>NC_089596.1:97104576-97445416 GCF_019320115.1 Miscanthus floridulus
CTGGCGACCGGCACCGTGTGGAGCTGTCCTAGGGCGGAGCCCCCCGTCCATTCCTTCTCTTTGCTCCAAGATAGATGGCGCCGGAGCAGGAGCTTCACGTGCGACCATGGCAGGCTCGATTTGGATGTTTTGCCAGATGGGACAGAGGGAGTAGCCGTGGCGGCGGCGGACAACGAGAAGCTCTCGTCCAACAAGCACACGCTCTTGCAGCGGAACGCCGCCGAAGCGAGGCGGCGGCTGGCAAGGACGCGACGCTTGAGCTCGGAGATGTCGAAGCAGCGGAAGGAGCTGATAGTTGCCACGTGGCCTGATGCTGACGTTGGCGTGGCAGGTTTTGGAGCATTGGTGTGCGACGACAATAGATTAGGGACCTAGATGGTCGCTTTTTTAGTTCGAGGACCCAGATGGAAATATCCTGAAAGTTTGAGGACCCACCGTACATTTTACTCAAAATTACATGTTGGGAACTTTTTTTGCTAACAAAATACTTTTTGATGTGTCAACCTTTACACCTTCGGAAATGCTATGATGCGTACGTCCGACGCGCCGAACGCGCGTCCGACTACCCTTCGCGACTCCACCGACCGCGCCTCATCTTATCTGCCCGCCTGATGCCGCTTCACTTCACTCGCTCCCCCCGCCTCGCACTTTACCCGCTGCCCCGCAGTCGCTCTCTCCCGTAGTCGCACTCCGCCCGTTCCCCTGCCCTCGCTCTCTCCCACACTCGCTCTCCGCGCCGCTTTCCTGCCCGCTCTTCGCGCCGTCGCCGCGCGAGCAACCTCCCTCCCTTCGTCCCTCCGTCCCTCGCCCCTCTGCGACCTCCCTCCCTCCCTCCGCACGCGAGCTCGCTGCGCGCCCGCCCACACGTGCTCCCTTCCGCCCTCCGTCCCTCACCCTCCATGCACCCCCACTCTCCCTGTGGCCCGGCTCCCGCACCTCACCGGAGACGAGGACGGCGGCGGCGGCTTCGATAAGGTAGGTCGCGGAGGGATCTGGATCTAAGGCCTTGCTCCTCCACCTCTGGATCTGGATCGGAGCCCTCCTCCCTCCTCCTCTGGATCTGAGCCCCCCTCCTCCTCCTCCTCCTTCTCCTCTAGATCTAAGGGATGCGGCGGTGGCTAGGGTTCCGATGAGCTCTCGGGGGGGGGGGGGGCGTCAGATCTCGCCGTGTTGTAATGTTTTTTTGGATGTTGCAACAGATGATTTCGAATGTTGCAATTGCTTTTTTGTTGTTGTTGCAACATATGTTTTTGCAATGTTGCAGTAGTACTGCTTGAGATGTTGCAGTATGTTTCAGTTGCTTCAATCTCATGTTGCAGTAGTTGTTGCAAGTGTTTTTATTTCAAGCGTTGTTTCATATGCTTCACACTAGTGTTGCAATAATATGTTCCAAATGTTTCAGCTCCTTCATCCTATTTGTTGCAGTAGTTTGTTCGGTGTTGTTGCAATAATATGTTCCCAATGTTTTCAGCTCCTTCAACCTATTGTTGCAGCAGTTTGTTCCGTGTTGTTGCAATAATATGTTCATGATGTTTCAGCTGCTTCAGCCTAATGTTTTAGTTGTTGTTCCTTTGTTGTTGCAATAAAATGTTCATGGTGTTTCAATTGCTTCATCTTAATGTTGCAGTTGTTGTTCCTTTGTTGTTGCAATATATATGTTCATGGTGTTTCTGCTGCTTCAGCCTAATGTTGCAGTAGTTGTTTCCGCGTGTGTTGCACATGTTTTATTCGAGCTTTCTATGTTGTTCGGCCAAGGAGAGGCGAGTTGGGACGGACGGGGGCGCGTGGTTCGCTGGGGCCTAGCGGGCGGAGGTGCTGAGGCCGGCGGACGCGGGGTGCTGTGGCCGTTGGGGGCGCTGGGCATGCAGCATGCTTGTCGCGGGCATGGGGCGGACGCAACGGGCTGCGCGACGATCTGGGGGGGTGCGGACTAGCGCGGCACAGAGGCTAGCGGAGCTCTTCGTAGGCATCGCGGGTCGCGTGTTCGTCGGTGTTAGCGGGGCTCTTGGTTCGACGAAGACGCAACAGCGGCAGTTCGCGCGGGCGCGCGATCTCAGGGCGGCGGTGGCGGTCCATGCTGTTGCCCCCGGCCTCGTACCATCGCCAGCGGGTCCGCTCCTTGCGCGCGTCGTGGGAGGGCGTGCTGGTAGCGTGCGGTGCGGAATTGGAAAGGAGGAGCGCGCGCTGGGAGAGTGCATCCACGGAACCGTCCGATTAATCCGTATCCATCAGACGTCCAGGCGCCGGCGCTCCCCTTACACCTTGTTAAGGGAAACCCTTATATGCAATTATTCTGGGTGGATGGACAGGCGGCTCGGTTGGTTATTTGGCTGGCGTACTTCTCGCGGTAGAATGCTTGGCGGCTGCAATATTCAGTGAATGAAAACGAAATGACCTTTCTTTTGCATATACATTGCACGGCCCAGCCCAAAGGATAATTCGTTGGGTTTCATACAGTGTGACAGTGTCGGAACAGTCCAGCCGTGTGAATAAGGCCCACGCCAATGAGAACCATCCCAAGACCTAAACGATCATCATATAAATTTTGCTAAACAAAATAGCCATCTTAAATCATGTGTATCAAATGAATCAGGTAGGTACCAAATGTTAACATGTTCCCGCAGAGAAGCTCACTCGCACATGGAGGAGCATTGCGTTACATTACATGGATACAAATTGTTAACTCGAACAGACAATGTGAACATATTCTCCCAGAGATGCTCTCCAGTCGATTGAACAACTGAGGCATTGCATTGAAAGATGCTTCAAGTGTTTAGTCCTGCGTGCATTTTGATCAAGGCTTGCACTTGGAAACTTTTCTTTCTTCATTCTACTGCAGATAACTCCAGCAAGGACTGCACCTACACATGATTAATTGATTAGGTACCCATTGTCGGTAGAACCAAATTTCATTACCAACGTAACGAAATTACAAAATTCAAAGGTTCAACAGTACTACCGCCCACAAACCACATACACTATCCTAAGGCACTGAACACCAAGGGCTCAGAATGACTGGGACCAACCAAACAAAGACTGCAAGCCAACAGAGGCTGCCAAACAAGTTCAAAAGTATGTTATAGTAACGATTGACATACTGCACGCAGGCAGGCAAAGAGACTAACTACATGGCGTGATCATCCAGAGCCATGGGCTGCCGATCCTCCGTGTTTCCTTCTCTTGATCGCTCACGCACTGTCATCTAATAGTAGAGTATGTCATGAACTCCCTGGAAGTGAAATGAAACGGCTGGGCGGGAACAGGATTCCTGAAACAAGAAAAAGCATAAAATCAAGATTTTGATTGTACATAAAATCCTATGTAGGCCATGTGGCATGAGATGGGTACAAGCATCAAATTCTATGTTAACTCTACTGTAGCTCCGTAGATCTTGGTCTAGTCAAACATACTCATGTATTACAAAAAATTAATAGACATGCAAGGCATCCAACTTACGGGCTTGGCCCATAGATCTTGATCTGTCGGATATGAGTATCCCTCCCGTTCAGATGATTGGATAAAATCACAATTTGGAGCATAAATGTGTGGATGAATGTTTCTCTGCATACACATACCCAAAAACCATAGTAATATATCTGTCCACATTACAGAAGTAAAATCAAGTAGTACAAGGTTTAAACATAGTGTCCCTTCCACTAACTTTTTAAAATAGTTTCACTTCCTAAATTATTATGATGGCAAAATTCTTCAAGCATTCACTAGATAAAATATTTTAACTCTTTCCTGGTGAGATTATAGATGCAGTATTATCTGCCTCAAATGTGTCAGTATCTGACAACAAACCTGACAGGATATCCAAGTCTTTTCAAATTTAACACAAAGATTCAAACAATAGGAACAACATTAGCATTATCACCAAAACAACAAACCAAGGCTGTCAGCTTAAGTCTGCACATTTGTATGTATAAAGGGAGTATACTCATAATTTTGGGAAGTAGCATTCATCTTCAAGTTACAATGCATACAGTGGATCAGCCCCGGATAATGATATATGGACCCATCCAACTGGCTTTGCAAGCTCCACGGTTTTAATCTCCTGGAATCATGAGATACGTTATTGTAAATATTCAAATCATGGCAAAAATTGTCAGTTAGTATGCTCAACATTTCAATTTTCAAACGATTAGTTCAGTGCAGCAGTACTTGCAATGCGGAAGCAATTCTCTCAGGAAATGCCAGATCATATTAACTGTATCTAACTTCTAGGAAGGCACGAAATACCAGGAAAACAATCTAGTTATTACAGTGTATAAAATCAGTTCAAGCTTAGCCTCAGAATGATTACTTATTTCACAGGTTGAAACTCAGACTCCCTGTCCTACTCAACTCGGACGAATCAACATGTAAAATCTTGCTTAAATCTACTACAGCCGACAAGCTTCTGAACATCCTTCAAACGACATCTCATGGAGAACAAGCGTACCTTGAGGTTGTGGAAGCCATCCCCGGCCCGGATGGAGATCTTGCTCGGCGTGTAGCTCTCGTCGAGCTTGAAATCCACGTAGAGCACAACAAGCTGCCGCGCAACACAGAACCAATTAATCTCAAAACCATCGGAATCACAAGACAAAGCGAATATAGCATCGCTACTGAAGCAGGCACCTGCAGCTGCACCTTCTTCTGGAACTGGATGCTCACCAGGTGCGGCTGCGCCCCATCAGACCTGAGACCAAAATCGCAAAACCCGAATCACCAACTCTGACCTTCTAGCTTCAACTAATAATTCAACAAAGGAACAAAAAAAAAATCGGTGATGAGCGGTCGCCACTGACTGCCAGTAGGTGTCGAGGTTGTCGTCGCGCAGGGCCGCGACGCCGTTGCCGGCCTTGCAGGAACTGACGCTCCACGCGGCCGTCTTCGCCATCTCCCGCATGTCCGCGTCCACAGTCAGCTCCGGGCTCCCCTTCAGCCTCCCAGCGCCTGGTGCCCCCGCTGCCGCCGGGGTCGCCGCCGCCTCCTCCTCGGTGTCGGATTCCATCGGACTAGTGCGAGGGGAAGAGTTGGGGGAAATTTTGGACGCCTTGATGAGCAGTTGCGCGGGCAAGGAAAGCGGCCCAGAAGCAGAAGAGGAGTGCAAACTTGCAGCAGGCCTTCAACAGGAATCGCAAAATGTAACAGGCTGGTCGCGCAGAGGGCAGAGCGCGCAACCTAGGTGGGCCGTGGCCTGCTACGACGTATGTGGCTTTCCGTAATCAAAATGGGCTGGTGGTTCGTCCTGGCATGCACGTGGGCTTCCACCACGCATCATTAACACGTCAATTAAAACAAAGTTTTGATTTGCCTCTGCATGTTAATACTGTTGTTAGTTCGATTTTCATCACCTTTTAAGAATTTGATATATTTATAACAGAGTATCTATTTTGAAATCTGTATGCACCAAAGCATTGTTTATAATGAAATCTATAAAACTAGACCATGATGCGTATGTTTTGAAACATTTTTTATATATTCACACCTTACGTTATATGCAAGTAGGCACTTATGTATTAAGTAAATATGCAACTACACTAAGTTGGCCGTTGCCGCGACACGGCAGTAGTAGTACAATATGTCACCATTACATGCATTCTCATTTCTCGCACAACACAAGCCAGTAATGGAACCTCATCACGGTCACGGCGGTGGAAAGCATGACCGGCTGAATGAATAATAAATGAATATAAAATGAAATATCAAAACTGTGAAATAGTAAACTGTCGGAGGTGAACTGGAGAGGGTACTATCCTCCACGTGATGAACCACGCACTGCCATTTCCGTAGGTAGCAAGCACAACAACAATGAGAATCTACGTCAGCATCTTCCCCATTCACAACCTAATTCTACATCGCCACAGCACACAGCCACAAGAGCAATGCTCCAAGCAACACGAAGAAAACTTTGCTTTCTTCAAGTACAGGCCGACGATCACCCAATAACAGGCTCGCCTCCAGCTACTCTTCATGAGAAGATGGGAATGGAATGGATGACGTGTCCAGCCGAGTATGATGAGGCTGGTTAGTTGGCCGGGTGGTTGTACTTCCTGAATACTCTCTCCTGGTTCTCCCTCCACCATTCCTCGGCCTGCTGCTCCGCAAATCTCCTCTTGCTGATCGGGAAAAAGCCAAGAAAAAACAAATGGTCAGCTCAAATTGTTCCTAGAAGCAAAATTTTCTTGGCACAAAATGAAAACTACCAAGTGCTTTAGAGCTATGTAATTAATGTGCTAAGTGATTGGTGGTGGTTTCTTCTCTATGCAATGAAAGGAAAATGACCTACAGTAGGGTACCTGAATCTGACACGCTTGAACACTTTAGTACCATCTCTAAGCTGGATGAGTGTCACATATACCCCTGGTTCAAACTGCTCAATCAGTTGCACTTCTCCATGAGTACCAAGCTTTGGTCCTAAGTCACCATTAGCTCTCGAGCTGTTTTCCATGATACGATGGCATGGAGATTCGCTCGCCAAGGAAACAGCTGAGCTACTTGCATTTCCTGTGCTGCCGTCCTGAGACATTACGAGGTTGCTTATGCTTGCAGACTTACGATGCATACCTGTGACTTCCAGTGGACGAATACCTTGTTCCGTAAGAAATCTCGCTGAATGATTTTGCAAGGTTTTTAAGTTGTCAGCAGCATCACTGGGCACCCTATCTGCAATACTCTTGAGCTGAAGAATGAATGGACGTGATACAGTGAGCACTCCAAGACAGATCCAGTAAACATGTAAATAAAGAACCCCTATTTTATGAACCACAAAACTTATATCGAGTCAGGTTATTCAAATTTAAAAATAAGTTCTCTTAATACTACGCTTTTTCATTCGCAACAATGTTGAGGCACACCTCTATTTGTATTTTAATTGTATTATAGAAATCTTGGTACTGTAAATTGAACAGAATAAAAAGAAGCATACTATTGAGTCTCAAGTGTGCAGCATGATATGAACTTAAAATTTCAACATGCAGGCTCAAGAGCTGCATTCAGTCTTACAAAAGTAGTTTAAAAATTTACCTCATTGTCAAGAAACCTAATGAACTCCAAGACACCATTACGCCTTGAAGACTCTTCTGCAGCTATAGAGGCAGAATTTTCAGCTCTCCTTTCCGCTTTCTGCAGTTGCTCTTCTTGGGCATCACATTTTTGTTTCAATTTATTAACCTGACAAAAAAAATCGACCATTTTATCAACATCAACTATAAACACGATAAAGGCAAAAAAAAACCTACGGTATTCTAAATCATACCTGAGACTGCAACTTTGAGATATCTTCATTCAGCACCTGTTTAGCCACCTTCAAGTTATCAGTGTCACTTTTACCACAAAGAGGAGTCGCTGCTGATGGACTTGGCTTCTTTGTGAGAGGAGATGGTGACATAGGCATGGCCATTGGCATTGGAGCCATTGCCATAGGCTTCAGACTAGCTGGACCACCAAATGTTGCACCAAAAGCGAGATTGTTAAAAGGTAACATGGAAGGAACTTGGGGTGCCCTCATTGTGGACATAGGATCTGGTTTTATCTCGTTTCTAACTGCTTTTATCTCAGCTTGCTTGAGCGGTTCTGGTGTTGATCCAGTTGCAAGCCTGGAAGGCCTTATTTCTGGCCTCTCTGACCTGTCTTTGCTATCAACAGAGCGACGAGCAATGGCATTTCTTTTGCTATGTGAACTGTTGCTGCTGGTCTCTGCAGCCTTAAGTTTCATGAAGCATGAATCGCATACGCGATGTGGTTTGCCAGGAGTTGGTGCCAAAGCAGCTTTCAGAACTTTTCTTGAACTACACGCATGGCAATGAACAAGCCCACAATTGTAACAATTATGTCTCTTTCTTGTGAAGCCAAATGGTTGTCTACAACCTGAGCAGACAGACTGATCAGCACCTGAAACCCACTTATGTATACAAATGCAGGTCGTGAAATTAGAACCACATGCTATACTTTTAACATGACGATCTTTTAATGCTTCCACAAGAGTTGGCTTTTTCTTATCTTCAACACCACCATGTCCCAGCCTCCCATTGGCCCCCATTCCCCATGTATATACTTCGCTTCGTGAAGTCAATACTGCAACATGGCATGAGCCACATGAGATCTCTTCAACCAATTCTCCAGCCAGCCTATCTTGTACGGAGATAGGTTGTTTACCGTCAGATTTTGGATTCCCAAGCTGGCCATTGCTAGAGCTGCCCATTGTGAAAACATGACCAGATGTAGAGAGGGCAATGGTCATACTATGTCCACAAGCCACCTGATGGAAATTATAATCAATGAGAGATTGAACGCAAGCAGGAACAAGCCTAGCATCTTTATCCCCGAGACCTAGTTGATTCTTGTCACCAGCACCCCAGGTATATAGCTTCCTGGACATCACATTCACACCTGCCTGATTACTACCCTCCACAATCGCAGCAGAATGCCAGAGTCCACAGGCAACTTTCATTGTTCTAAATCCACTCAAAGTTTCGACTTCCTTTGGATATGCAATAGTTTCACGATTCCCATGTCCAAGAGCACCAAATGTTCCATCACCAAAAGTGAACACTTTACCACTTGATGTGGTCAGTGCTGAATGCCATGAGCCGCATGAAACAGACAATACCTGAACCCCTTCTAAAGGTCCTGAGACTCGTTTTGGAAGCCAGTGGCTAGCTCCAACACCATGTCCAAGCAATCCAGCATTGTAGTATCCATCACCCCAAGTGTACAAATCACCAGAGGCAGTTACAGCACAAGTATGGAACTCCCCGCATGCAATATATTCTACATTTGATACTGCTAAGGCTTCAACAAGTTTAGGACGACTAATATCTGCATCGGTCCCATGACCAAGCCGTCCGCCAAGTTCTTCACCCCATGCAAACACTTCTCCTTGCCTAGTAGTAAGTGCAATGTGCCTATAACCACACGCTATCTGTTGTACGTCCAAGACAACATCTGATTCAAGTGGTTTAGGAATTAAAATGTCTGCTTTGGAGCACAAATAGTTTGAGGATCCTTCTGTGGGGATCACATCAGTCCATACCTCACCCCACACATAAACATCACCAAGGGATTCAATGTCATCTTGTCCAGAACCTTGACTTGAAGAACTAGGAGCACTGGAAATACTAAGCCGGCTACTGTCTGTACTTGCTCTTAGCATATTTCCACGATCAGATACAACATCTGTTTTTGCTGAGTTGAGAGAATTGGTTGTGCTATAGCCAGCTGAGTTAAAAGTACGTGTAATACTTGAGGCAATATCTAATGTTGTATCATGAAAACTGTTATCTTGGTAATGTGATACTTCCTGAAAAACATAAAGAAATGCTTAGCTTGAAAATTCTGCAACACTTGATCAAAGGTAAGGAACAGTAGAGTCTGGGGCAGTCCAGCTGATAAAAGAAAGGTCAAGTGGATAAACTACTAAGTACTACTTTATTAGAGGCTAACTACTATGTGGAATAAATAAGAACCAAATAGCCCCTCACCCCCCACCCCTTGTTTTGTTTGTCAAAGGTACCATAGATCACATACATGCTTATCCTTATGACTTTGTAAACATATAATGACATATGTGTGCATCGATCAAAATACCATATTTCCTAAAGCAAACCTCACACATAGAAACCAATGTATTAATGAAATTTGAACCAATCTCAAATACTGAAAGCAAACCTCACACATAGAAAATATAAGTATTGATTTAACTGTAAAGTAAACAATGTGGCAAACTATTAGGAACATCAACTCACATCTGAGACTGATAACCTATCACTTGGACCATCAGCTGAATAACTTTTACGGCATGAAGTAATAAGTGCCTCAAGTGTTGAAAACCAGACCTCAACTTCTGCTTGATCCTTGCAAACCTGTAGATCAGCTAGAATGTCATGTAATTAAGGTCTTCCACGAATTGTAGTAAAAGATAGATCTAAACACATAACTTCTGCCACTAGTTTAGTGAAAGTTGTCTAAATCATATATACTTTACCAAGTCAAGGGAACGTTGGCCGTTCTTGTATATCAAAGAAAATGATAGGTAGTCCTTCTCAGGGCGTAAAAACCTCCTAAATACAGCCTGCCAAGAAAAGAAGATGAATTCATGTATGTCAAATTGAAATGTCTGAGACCCCATGTCTGAATAAATTATTGGACACTAAATATTGTAGTTTGACACTAAATTATTTGTATAGCAGCAAAGTAACCATCTAACTCAGTGGAAAGTTGTGCTTTGACTTACAGTTCTCTGTCCAGGAATGATTCTAGAGACTGAAGACAGTACAAGGTGCTTCACTTTGCTATGGGAATGCCATACTAATGATGTTTCATCCTGTAATGAGAAATCATCAAAGGAATGTTATCTGTGTACAGGCACTTAAGAAGTTAAAATTGGCATAAGAACTTACACTAGAAAGTCTGAACTCACGAATCTTGGGTCTTCCCTTCCGACTGTACTTGATAAGATTACTGCCTTTTTTGAGAGTTATAAGGGCCTTTGGGGCATATGGAAATGTTAGCATTTCCAATTGACTAGGGCTTAATGACATGCTCAGGAAAATAGAATAAAAGGGACGGCATTTAGATACTCACATTATCATCTGGTGTCATCTAAACAGTAACATGTCAACATCCTATTTCAGGTAGTGGATCTTGATCACCTGCAACTGCACATGCAGGCTAACGTTGGGACCTCAGCATCACCAAGAACGGATTCAGAACAAATCAACATGAAACGTCGCTGCCATTGATATTGAAGAAAATTGTACGGTGATCATAACAATACGAAATTTCCAGATTTATCGACAACAACCAATACGTTCTTATAGGATACCGACCCATGCGCAGATAGATCTCTTAACCTCCCAATCTTGGCTGGTTCCTTTTTTTCTGAAACATTACAGAAAAATGGATTGACATTTCCAAATAGATTAACGGTGTTGTATATATGGGGGAAATAAAATAATAAAAACAAACGAAATGCAACGCGACTAATACTTAACCACGAAGCGCATAATTCTGTTCCAGACAGGATGAAAGATTTGGAATTGAGGGCGCAGAACGAAATGCACAATCCATCCGACGCAAGCCCCCGTCTTGCATGCTTACCAGAAAAATAAGAAATCAATCGGAGTCCGGATGGATCTTCACTCCGCGCCAGTCTAGAGGGGACGAGGACGACGAGAGAAGGGCGGGGAGCGAGGTTGGGGTGGAAGGACACATTGATCTGCATGGAGGGAGAGGGAGGCGTGTTCGGCGGGGAGGGCGGGGAGGAGGAGCATAACGATAGTTGGGGAAGGAACGAGTGGTCTGCGCGATCGGTTGAACACGGTCGGGTTGTCGTTGAACAGGTGGTCAATTGGCTATTGTGGCTCAAGTGCTCATTGAAGTCTTGGTGCTTATATAAACTGGAGCGTTTTTGAGTTTTTAACGCAAATGCATATGAATTCTTAAAAACTAAATAAAAGAAAAACACAATAAGAAGGGTCCTAGCACTAGCGAAGCTAGAATTTTTTTTTTGTCGTCATTATACAGTCTCGTACTAAAATTAATTGGCACCGCCGCATTGACAGAGCTACGTATAGACTATTGTGGTCACCGGATCCCCACCTGTATAAAATTTTCACTATCACCTTCTTGTCATCCACTAATAATAGCAAGCATCACTAACAAATGAAGTATTTTTAACCACTAGTAGAACTAGTAGGCAGCCGCGAAATGAACGAGTGCAAGGGTGTTTCGCGTTGCCTGTCCTCGACTGCTGATGTGCTTTACTACTACTCTCGTCTTGGGGTCACCGTTGACATCCGCACTCACCATGCAGGGCATGGTATTTCATACATCAACCGCCCACCATAATATCAAATAGCACATTGTGTATTTTGTCAAGCATAGAGTGCCCATCGAAAAATACGATAGAATGTAATAAAAATATCTACTAATTTTGGAAATATAGGCCCAACACGCAAACACTTACATAACTCAACGCACACTCACTCTATGTTTATAAGCATCTTTAAGAGTTTAGACCGATAAAATTTGAATCAACGAAGCCACTGTTAATGGACATGTCATCTATCATAATTCATACCATAAAAAATAGTTGGTCGAAAGAAAACGAGTGTTGCTCGTGCTGAGTCAACTTCGACCTCGAGTGGGTAAGTTCAACGAGAATAAACCTACGCTCGATTCACAAATAAAGATGCAGATTGTAGGAAGTAGTTCAGGTGCTCCTACATGCCACCATATGGTACTGCATGGAAATGACCACAAGAATTATATGAAAAGCCCCAACTAACATATGAATTGATGCTTAATGTTGTATGGTTGCTTATGTAATTTTAATATGACCATAGCTTAAAGTTGTGTGCATATGTTGCGTCGCGCGTTGTGTACGTACCCAATTATGTTTATTCCTCTTAATACAATGATACATGGCTCTCTTGCATATCCGTAAAAAAATAGACAATTTACTCGTCCATGTGTTATGCAAAAGCTGAGCTCAAAAATATTAAGGAGAGACAAAAAAAGAAGAGAAAGCAACCTGTGAACAGTGACAGGTGTCTAAAGAGAGATGGGTTGTTCAATCTTCGACTAGTTCCCTTCTTTCTTTCTTCCTTGCTGTAGTTCAGTCTCAAAATTTGCGTAAACATGGATGAATATCTGATATAAATTCATTTCTACTGTAATTTTGTACTATGTACTTTTGAGGTGCTATATACCATTACCATGGCTTTGGTAGCTCAGAAGATTAAAGGAGACCTGCTGCAAAAGAATCCACAGGTCTCGTTTGCTTAACTGACCCAGACCCAGCAGCAGGCCTTGTTGAGAGCCCAAGTTCATTTTGCAACGGTTTGGGATTTTGGCCCATCCAGACACACAGCTTCTGTCTGAATTTTTCTCTCTGGAAGACACACCACAGCGCCTGATAAATGTGCGCTATGATTCTTGAATTTGTTTAAGGACCACTTGCCAATTTTATCTGTGTCTATTGCCTGCTCATGACGCGCGGGTGACACACAATCGCAGGCTGCAGTTGCAAACCTGCAGAGCATGGGCAGTGAGAAGGCGACGGGACGAGACCCAAATGGTGAGGTCATGGTTGACGATCAACCGGGTCAGCGAGTCCGCGTGCCTCCGGCGGCCCGGCCGTTACACCCAACCCAACCCCAGCAGCACCTCGCGCTCGCCTGATGGCTCTGGAATTGACCCGCTGGCCACCGCTCTGCCCCTCTCCTAGCCCAGTCTCAACGCACACCTCTCCTAGCCCAGTCTCAACGCACACAGACATAACACCTCACCAAAGACTCGTCGACTTGAGTAATCCTCGTCGGTCCACGAAGCACGAGCTTATAGTACCTTCCTAAACTGCGTTCGTTGGTTGTGTGCTGCAGACTCCAATAAAATGGTCTGAAACCGTCGCTCCTGTTATGCGGTCGAGGGAAAACACACACACACAGAGACGACGTGTTCTCTCCTGTGCTGCCCCGGAACGGCCCTCTTTTTGCCTGTCATTTGTGTTCAGGATTCAGGAACAGTCAACAGGCAAGTTCGTTCAACCTTCACCTGTGGAGGCGTGGAGGCTCATCCGCTGATCCACTGCTGTTCCGCAGTCACAGCACACCGCACCACACCAGCCGGGAATGACTTGGAAAGTTCTAAAACGAGGAGGAAATTAAAGCAGCCAAAGGAGAGCGGACTAGTGCCTGACTGCCACGGCCAGTCGGACGGCCACTGGTCCTCCCTCCAGCCGCCGCGCCGGCCCTTTTTGTGCGTCACGGCCAGCGTCAACAGCGGGCATGCTGGTTAAGCGCTGACGCACCACGCAGCTTCGATTTTCTTTTCTTTTTTTCTATTTTTTGGAAAAAGTCGTAGCTTTCTAGTTTTGCCACCTTCTATTCGCTGGAACGGGGCCCATGGTTCCAAGAAGTCTCTCTCGGGGTCGGGGGCTGACCTGAAGAACGCTGACCTCGACGGGTGACGCTACGCGTGACGCCGGCTTACGTAACGACTGATCGTTGCTGCGTGGGTTCAGATTCTGGGACCTCAACCAACTAGCCTAACATTTGAGCAAGTCAGATTAGGCGATGAGATGATTCCCGTCAGCCAGAGCGTCGTTTACGACTGCAGCGTGGTGCCTACCTGTGCAAATGTGCAATGCGGTTGCCAGCCCGTTTGGTGGCTCTGCACTTTGTGCCTTTTGTCTGGTCTGGTCCCTTTGGGACGCTGTACACCTGGACAGGTCTCTAGATGCAGCAAGGGCCACGGCCACCACTCCTCACTGCCTCCAGACTCCCTTGAGGACTAAGGAACGACCCTTGGAGGAACTTCGTTCAGATCAGATCGATCAAAGCGCAGCAAAGGCAAGGGGAATTCCTGAAGTGGTAACTGACGACACATGCATGCCAAGTTTGTTGACAGTTCGAGCTGGCACCTGGCACCCAGAAGAATTCTTGGCTGCTCTGCTCTGGCTTGCTCCATAAGAAGCACTTCTTTCTTGAGGGCTTTCTGTGGAGAGGAGTGCAATCGGTATGTGTGTGAACGCAAGACTTGAACTACTCCGTGTTCTAGTCAATGCGTTTTCTAGCATTTACAGGCTGGCCAACTGATCTCCAGCTGCAGAACATGTTGAGTTCACTATACATACAGTAAACACATTGTCAGCGGTAATAAACCGTTTGGAGAAAAAAGATCACTGCCTCAGACAAAACAAAACAAAAAAGGATCTAGAAAGCACACACATGTCAGCGGTGAGCTCATCCAAAGCACCTGGACAAGTGTCATGGTGGTTCACATCACAACAGATCCCACACACAAAGCCTCCCCCCAGCTTTCCTGCCAACAACCAAGCAGACGTGTTTACGTGTACGACAGCGTCTCTGGGATATACTCCTACCTCTCGCGCTCTCGCTGCAGGGGACTCTGTCCGGGGCGGTCACTGATCACACACACCACACGGCCGCGTGCCACTTGGCCGGCGTCGCGCGCGGACAGGTCGCGGCACCGCGTCCATTTTCTTGCTGAGGAAAAAAAATCTCTAGAAGACGGGGGCAGCGGCAGGGACAGGGACGACGACGAGACGCCACATGACACGAATCGAGCGCGTTTCTGGAGATGGAAATATGGAATGGAGCTGCGGTTGCTGGGCACGCCTGCCGCCTGCGGCGAGAGCCAGATGATGGGGGTCGCGGCCCGGGCGCCCGTCGTGTTGTGCTGCTTGCCACATTTGTCGGCAACTCCCCGAGTTGCTGACAAAATGTCCAAGCTTTTGGCATTGGACGTTGCTTTGGGTTTGGGACATGAGGGTGGTGGATTAGATATGGTTGGGTAAGGGTTGGTTTGGATGATTGGATCTGTGACTTGTCGACGAGGTGTTAATCGGTGTCAAGGATGCTGTCACTTCATGTGTTCCGAGGATAAAAGTTTCATAGTTTTCACTCAAGCGGTTACTGCATGTACGGACAACCCAGCTACTGTTACTGTAAGAGTTCATGTTCGTCTTGTTCTGCTGGATAGTGATGCCGCATCATAGAATGCAACTACGTTTGGGGTGGGGTGGGGTGGGGTGGGGGTGTATTGGACAGGAAAATGGTTAGAGTGTCGCAGGATTTTTCAATAAAAAAAATTCCTGTATTCAATGGTTCCTAAGTCTGTCAGTTGTGGGAGTCATCATAAGTAAAAGAAAAAGGGGGTGACAAAATTAGAAGACGGACAGAGGAGGAAGGAAGAAAACAGGGGTCGATTTGTCTATGAAAAGTAGTTTTTACTATTTCTTCAGCAGAAATATCAAGATGGAGTACAATCGGGTCACTGGTGAAATTCGCATAAACATCTAGCTGCTGCTGATGCGCATAAGCATCATCCGCAGCTCCTACATTGTGCACAGGATCATTGCCAACATCCAAGTCAGCGTCAAAAAGCTCAGCCTCCAGTTCAGCTTCAGATTCGTCTCCCCAGAAATATTCATAGCTCGTCGTCTCCGCTGCCGGCGCAGCCACGGGTGCCTCACGGTGCACCTGCTCCGATGATGTCGCCACCGCCGTGCTGGGAATTTCACATTGCGTGGTTGGAAATTTCACTTCTTGGCCAGAGGCGGCGGCGGCGTCAGAAAGTTCTGAGTAACCGCTGCACACTTCGATCCAACCGTCGTCGGATTCCCAGTCCGGCAAGGCCGAGCAGGGGCCTGCCAGTGCCCTGATCCTGTCGGCTGCGCTCTCTGGCATCTCCTCAACCTCCTCCTCCTCATCTTTCTCCTCGTCTGACTCCCAAAATGCGGCATCCAGCGTGCTCTTGGGAGACACCCACTTGGGCTTTGCATCCTCTGCTTTGCCGGTGGACGCCAAGAACGGGTGCTCCAGTAGCTGCGCCGCCGTCCACCGCTCACTGGCCTCTCGCCTCAGGCACTTGTCCAGGAAATCCTTGGCCTCCGCCGAGAGCCACTCCGGCGCCTCCGGCACGGCGTCCGTGTACCCGATGAGGCGCACCGCGGCGAGCACGTCGTCCACGTGCGTCCACGGGGCGCGCCCGGTGGCCATCTCGATGACGGTGCATCCCAGCGCCCAGACGTCGGCGGCGGGGGCCTGGTCCTCCCCGCGCGCCACCTCGGGCGCCATGAACGCCGGGGTGCCGCCGATGGGGCCCCTGCTGGAGCCCGCTCTCCTCGCGCACCCAAAGTCCGCGAGCATGGCGCGGCCGTCGGCCCCGATCACCACGTTCCTCGCCTTGACGTCGCCGTGCACCACGGCCGCCTCCTCCCCGTGGAGGTACGCGATCCCGCGGGCCACGTCCGCCGCGTACGCCCGCACGGCGGGCTCCTCCAGGCAGCCCCCGTTCCGGGCCACCGCGTCGGCCAGCGAGCCGCCGGGCGCGAACTCGAGGAGCAGCTGGAACTCCTCCTCCCCTCCCGCGGCGGCGCGGAAGCCCAGGCAGGGGAGCACGTGCGGCGAGCGGAGCGAGGCCATGATCCCGCCCTCGCGCCGCAGCTGCGCCGCCGCCGCCGTCGCGCCGCCCGGCGCCGACTTGACGGCCACGAGCTCGCCCTCGCCCGCCGCGAAGAGCGACACGACGGCGCCCGACGCGCCGCGGCCAAGCGTTCGGAGCCGCGTCAGACGGCGGCCGCTGATCCCGGCGTCCGTCATCATCTGTGGCCTGTGGGTGTGGATTCGTGATCCCACTGGGGTTCTTTCGGTTTCTTGGGGCTAGGTCTCGGGCAATGCAATTGGAGTCTGCGTGGCCGCGATGCCGCCGATTTGGCTGCGACCGCGTATTTATAATCGTGGGTTGGGGGAGGCCGAGGCCGAGCCGAGTTCGGTGGCGCGGTCGCGAGAGCACGTGAGGAATGCGGTGACGCGGGGGCGGGGGCGGGAGAGGCCGAGCCGAGTTCGGTGGCGCGCTCCGCTCGCCGCGTGCGGTGACTGACTTGTGGGCCGCGCAGGGCGGGTCCTGATCGGTCGAGATATTTGGCCACGTGGGATGCACCGAACGTGGGTTTTTGCGGGCAAAGCACAAGTGGAAAACGAGGGCGAAATGGTTATTTGGGGCTGCAGGCTGCTGGATGCAGGGCACACTACGCGTGTCGGTTCCGAGAGGAAGCTTCTTGGGTTTTATTTGTGGTGCGGTGAACCGCGACATTTGCATACTCCCATGGATATCAGGAAGCAAAGTTATCTAGAGGTATCAAAGCCAGAGATAATATGGCGCCTAAAGTACATCAACGTTCCGTCTGTTCGCTGGTTGGTTTCTGGGCTGATAAGCCCGGTCGGTGTTGGTTTGTTGTGAGAGAAAAATATTGTTGGCTGACTGATAAGTCCTGATTGAAACCAACAAACGAACATGCTGGTTGTTGGTTGTAGATATGATTATATAATGGCCACTACATAAGATTTATGACGGTGGAAGAGCGGAAGACTTGATAGTGTATAGAGTTATTGGATTTTTTTAACTAAATAAAAGATGTTGTATAACATGCAAAATATCCATATAGAGGAAAAACAATATCTTAGTTTTATTTTGCTTATAAGGAGCATTCTTGCCATAACGATGAATAAGTAGATAGCTCTAGCTACTAACGATGAGTAAATAGATAGCTCTAGCTACAAGGTCAATCCATTGCTCATAAACAAATGTCTGCTCATCATATCATCTAATAGCTGAAGTTGATAGCGTGTTTGGATAGCGGTGATAGACAACAAAAACCTCTTCTTTTTTCATGATGGCTAGCAGGAGATCTAGCAAGCTTGTTTGAATAGAGGAGAATATTGGTACTAAAATCCTTTTGGGTGTTGTTGGGAATCTATCAAGAGAGTCTTAAAGAAATATCTTGTCTTTTCAACAGCGCGAGTGAGACCCAACATCAGGCATTGAACAAAAAAAAAATCATGCAAGGTGCAACCGAACAGGATACTACGACATTTATCTAGTTCAATGAATATGCATGAAAAAAGTTATCTAGAGTTTGTCGGCATCGAAGCCACAGATAACAAGACACCATAGAAGTGCATCAAAGGTGTTGGCTGTAGATCTGAGTGTGGATGCATCGATAGAAAGAATAGAAATATGTAAAATAAGTGTTGTTGTCAACGCATAACATGTGTGGAGGAGGAAGAGCACAAGACCTTTTGTCCACTTGATAGTATTTAGGATTGTCGGATTGTTTAATGGAAAGGGATTTTGGCGACGCCCAAAATATCCATAGGAAAAAATGTCCTAGCTGTATTTTGCTTATACATGGAGCATGAAATGCCTAAGAAGATAACGCTATGTAGTCAATTTCACTACTTATACAAAAATATAGTTCATTATCTAATAGCTCATGTTAGAGACGTGTTTGGGTAGCAGTGATATCCTTATGGGCATCAAATTCCTTTTCTTTTATTCAAAATGGTTCCGCCAAGCTTTTATTAATAGAGAGAGAGGAGAGTATCAGCATCAAAATCCTTTTTGGGTGTTGTTGGCAAGATTTGAAGAACTCGTAAAGCAACACTGAGTCCCAACATGAGGTGTTCAAGAAAAAAAATCATGCAAGATGAAGCTATAGAGAATAGTATGACATTTGCTACTTCAATAAATGTGCGTAAAAATGTTATCTAGAGTGTTTTTGGCATCGGAGTCACAGCTAACAAAGACACCATAAAAGTGCACTGAATGTGTTTCTTTAGATGGGAGAATATATGTTGTTTAGATCTATGGCAGTGGAAGAGCAGAAGATATTCAGGATTGTTGTTTTGTTGCACAGAAAGGGGTTTTGGTGACGTCCAAAATATCCATAAGAAAAACAATGTCCTCGTTGTATTTTGCTTATATGGAGCATAAAATGCCAAAGGACCGATAAGTAGGTAACACTACATAGTCAATCCCACCGCTTATAGAAAACGCCGCTCGTTATCTAATGGCTTATGTTAAGGACATGTTTGGATAGCAATGATAAGCATTAGAATCCTTATCCATCTTCAAAATAGCTAGCAAGAGATCTGCCAAGCTTGTAATAAAACATGATAGTATCAGCATCAAAATCTTTTTCGGTGTTTTTATATCTATCTAAAGAGCTCTTAAGGAAAATATCTTGTTTGTCTAGCATGGAGTCCCAAGACGAAGCATTTGAGAAAAAACATGCATGGTGCAGTCAAAGAGGACACTGTGATATTTAACTAGTTCAATGAATGTGCATGGTAAAGTTACATAGAGTTCGTTGGTATTAAAGCTACAACTAACACGAAATCATAAATTTCACTGGGAAGGGTGGTTGAAATAGCAGTTAACTAGACACCGTAAAATTCACTGAGAAGGGTGGTTGTAGATATGAATCTAGATAAATTTATTGCAAGAATGTGAACATGTAAAGTAAGTGTTGAGGGACATAAAGATTTGTAGTGGCGGAGAAGAAGACGTGTGGTCCATTTGATAGTATTAGGGTTGTTTGAAGAGCAAAATATCCATACGAAAGACATTGATGCCATGCTTGTATTCTTCTTAATTACATGGAGGAATGAAATGCCAAAATAACGAATAAGTAGATTATGCCATATTGTTAATTCCATCGCTCATACATAGTACTGCTCATCATCTAATGGCTTAGACACAAGAACAATCATCATCATCCGCAAAGTCTTTTCATTTTACAAAAATAGTTGCCAAGATATCCGTCGAACATATATATTAAGAACATGGAACCATAATACAATGTACGGTATTAAAGTTATCCATCAAACATCAAAACCGCCACAAACTAAAGTCTCATTATTTACCACACCCAAAGTAAATAGGCAATTAAGGGAATACAATAACGTGAATACGTAGAGATGGGTCATAGATAGTTGCCGCCAAGCATATATACAATATAAAGGTTTTATTTGGATCTCATTGTCTAAAGTTTAGACCATTTTAGCTTTTGAGGCGCTAAACAAATAGTCTAAAGTGCTATCTAAAGTTCAGTCAACCTCGTAAAAAGACCATTTGGCTAAGTGATGTCTTAACTTTAAGCAACGAAACTTTAGATCATAATAAGATCCAAATCGTTATATATATTAACATTGTCTATTATTGGAAATTAAAGATTTCGTCTAGGTTTTCCCACCATCACCAATCACGCATCAAAACAGATCGAAGTAATCCATTGCAATAACACGCAGAAGCCTCTGAGAATTAGATGAGCTAATTTGGATGCCTTGTTAGTTGTTAGGTAGCCACGTAACGATTTGCTCTCATCAGGCCACGCTCATTTGTCATCGCAACTCTCGCCACGTTTATCAGCTGATGCAAGCCATACAACCCCGTGGTTGACCCAACCTCGCTACCGCTTAATTAGCTCCTTCAGCTTCTTTCCCCCAGCTGCAGCCGGGTGTGCTGCCAGAGTGCCATGCCATGCCACATTGCCATCTGTTTCCGGCACGCCTGGTGCCCGGGAGTTGGCGGAGCACAGGTTGGTAGGTTCAGCCGAACAGCGGTCTGCTGCACGCACACCCGGCGCTTTGACAAGTGTGGCGCGGAGCCGGTGTCTGGTGCCGCTCGCTGATCTCCTCCTTTTCTCAGTGCAGAGACTGGAAAGAACACACTTGTCCTTCGCAGGATCCGTGATTGAACGTTAACGTGTGGCGGCAGCTACGCGGCAGGACAGATCTGACCCCTTCGTTCATGTGTCCAGCTTCAGCCTGTGTCGGTCGTTGTTTATCCCCGTACGGCAGAGCCGGTCCAGCCCGGACAGCGCCAACACTAGTAGCCCAAAAAAAAACAGCACATGTGGGCAGCGCGAGGCGCAGCCATGTGGCTCACGGGGCCGCTAGCCGAAGCGAGGAGAAGAAGAGCGAGGGGTGGTGGTGCCGTGGTGGTGCGGGAGGACACGCAGAACGATCGAGCTATCCAGTTGGCAGTTTGGCGCGGCGCTGGCGTGACGGAGGATATCGGGCAGGCGATCGATCCAGGAGATACGGCACGGCACAACGCCAGTCGCCAGCCAAACCCAAAAAAAAACACAAGTGCGAGTTCGGTGGGCTGCACGCCACCACCACACATGCTGCTGCGTGCCGGCTCGATCTCCATCGCCGCCTCATGATTGGCCGCCCCCGTCGGGCGCCGTTGCAGGCTTGCAGCCTCAGCCGCAGCCGCAGCCGCAGCCGCAGCCGCAGCCCTGTGTTGACGCCAACCGCTGATGGGGGGCTGCTGAGCTGGTCAATCTCGCACAGGATCCAAAGCCTCCGTCCGTCGGTACGTACTAGTAGTACTCTACAGTATTAGGAGTAGCACGCAACGATTAGCTACGGCTTTGTTTATTTGAGCTCATCATTAGCTATCGGTTTTGGGGGACCATAGGGCCTAATGATTGTTTTGGGTGGGACGCTTGTTTTTATATTGGCTCCGGATATATTTGTCAGGGCCAACTGTTGCTGTAAGTAGCAAAATTCAGCCCCCCTGTTCTTCAAGAACAAACAGCAGTAACATTTACTTGACTGGGTACCAAGATCCGTCGCAAATTATGGTGTCACGATGATGGAAGTTTCTTACTGTGACTCTACACAGAAAGTCCATTACTGTAGATTACTAGTATTAAGTGCCTGACTGGCTACTAATTAGAAGTTGACACGAGTACTACTACTAAGATTACGTCTTAAGTTACATTACACCACTGCTGTAATAGTCTGTAGTCTGTCTGCCTATCAGGTACTACCAGGTGCACTTGGCCTTGCTTGGCTCGCAAGAAGCATTTCAGTTTAGCCGCACTCATGTATATAGAACTAAAATATCTGTGACTACTCCTACTCCTACTCCTAAATTAATGAAAATCATGTCGTTTCACGGGATCCTGAGACGCATGACTCCGCCGCCGCGTAATCCATCCAGCACTCTTGATGCGTGATCGCCGAGACGGCGATTTAGACGCTGCATTGCATCAGGACGCGCCCGTGACAGCGATCGGATGGACTCCCAAGTAATTAACCGTCCGGATCTCTCTCCGGCCCTTGAAGATTATTCCTTCACTCGGTCCGTTGCTTGGAAGGGAGGGGAAAGGCGGCGAAAGCAACAGAAAAGCACCCGGGGAAAAGGCACTCAGCAGCCGGCGAGTCAGCACGAGCACCCGGGGCCGGCGGGGGACCGGAAGAAAAGCCGCGGGCTCGCTCAGTCGCTCTACCTCTACTGCTCTGCTCGGGTGAGCTGACGACAATCAGATGATGGCAACGGACGGGCGAGGCAGCGGCGGCGGCGGCACATGCATATCCCATATATCCCGTATATATCCGCGTAAGGCCCGCCGGGCACTCGTGGACGGCGGTGCGTGGACCGTGGCCTCGCACCGTGGCCCACCCGGCCTGACGCCGTCCGACTCAGAGACGTGCGGCGGTGTGCAGTGTGCTCGGTGCGGTGCCGTCCACTTGTACTCGCGCGCGGTGCGTCCATGCCGGGCCTGCTCAGTCTGACGCGGTTGCCGCCTGGGAAGATACTACCCATACCGCCGTCCCCGAATCGGTGCTAGTGCGGCGAGCCTGCTGCGGCGCGGCGGCGACCATGATATCCAGAACTCGACCCAGCGTTTCTTCGCCTTTTCAGTGATGTGACGTGACGTCCAACCATCTTGAGCCACGTGGTGTTGGATCCGTCCGGCGAGTGACCTGAGAAATCCGAACCAACGCTGCGTCCGCGTCGAACATCACACTTGTGCTGGGTAAGATTACTCCGCGAGGGAGGGGATTGCTGAGGCAGGCAGCGCATCGAGCATATCGCTGGCTTCGCTTGCGTGCGTGATCAGACGGCTGGCAACCGGCTGTACGTGCCGTGTGGACCAACTGAGCTGAGCTAGGGCATGTTTAGTTCCCCTCCAAAACATTAAATTTTTCAAGATTCTTCGTCACATCGAATCTTTAGACGCATACACGAAGCATTAAATATAAATAAAAAATAAAACTAATTACACAGTTTAGACGAAATCCAAGAGACGAATCTTTTAAGCCTAATTAGACTATGATTGGACACTAATTGTCAAATAACAACGAAAATGCTACGGTGTCGTTTTGCCAAAATTTTCGGCAACTACTGGGCCCTAGTGAGCTACGCCCAACGCCCTCTCTTTCTCAGTCTGGAAACGTTGGAAAGCACAGGCGGACAGCGGTGAAGGGTGAGAAACTACAGCGCGGCCAGGGGAGCCACCTCCCTGATCCCGCACCGACACGCTATCCTGAACCAGAAGCGCTGGAGGAGTCCGCAGTGCATTGGCAGGCAAGCAGGGGAAGCGCTGGCCGCCGAGCGGGGTGGATCGGCACCTACGGCACACGGCAGCATATCCCCTGCCTCCACTCCTCGTCGCCCCAGCCTGACGGATCCCCACCGGGAGAAGCAACCGGAGTCCGGAGGACGCGAACGCGACGCTTACTCGTAGGGTGGTGTCTAGATCCGGTGCGTAAAGTTGGGAGGTGTCGCATGGAATGTTATATGGTTTGTTTGATACTAATAAAAAAATAGATTATAGAATCTGTTAGTAAATCGCGAGACGAATTTATTAAGCTTAATTAATCTGTCATTAGCACATGTATATACTGTAGCACTTTATTATCAAATCATGAACTAATTAGGTTTAAAAGATTCGCCTCGCAGGGTAGTCTGTGCAATTAGTTATTTTTAAGTCTATATTTAATAATTTATGTATGTATTAAATATTCAATATGATTGATGTAAAGTTTTGACGATGAAGTAAACAAAGGCTAAAAGGGCACCCCTGCTGGTACTGCTAGTATGATAGCCCCCATTTTTTAATGTCGCCAGCCGGCGGCTCGCACGTGGTCCGTTCCTGGACCCCCGGGTTACGGAGCCCGAACTCTCAAGGTTTTTGACAGTGCGGGCAGAGACCCTTTCTGCGTCCGCGCTGACGCTGCGCTTTTCCGTGTCGACGCGGCTCTTTCGCCTTGGAACCTTCGGTGCGTGCCGTGCTGGGGAAGCTCGACCGGAGCCGAGCACGGTGATTGCAGATTGACCTCTAGTAGCAGGCTCTTGTGCCCTTCCCCGTCATCGTCCGGGTCACTGAGTCACGCGCAGTCACGGCTACGCGGTCGGCGCAAAGCGACTGGTATTTCCCTCACGGTTATACACCTGTACGCGGAGCGCAGCGGTGAATTTTACGTGTGAATTCGATGCAGCGAACAGGAATGATTCTATGCCAGAAAGTGAGGATTTTTTTTTAAAACCACAGAAAGAGAGGATTTTGAAAAAAGAAAAGAAGAAAGTTTCTGCAAATCCAGAGTGGGGATGAACAGAGCAAAATTGGGGCAAGAACGAAATCCATTGCATTGTTTGTGTCACACAGTAATTTACATGGAACTTCACCATCACAGGGTGAATTCACACGGAGATGCCGCTCGTGATCAGGTGAAGCGTCGGTTTCTCCTACATTGTGGGCGCCGTCAACGTCAATGTCGAGGGGCTCGGCGGCCTCTGCCCTCGCTTCTTCCTCGCTTCCGGCACCGCCATCGTCGATGCAAGGGACGTCCTCGTCCGCTGTCGCGTTCGTCGCGTCGGACGACGATGTTTCGGCGGGAGCAGAGAGCACGTCGATCCAGCCCTCGTCGGAGTCCCAGTCCGGCAGCGCCGAAGAGGGGCAGGCCAGCGCCCCGATCCTCTCGGCGGTGCTCTGTGCCGACACCACGTCGTGGTGGTCGTCGTCGCTGTCGGACTCCCAGAATGCCGCGTCCAGCGTGCTCTTGGGCGACACCCACCTGCCCTTGGCGGCGTCCAGGTCCAGCGCCGCCCGGCAGTCGGAGGTGCCGCTGGCGGAGGCGATGAACGGGTGCTCCAGCAGCTGCACCGCCGTGGCCCGGTCGCTGGGGCGCCGCGCCAGGCACCTGCCCAGGAAGTCCTTGGCCTCGGCGGACAGCCACCGGGGCACCTCGGGAACGGCGTCCGTGTACCCGATGAGGCGCACCGCGGCGAGCACGTCGTCCACGCCGGCCCAGGGCGCGCGTCCCGTGGCCATCTCGATGACGGTGCACCCAAGCGCCCAGACGTCGGCGGGCGGGCCCTGCGCCTCCCCGCGCGCCACCTCCGGCGCCATGAACGCAGGCGTGCCGCCGATCGGCCCGTCGCCGTCGGCCGCCATCCTCGCGCACCCGAAGTCGGCGAGCTTGGCGCGGCCATCGCCGCCGATGACGACGTTCCGCGGCTTGACGTCGCCGTGCACGAGCCCCGCCCCGTGGACGTACGCGAGGCCCGCGGCGACGTCGGCCGCGTACGCCGCGACGGCGCGCTCGTCGAGCCCGCGCCCGCCATTCCTGGCCACGGCGTCGGCCAGCGAGCCCCCCGGCGCGAACTCGAGGAAGAGCTGGTACGAGCCGTCGCGCCCGCCGCGGCCGCCGATGCAGGGGACGACGTGCGGCGAGCGGAGTCCCGCCATGAGCCCCCGCTCCCGCCGCAGCAGCTCCGCGCCCGCCGACGCCGCCGGCGCGGACTTGACCGCGAACAGCTCCCCGGAATCGTGGTCGGCGGCCAGGAACACCTCCGCCCCCGACGCGCCGCGGCCCAGCGTCCGCACCCGCGTCCACCTCCCCCCGCTCACGGCCATCGCCATGCGCAGCAGTTGTTGTGAATTGCGATCCGCCTTGTTCTTGTTTCTCGCGTGCGTCTTTGCTATTGCTTCGGTGTTCGGTGCCTGCTGTTGTTTGTGGTGGTTGTTGTTTCTGTTGGCCTTGACTTGTCTCGAGCTGGAGCTGGCCTTTTTGCTCTCGTGCTGAGTCTTTTTGTGGCTGGTGCCAGGTGCGTTTATGTATATATATAGGGGATAGATAGAGGAGGATGCTTGTGCTTGGGGGCCGGGATTAGTAAGGATTGCAAGTTTAGAACATGGAAGGTGTTTGGCGTGTGGCAAAAGCGCGGCGCGCTGGGGGAGATTAGGAGGAAATCGATGGATACGGAGGGTCGGAGGCCACCAAAAGGCGTGGTGTGGTCTGGGCGCTCGGGTGTGCACTGTTGTGTTGTTTGGAGTGACAACAGAAAGCCGTCGTGTCGAATTTTCGATCCATGGTCCAAGTCAGCGCGTGCGCACCTGAAAGGCGCTGTTCATGCAGGCACCCTGTACGCGCGCTTTGCTCCGCCGGGGGGGCCACGGTTGGTCGTTCCACACTCCCTTGTCTGTATCGTTGTACAAGTCCACAGCAAAGTTGTGGTGTGTAGCCACGAAAACCTCCGTTAAACATTTACGAAAAAAAAGCATGCCACCAAATCCTCCGTTACACATAATCAGCCTGTTCGTTTGCTCGTAAACGATCGTAAATTTTTAGCCGGGAACAGTGTTTTTCTCTCACACCAAACCAGCCAGCAGTAAATAATCCACGATACGATACGGCCTCCCGAACAGGCTGTTAGGAAAAAAACATTCTTTGTAACGCAAGCTCAGACGCAGCGGCTGCGTCAGCCCCCCCCCCCCCCCCCCCCCCCCCCCCCCCAGACTGCGGGCGATGGCGCGCGATTGCTCCCATTCCAAGCTGCTGTCGCGGTCAAATACTCAAATGCGTGTACTGATGTACGGTGTCGTTCACGAACACTAGCCGAAACTCGTCCCGTGCATGCACTGACTGATGCATGTGTTCGTCCGTGGCCGTGAATCATGCCGGTCGTCGTTGCTCCGCCTGAACCACGCCGCAACGCGGGCGGCCGAAACGGCAGCGCCTACCCCCCCCCCCCCCCCCAGACAGAAAAGGGAAAGGAATCCGTTCCGACGGGGTTTGACAGAACATCCCGCCGAGTATCTGTCACCTCAGCTCAGCAGCGTCGAGGGAACGAACGACACGCATACGCACCGTCCCGCGGAGGCATATTCCCGTGCATATGCACCCCGCGGCGCAGCGGCACGTTCACGCAGGCGCAAACACACAGCCGGCGTCAGGCGCGGCTGCATATGCTGCTGCTGCGCGCGCCGGCGGCCGCGTCTCAGCGCCGCGGAGCGACGTGCGGGCGGGCGGACGGCGCAGATGACACTGGCACGCGAGCGACGTGCGGCCGGCGCAGGCCACGCCGGGCGCAGCGACCGGCGTCGCGTGAGGGCGCGGCCAGGTGGTGGTGGTGGGGACTCCCGCGCTCTGGGGCCACAGGGCGTCAGGGCCCATGCCCTGCGCCGACCGAAAGCGGCGCGGTGGATGCGTGCGGCGTGCGCTTTGCGGCGCGGGCGGGCCACAGAACGGTGGGGGTGGGGGGGATGTGTGGATGGCCGGCTCGTGGCGTGCGGTGTGGTCGCGTCGGATGCGTTGCGTTGCTTTGCTTCCTTGGCCAGCGTGAGCTCAGCTCCACTAGTCCTCTCCAGCGGCTGCCATTGCCAGAGTGCGCCGTCGGCCCGCCCCGGGCCCGCCTGGCTCTTCCCCTCCGCCGGCCAGCTCTCTTGATTCTACGCCACTTCACCTCCATTTCCACCCACCCGAGCCAAGTAAGAATCCCAGCTTTTGCCGTCGTCCATCTACTTCCAGATCACCACCCGCAGCAGACGGTATGGGCGTATGGCCGGCCGCGCCGTTTCTACCGGCCTGGCCGTCCGATTCAGGAATCCAACGACCGTTCCGGAGTGGACGGCGGCGTGTCGGCGGTGCTTGGGATCAGGACGTTCGTACGTGCACGGTGAATGATACTCTACTTAGAATCCAGTGACCCAAGGACCAAGGTGGCACGGCACACGGATTGTGGCCGCGCGCACACCGGTTATGCTTCGATTTCACTTTCACCACGAGCTGCGTCGTGCGTGGGCTGTCCAGTGTCCGCTGCCCGTGACGGCGGCGCCCCCGGCCGTGCCAGCCTCTGAAACACTGGAAACGCGTCAGATCTGGCGACGCGAAGATGGAGAAAAACCGACGGGTTTCGTACGGCTTGTGCACATGAACTTCGACTTTGTGGCGATCCGGAGACGCGCCTACCTTTTTGCGACGCCGAAGTCTTGAGTTCGAAGGTCCACTCCTCTAATAAGTCACACAGCCGAGACGCATATATACAATGTCAACCATGATCACGTTCTTTATTGAGGGTTTCTAACACTTTAAAAAAAATGCCAAATCGTCTAATGATTGCACCGAAAACGAATCTTCCATGATTGAGCTCGGTGCCGTTGTTCCACTACACATTCCGTTTCCGTGGATTGATCCTTTTCCCGCGCCAATGGCAGCCAGGGTATCAGACTACAAGGCGAACGGATGCATCCTTTTCGCTGGACCAGCTCAGTTGTGATTTGTGAAGGCTGTACGCAGCAGGTCAACCGTTTGGACGCCTCTCGAGTGGTCTATGTCCCAGGAAAAGAAAAGTGCCGATGTACATGCAAATCTTCGATCTGCCGGTTGACCGAAACGCCGCGGATGTGCGAGCATGAAGGTTGTTGATCTCGCCGGTTGTGAAGGTGATACGGGATCGGAGGTCGTGCGTCCGGTCTGATCTCGCCGAACCGAGGAGATCTCCGTGCAGATAAGAGAGTGACGCCCACGAAGCCGGCCAAAAGCGCGCGTACGGAGGTGATGGCTGAGTTGCTTGTGTTAGTGTGCTCGGCCCAACTCTTGACCTGGTGTTCTGATTGGGGACGTCCAACCCTATACGGTTGGTGGGCCCTGTCGCACTACGCTATAAAGAGAGGTGAGGGGCCGGTGGCTCTCAGTACGAGGTTCACCGTGAACCGCCACACCCAATGACAAAACCCAATCCGATCTAGTGAGGGACTCACCAGGGCTCCTCCACCGCCGTCGCACCGCCGTCGCGAGGGAAGAAAGCCCCGCCGCCGCGCGGGAGAACGAGGCGAGCCACGCGCCATCGGGCAAAGAGTGAAGCCGCAGTAGCTCGGGCTCAGGGCACCGACGCAAGGCCGCTCGACGGCGGCGCACCCACCCTCGGGCGAATGCGCGTGCTGGCGAGGGGGCCTGCGGCGGCGGCGCTATCTCTCCTCCGGCCGCCATGGACGGCCGCCCCTGATGCTCTCCTCACTCGGTGCAGCACTGAGAAGGAAGCAAGGGGAGGGAGAAAGCAAATGCTCTAGGGTTAGGGAGGAGCAACCGGGGAGGGGTATTTGTTCCGCCGAAGCGCACGGAGAACCGTCGGATCGGATCCGACGGCTGACAGCACTCGGCCCGGCTTTAGGCCCAGGCGGGCGAAGAGATTCCCAGCCCAGGCCCAGGTTGCGGCCTGGGCGCGGGGGAACCGGACGCGCGCGCCGCGCGAAGCAGGCTGTTGGGCCGAGTTTTGTCGCTGGGCCACCGTGTTTTCGCTGGGCCATGCACCACTATTACGGAATGGGCCACGGACTGTGTTCCCCAGGCCGGGCCAAATGAACAGTAAACATTGATTTTAAGTTTTATCCTTTTCAGAAGCATTCTTTTGATAAATTTTATTAAGTTTTGAGTTAATATCTCTGTTTAAATTTGAACCCTCACAAGAATTTATTCGGAGAGTAGTCAAGCACAAAGAAATGCTTTTGATAATATTAATTTTAAGATTATCTTTCATGTTTTCGCTGCGAAGTTAATGCTTATTATCTTCTAATTAATTTCGAACAAACGGGAGGATTTAATTTGAAGAACAATTATTTTTTTGTTCAGTAAATTATTATTATATTTATCCTCTAATTTTAATTGGAACCAACGAGAAAATTTAAATTGGAGGAGTAGTTATATTTATTTAAGGTAATTTATGATATTACTATTTTTCTGACTAACGTTGATAATAGCAAAATTATAATTTTGTTCATGAGATTTGATGCATTAATTCTATTTCTGTCCAATGGTGATGTAGAATTAATGTAGAAGAATATTGTATGTTTTAATTTTGATCAACGTTAAATTAAGGCATGTAATTATTATGTCATGTTTTCTCACTATCTCTAACGCTGTTTTCAGGACTCAACCCTATGGCGTTCATGTCGCACATTCCGCCTCTTGAGGGGGCAACTATCGCGTATGGCGAGAGAAGTATGAATTGGCACTTGCGCTGTCCGAGAATGACCTAGAACTTACCTTTCCGTGTCCTACTAAGCTAGTGGACCCGATGAGGACAGAGAATGAAACTGATGTTGATTTTACTGCTCGACAGCGAGATCATGTAGACGTGAGAATGAAATACAATCTTGATCGTAAGAAGTGAGACATTTTGAACCGTAAGTGCTTGATGGTGGCTAAGTCCACTATTTCAGATGCAATAAGGGTACCAATCCCAGATTGTGACACCGCCACCAAGTATCTCAAAAAAGTAAAGAGTTAATTTACTGGCTCTTCAAAGGCTTATGCAAGCACCCTGATCAAGTAGTTATTCAATAAGAAATACCCTGGTGGGGGATAAGAGAGCACATATTGAAGATGAACAACACGGCATCCAAGCTCAAGCCAATGGATTTGGGGCTAAAAGATGAGTTTCTGATTCATTTGGTTTTTGCTTCTTTGCCTAAAGAGTATGAAACTTTTGTTGTTAATTACAACATGCAGCCCGATAAATGAGACATTGAGAAGATCATTGTCATGTGTGTGCAAGAAGATGAGAGACTTAAAAGCTCACATGGTGACTCTGCTAACCATATGAAGGACTATAAAAAAGAACTTTAACAAAAATACCAAACCTCAAGGGAAAGCCCCTTAGAATGATCATCATCAGAAGAACAACAATGTCTAAGTTAATAAGGATCAATGTAAATGGTGCAAGAAGCATGGACATTACCAGAAAGACTGTCCAAATTTCCTGAAAAGCCTTTTGAAGAGAGGTGAGAACATTATTACATTCATAGATGAGTCCTTGTATTTAAGTTATTTAAAATCTACTTAGTAGATTGACTCAGCTGCAACTATTTATGTTGCAAATTTGTTACAGGGATTCCATACGAGGAGGACCCTACAAAGAGGAGAAAAAGAATTAAAGTAGCAAATGCAGCTGAAGCTGAAGTTGAAGCAATTGGAGATCTCTCTCTAGAATTAGCTTTCAGATGTCCTTTATGTACCCTCTTTACGTAGAAATTTGATAAGTGTTTCGCGTCTAGACGATGATAGATATGATTGCCATTTTGGTAATGGCAAATGTTAGATTGTGTTTAATAATAAGTGTGTTGGTCTTGTCTTCCGACAAGACAAGCTTTATTTGTTATTACTTTCTGAGAATGTGAATGTTGTAAGCACTGAGAATGAGAATGCCTCCTTGTCTATGAATGCAAGAAATAAGTGGAAGAGAGTTCATGATATATCATAGAATGATGGCACTATCGTTTAGGCCATATTTCAAGGAGGAAAATAGAGCAATTGATTAAGAAATCAATTCTTCTATCATTAGAATTTTCAGATTTAGAACAATGCATCGATTGCATAAAAGGAAAGTATATTAAAAAATAAAGAAAGATGTCAAATGAAGTGTAGAAATTTTAGAAATAATTCACACAGACATCTGTGTGGTAGAACCGCTCGAAATAACACGCTTTCGGAGGCGCTCATTTTTCACTAGGCACTAAGCACCTCGAAAGTGAGTTACATCAGACAGTTTCATCGAGCACGCCCCAAGAAAGAACTCGAAACAATCCACGTATTATATCCAAAATTCAATAATGAGTACGAGCTTACAATACTTAGTACATTTCATACAACAAGAGTTCTTGAAAATTATTTATTACAATACCAAAGTTCAGAGTGCGATAATTAAACAACGGAATAAAAAATAAATATGTAGCGACAACGATATAAGGATCCGTCTGTGCCCACCAGAAGAATGCTCCACACAAGAGCTACTTCTCAAGCTGCACCTGTAATAGGGGTAAAATAAACCCTAAGTACACAATGTACTCGCAAGGCTTACCCGACTAGTGGGAATAATTTTCCGACTCTCAAGGATATGATAGGCAATATGGGTTTGTTGTTTTATTTTTATTTGCGGAAAGAATTACTAATAGTTCATCCTTACAATCAAGTTTTATTAGCAGTCATGATTACTTCCTTAGCTAACCATTCTAGGTAAGCACCTATTCTACTTTCAAGCAAGGGTAAAGCAATCAGAACCATTTCACCATCTTTCATCTTCCAGTTCTTACTATGGTGCTAGACCATAGCCAAGCCGTACCATCTCAAGGAAACAATGATTCATGAACCAATGTATCATAGCTGGGTACCCTGAAACACATGCCCCGTTTGTACTCCAGGCACAAACAAGACAAACCCATTCCACTCTTGTCATGGGGTCTAGGTCTCCGTCCAAACTTATACTCCAAGCCCCACACTTGAGACCCACGACAAGAGCATAACGAGCCTTCTCGCTCCAATAAGCAAATATGTGCTCAGGATAATAAGTCTGTGACCTAACTACCATCCATAGCAACGAACGGTCCTTAATCGACACGACAAGAAAAATAATGTTACCAAACTAAGCCCCGTTGGCCGTGGGACACAATCTGTTACACCCACCAATACACATACCAAATATCTACCATATCTCCATTTTTCCTTTCATTATTTTATTATAAGAGTAATAATAATCCCCTATTGTGAGCAACGGCAGGTTACTCACGCTATCGATGACCTAAGCATAGCATCTACTCGAACCTGCACTAGTAAGACTCTTAGGACTTTTCATAAAATTTCTATAACATAAATGCACAACACATATATATACGGTGAATTATAAAATAGAGGTTATGCACCGAGGCTTGCCTTGGGTAGATGCGGTGTCAGCTGAGTCAGTCAGTGGCGGCTTCAGGACCACCTCCTGCACAAGAATCTTTTCCTCGTACTCCTCGACGATCTCCTCGAACTTGTGATCGCCGGTGGTCACAATCTCTACCAACTTATTCTCTACATGCATGCGATGATGATGCAACACTTAGCATTTAGGCAACAACAACTCTTAAAATAAGAATACATATACTAAGCTACTAAGATAGCTCTAATGACTAAGATACTAAGCTAACTATCATTTTCATCAAGCAAAGTGTTGGGTTCAACTAACAAACTCTTAGCTTAGCAATTTAAGGATGTATCTTTATTTCTACTAGAGATTTAATGTATATTGAAACAAAAAACATTTAACTACCCTAATGTTTAGTGTATTCTAAAGCTACAAAAATTACAGTGAGCACATAATAATATAATGAAACTGTTGTAAAAATTTTAAGATCAAAACTATCATCAATTCACCACAAAAATTCTACAATAATTAACTTAATATTATTAAGCATTCTCAAATGATTTAATAGCTCTTAATGTCAACACATATAAACATGAACTAAATACACCAACAGATAGAGCATAATTTTAGGAACCTAACAAAATTTGTTTCATAATTTTTACATAATTTTATATTAATTATCAAATATCAGCTTAGAAATTAAATTAGAAAATTATTTCTAATTCCTTAGGAAAACGAAAAGCAAATCTCCCGCGTGGCCCACACGCGCGGCCCGCGTGACCTAGCATGCGTATCGACCCGCTGCCGCGTCCCACGCGAGGCCGGCCCACGGCGAGAGAGTCCCGCACGCATTGGTGGTTTTGCAAAAGAGGCCTCGCACTTCTCCCAAATCACAACTAAGCGCTAACACTATTTTCTCCCTCTCTCAGACCTTCTCACTTAACCCCCCTACTTTCCCTAATTCACCCGCGCGCACCCCTGGTGCCTCAGTTCATGGTGGCGCAGCGAACGACGACTCAGCATGACAGTGCTGGCCACCAGAGGCTCGCACTGGCCCGTCAATCGGGCCGACCTTCGACTACGATCCAACTGCCTACACCAAGCAGCAACGCGAGGCGGCGAGGCGCACTAGGGAGACCTACAGTGATGCGTGACCATCCACGATGGTGGCGCGGCTGCCCCGGCAAACTAGAGCACCTAAGAACCTAACTGGCTAGTAAGGAAGCATTAGTAGACTACCGTGGAGCTAGCCGAGTTGATGGTTGGGATGGAGGATGGTGGAGGAGGTGTGGCCACGTGCTGCCGAGTCGTGCGGCAGCGTACCGTGATGGTACGGTCGCGTCAGCGGTGACGGGGAGGCGGTAGCGGTTCCACTGGCGCGCGCAAGGTGGAGAGGGAGGCAAGGCGAAGCTAGTGGTGCAGGTGAATTAGCTTGGGAGGGACGGTAGGAGGGCTACCCTCATCCATGGTCGGACGAGAAAGCGCGTGCGCGCGCCGAGCGAGTAGGCGTGGCGACGTCGCGCCCCCGAGACGTGGTGACCGCGCTCACCCGGTGAACTAGCCCAAAATCACGTCTTGCAGGAATTTTAATGCGCCTATAAAAACTAAGCGGTTGCTTTAGAACCTAAACCATCTTCACCATACTCCAGAGGGGAAATGAGGCTACCAACCCGAGCTAAAACACGACACCACCTCCTAACTTAATTTAACAAAATAAATCGCCAAACATTGCATTATCTAGCTGTCAACATACTTGAAAATATTCTAAATTTTTTAGCTGACCTTGATTCCAAATTGCATTTCTAGGCTATTAGAAATATTGGCTAGCACTATTATTTTTTCACAGCAAGTATTTCATTGTCATCTACAAAGTTCATATTCCAAACTTTATTTAGCGCCACATATATGTTCTATAGCATTTTTGTTCAATAAAAATTAGTTTTAAACCCTACTTGATACATATGAGTTATGGAATAGCTTATCATTTAATATTTTTATTGATCATCTAAAGTTACAAAAATATTATATACACATTCCATCACATACATTATCACATAAACATGATGTTCATGACATGATTTAGTAGTTTGTTTCAGGCGTAACACCAAGGGTGTTACAGCTCTACCCCCTTAAATAAAATCTCATCCTGAGATTTCATGTGTGTGCCTAGTGTGGGAAAGAGATAAAAGATAAATTTCAATTTACATAATTACTTTGGTGAACTAGAAAGGAGATGGGGATAATGCTCTAGAATATAACTCTCATGTTCCTAAGTTGCTTCGTCCTTCGAATGATTTTGCCATTGGACTTTATAGAATTTTACCACTTTGTTCCTAGTGACTCTCTCTTTTTCATCCAAGATTTTGACATGGTGCTCAATATAAGAAAGATCAGGTTGGAGAGGGAGTCCTTCAATTTCAACCACTTTGTCGGGAACCCTTAGATACTTCTTTAACTGGGAAACATGGAATACATTATGGGCTGCTGACAAAATATTCGGGAGTTGGAGACGGTAAGCAACAAAACCACACCGCTCCAAAATTTTATAAGGTCAAACATAACGAGGAGCTAACTTCCAACGGACTCCAAACCGATGCACACCTCTTATCGGGGATACCTTTAGGTACACATGGTCACCAACTTCAAACTGGAAGGGCCTTCTCTTCTTGTCCGCATAAGCTTTCTGCCGATTTTGAGCCACTTTCAAATGACTCTGAATAACACTGACCTGCTCTCTTGCTTTCTTTATGAAATCGGGTCCAAAGTAACCACGGTCACCCACTTCAACCCAGTTAAGATGTGTCCTACATTTCTTGCCATACAAAGCCTCAAAAGGTGCCATTCGAATGCTCTCTTGATAGCTATTGTTATAGGAAAACTCAGCTAAAGTCAAGCATTCGCCCCATTTTTTTGGATAAGAAATGACACAAGCTCTCAACATGTCTTCAAGTACTTGATTGACCCTTTCTGTCTGACCGTTAGTTTGCGGATGATAAGCTGAACTTCTGAGGAGACGAGTACCAAGAGATTTATGGAGTTGCTCCCAGAAACGAGAGACAAAGACTGACCCTCTATCAGAAACGATGGTAAGAGGAACTCCATGTAGGGTCACAACCCAATCAAAATACAACATGACATACTTCTTGGCTGAATACCTTGTATCCACCGGGAGAAAATGAGCGAACTTGGTGAGGCGATCCACAATGACCCAAATAGAGTCATACCCCTTTGCTGTGTGGGGCAATCCCACAACAAAGTCCATGGAAATATCCTCCCATTTCCAAACAGGGATAGGCAAGGGCTATAAAAATCCAGGTATATGCATATGGTCCGCCTTAACCCTTCCACAAATGTCACATTCTGAGATGTATTTGGTAATATCATGTTTCATATTTGGCCACCAATACAAGTGACGCAAATCATGATACATCTTGTTACTTCCCAGATGAATGGATAATTTGGAGTCATAGGCTTCATCCAAAATTTTTCTCCTAAGCTCATCACTTGAGGGAACTACCAATCGGTTCTTGAACTTCACCACACCTTAATCATCAATATTGAAATGAGGACCAAGCCCTTCGGCAATTAACTTCTTGATATGCAAAATTCCCAAAGCATTTTACCTTTGCTCTATAATAATTTGTTCAAGTAAATCCAAGACTAGAGCAATATGGGCTAACACTTCAGAATGGGTGAGGGACAAAGATTCTTCATCAACTTGATGCAACTTCTGACTTAAGGCATCAACTATCACATTAGCTTTTCTAGGGTGATAATGAACTTCTAAGTTATAATCTTTGATTAACTCAAGTCACCTCTGTTGTCTCATGTTCAGCTCGGATTGAGTGAAAATATATTTGAGACTTTTGTGATCCGTGTAGATATGCACTTTATTTCCCATCAAGTAACGTCTCCAAATTTTTAGAGCGTGCACAACTACAGCCAGCTCTAAATCATGGGTGGGGTAATTTAATTCATGCTTTTTCAGCTGACGTGAAGCATAAGCGATCACACGTTCGCCTTGCATAAGCACACATCCTAGTCTAGTCCTAGAGGCATCATAATACACATCAAACAGCCTATCAATATCTGGTTGGGCAAGAACAAGAGCAGAGGTAAGATACTTCTTCAGGGCTTGAAAAGTTTCTTCACAAGTCGAACTCCATACAAACTTGACATCCTTCTGGATCATCTTGGTCATTGGTTGAGCTATTTTGGAGAACTCAGGGATGAAACGCCGATAATAACCAGCAAGACCAAGAAACTGACGAATCTGATGCACTAACTTTGGAGATTTCCAATTTAACACATCCTGCACCTTGCCAAGATCCACAGAGATGCCTTCAGGTGTTAGGACATGTCCCAAGAACTATACTCGATCCAACCACAACTCACACTTGCTAAATTTGGCATACAACTTGTGTTCCTACAATCGAGTCAGGACTATGCGAAGATGTTGTTTATGCTCTTCATTTTTCTTAGAATATATCAATATGTCATCAATGAACACCACTATAAACTTATCTAACTCTGGCATGAAGACTGAATTCATGAGATACATAAAGAATGCAGGAGCATTGGTGAGACCAAAAGACATAACTAGGTTTTATAGAGCCCATACCTAGTAGAGAAAGCTATCTTTGGTATATACCCAGAACGAAGATCAATCTTTGAAAACACCTTGGCACCCACCAACTGATCAAACAAAGTATCGATACAAGGTAAAGGATACTTATTCTTAATGGTTACTGCATTAAGAGGGCGATAATCCACACACATCTGAAGAGTGCCATCATTCTTCTTCATAAAAATAGCTGGACAACCCCATGGTGAAGAACTTAGACGGATGAATCCCTTCTCCAATAATTCTTCTAACTGTTTCTTCATCTCAGCCAGTTCCTTTGGAGCCATGTGGTAGGGACGCCGTGAAATAGGAGCAGTATTAGGTTCTAACTCAATGGCAAACTCCACATCCTAATCCAGTGGTAACCTAGGTAGATCCTCGGGAAAAGACATCTAGAAAATCATAGACCATAGGAATACAAGCAAGGTCAGAAGAAGCTTCAGCATGAAGAACAACTGGTAGGGTGGAAACTGAAGACATAAGGAGAGACATTCTATTCTTAGAAGAAGGAAGCTTCAATTCAACAATTCTTTGTCTAAGGTTCAAGACTACCACATAGTTTCTTAACCAGTTCATTCCCAGAATTGCATCTATGCCTTAACCAGGCAGTACCATGAGCTAGAGATGATAAGAGTGAGTTTCGAGCACTAGTCTCACTATGTCCGTGCAAGTTTTAACGCACAACTGTGCACCCGAGTTCTGATTCTATAGGCAATAGGAATAGCCATAGTAGATATATTGTACCTTTGTGCAAATCACATACTCATGAATGAATGTGATGCACCAGAATCAAATAATACATATGCTGGGTGGGAATCAATGGTGAACATACCAGCCATCACAGGCTCTCCCTATGGGATTTCCTCAGCCTCAGTGAAGTTAACTTGTCCCGAGCGGCTCATGGGCATCTTCTTCCTGATGATAGTCCTCTTGACCAAATGAGAGTTGGCTGAAGGCTGAGAAGACTGGGGAGGCTAATTCTAAGGGCACTCTCGAGCGTAGTGACCTTCCTTACCACACTTGAAACAAGTACCCAGCTTGTTCCCCTATCCCTGATGAGGTGGAACCTACTGTCCCTGAGGCTTGCTGCACCTGCTGAGTAGGAGCACGGTACTGAGTGAGAGGTGCTTGGTGAGTCTACTGAGTCTAGCGAGATGACTGTCCACCCAGAGAGTGATAGGACACCCTCCTCACAACCTGTACCTTCTGAGACTGTGGGTGACTAGAAGACCTAGTGATCACCCGCTTGTGCTTCCACTCAGCCTGAGAGTCATGCTGAAATCCCTCCATGGAAATGGCAACATTTATCAAAGCACCAAAGGTCTAATAGCCCCTTGTATATAGCTTCTCTTGCAAGATGCAAGAGAGACCACGATTGAAACGGTCCATCTTATTCTCATCAGTATCCACATGAGTCCCAACATACTATGCAAGATGGTTGAACTTGTTCACATACTCCATCACAGTCATGTTTCCTTGCTTTAGCTCTAGAAACTCGGACAGCTTCCTGTTCAGCAAACTAGCAGGAATATAGTACTGACGGAAAGTAGTGGTAAACTCCCACCAAGTCACATGGTGATCCACAGGCTGCATGCAATTGAAAGTGTCCCACCAAGCACTGGAAGATCCTAGAAGCTGCTGTCTAACAAAGCGCATCTTCTACTCGTCAGTCACATTGAGCAGCTAAAACTTCTGCTCCAAATACAAAGCCAATGCTCCATGTCCAGAGGCTCAACAATCGATGTGAACATGGGCGGGTGTGTCCCCAAGAAGTCCTGATAGGAATAGGGTCTCTTGGGACCGTGGGCACCACCCCCGTTCCTGCCATTGCCACCGGGGCCTCCACGGACGGAGCCACCAATAGCTTGTGCCAGCATCTCTAGGGCATGGGTAACTCACGACGAGCATCCAACATCTCAGCATAGGTCATTGGAGGTGATGGTGGTGGCATTGGAGGACCAAGGAGTGTGGCCTCGTGGCTCTCACCATTGGCATTGCCATGACCATTTTCGTCCTGGTCTTCACCAAGACCATGGCCCATCCTAGCACTGGTGCTCCTGCGACCAAACCTCAGGTTCATATGTATACAGATAGGAACCCACCGTTAGGGACCAGGCCTCCATATTTAGAAACAAATGGCTAGAGAGATGATAAGGCCCAATAAATGGTTACAAGCGAGAACTTTTCCTCAAGAGTTAAAGCATTTCTCTTTATTTATTATCCTATCAATTTACTACCCAAAATTATACGTGTGGGGGAGTTTAGTTTAAGCAAGATTTCTCTTTTCAGGATGCATGGATCGACCTATTCGTTTGCTCAAGCCGGAATATAGCGGCATTCATTTATAATTTTTGGCACAACGCACACTCACTTTCCGTACGCTAAACGATTCTTACATAGTGTAAGTTAGTGTACCTGCAGAAGATTGATTAGATAAAACCAGTGCCACTATCCTAGATAGAACATATTACTAGGGCTTATACTTATTTACGTAATTTATCACATCCTGCTTTTCACAATGCTTTTGTTGGTCAAATTTTAGGTTTTGAAAAGAGTTTTAAACTCAGACTTATTATTGGCTCTGATACCACCTGTGGCAGAACCGCCCGAAATAACATGCTTTTGGAGGCGCTTGTCTTCCACTAGACACTAAGTATCTCGAAAGTGAGCTACATCGGACAGTTCCATCGAGCACACCCCAAGGAAGAACTCAAAACAATAAAACTGCTGTAAAAATTTTAGGATCAAAACTATCATCAATTCACCACAAAATTTCCTACAATAATTAACTTAATGTTATTAAGCATTCTCAAATGATTTAATAGCTCCTAATGTGAATACATATAAACATGAGCTAAATACACCAACAGATAGAGCACAATTTTAGAAACCTAACAAAATTTATTTTATAATTTTTGGACGCCTACATGATTTTATATTAATTACCAAAGATTAGCTCAGAAATTAAATTAGAAAACTTTTTCTCATTCCTTAGGAAAACGAAAAGTGAATCTCCCGCGCGGCCCACACGCGTGGCCCGCGTGGCCCAGCGCGCGTGCAGCGGCCCGCTGGCGTGGGCCACGCGAGGTTGGCCCGAGGCGGGGGAGTCCCACGCATGTTGGCGCATTTGCAAAAGAGGCCTCGCACTTCTCCCAAATCACAACAGAGTGCTAACACTATTTTCCCCCTCTCTCAGACATTCTCACTTAACCCCCCATCCTTTCCCTAATTCACCCGTGCGCATCGTCGGTGGCTTAGTGCACGGTGGCATGGTGGACGACGACCCAGCACGACCGCACCGTCCACCAGAAGCTCACGCTAGCCCATCGGTCGGGCCGACCTTCGACTATGGTCCAACCGCCTGGACCAAGCAGCAATGCGAGGCGGCGGGACGTGCTGGAGCGAGCTGTAGCGACACGCGGCCATCCACGACGGTGGCGTAGCTGCCCCAGCGAACCAGATGACCTAAGAACCTAACTGGCTAGCGAGGGAGCATCAGTAGACTACCATAGACCTAGCCGAGGTGACTATTGTGGTGGAGGATGGCGGAGGAGGTGTGGCCACGTGCGGCCAAGCCATGCAGCGGCGCACCTCGATGGCGCGATCACGCCAGCGGCGATGGGGAGGCGGTAGCAGTTCCACTGACACGCGCAAGATGGAGAAGGAGGTAAGGCGAAGCTAGTAGTGCACGTGAATTGGCTCGGGAGGGATGGTAGGAGGGCTGCCCTCATCCACGGTTGGACGCGACCTTATTAGCACGGCGGCGGGAAAAACACCAAATTGGAGCTTGGCAGTGCCTTCTTCATGGCTAGGTGGGGTCAAGCAGCGAGAGAACTTGATGGTGAAGCCGCATACATGTTGAATTAAATGAAAATGATCACTCGGTGGCCAATTGGATGGCGCGGCTCGCTTGCGGCAACAGAGGGAGAGAGAGAGACAAGGTGACAAGTGGGCTCGTCTCGGTCTCATCTTGGCGGGACATGGCCGGCGTGATCTAGGTGCGATGTGCGCGTAGACACAACGGACAAGCACGTGCGTCCACGACCGGCATGGCCCGCGCGTCCACAGCGCCATAAATGACAAGGTGACGGCGAGCTCAACCACATGCGCGCGGTAGTGGCGGCATCGAAAAGGACCGACAGCGGCGTAGAGGTGTAGAGGAAGGCATAGACATGACGGTGAGGCGACGACACCAGCAGCAGCTGCATTGTGGCACAGGGTGGATCGGTGGTGCGACAGCGCGACGAGGCAGGCTACAGCATCGTTCGACTATGCGAGCAGCGGCAGCGGCTCCATGTGGCAGAGCCAGTGGTGGCCAGGCCAGAGCAGTCACAACTGGACACGCACAGCAGCGCACGTGCGCACATAGAGCGAGCAGGCGTGGCGACGTCGCACCCCCGAGACATGGTGACCGCGCTCACCCGGTGAACTAGTTCAAAATCATGTCTTGCACGAATTTTAAAGCGCCTATAAAAACTAAGCGGTTGCTCTGGAACCTAAACCATCTCCACCATGCTCTAGAGGGGATATGAGGCTACCAATCCAAGCTAAAACACGACACCACCTCCTAACTCGATTTCACAAAATAAATTATCAAACATTGTATTGTCTAGCTGTCGACATACTTGAAAATAATCTAAATTTTTTAGCTGAACTTGATTTCAAATTGCATTTCTAGGCTATTAGAAATATTGGCTAGCATTGTTATTTTTCCACGGCAAATATTTCATTGTCATCTACAAAGTTCATATTTCAAACTTTATTTAGCGCCACATATATGTTATATAGCATTTTTGTTCAATAAAAATTAGTTTTAAACCCTACTTGATACATATGAGTTATGGAATAGCTTATCATTTAATATTTTTATTGATCATCTAAATTTACAAAAAATGTTATCTACACATTCCATCACATACATTATCACATAAACATTATGCTCGTGACATGATTTAGTAGTTTGTTTAGGGCGTAACACCGAGGGTGTTACAATCTGTGGTCCTTTTCCTATGAAGAGTGTGAATGGTTATAATTCATTTATAACATTCATGGATGATTATTCTCGTTATGGCTATATTTATCTAATTAACGAAAGATCAGAAGTATTGGATAAAATTAAGATATTTGAGGCTAAAGAAGAAAATCAACACAATTTAAAGATTAAGATCCGATAGTGGGGAGAGTACTACGGTTGACACACCTCATATGGCCAAGTTCCTGGACCTTTTGCAAGGTTCTTATAGGAAAATGGCATAGTTGTCCAGTACTCTACACCGGACGAGCCTCAGCAGAATGGAGTAGCTAAAAGACGTAATCATATCTTAATGTATATGGTGAGAAGTATGATAAGTTACTCTACTCTACTAATAAGTTTATGGATGGAGGCGTTAAAAATCACCATTCATATTCTTAATCGAGTGCCAAGCAAGTCGATGCCCAAAACACCATATAAGTTATGGACAGGAAAGAAACCCTCACTTAACTATTTATGTGTGTGGGGTTGTCCAACTGAGGCTAAAGTCTTTAACCCAAATATAGAGAAGCTAGACTCTAAGACAGTCAGTTGTCATTTCATTGGCTATCTAGAAAAGTCAAAAAATTATCGCTTCTATTGTTCTGACAGACATACGAAGTTTGTAGAAACAAGACATGTTGTGTTCTTGGAGAAAGAGTTGATTAGGGGGAGTATGGTAGCGCGAGAAATTAGCCTAGAGAAGAAGCGGGTACATGTGTCTACTTTGATGGTTTAGAAGCCATTCTTCACGCTACCTATTGTTGCTGCACCAACAGTGCAAGACACTATAGTAACAGCATCTATTGTTAGTTCTCTCGTGGCGATAATGAATGAACATAAGAAACCTGTCCTTTAGGATCCTGTAGAACCCGTTGTCACACATGAGGAAGAGCAACAACAACCTCATATAAAACAAGCGTCAATTAACGAGGCCCCTAGAAGGTCTCAAAGAGTTAGGAAACCAGCCATTCCTGATAACTATGAAGTCTATAAATATGAAGAATTTCAAATAGAGGGTGATCCCACCTTATTTGAAGAAGCCATGAGAAGCGCTCACTCATCAAAGTGGCTTGAAGCCATGCAAGATGAAATGAGATCAATGAATACCAACGGTGTTTGAGACTTAGAAACAATTCCTAAAAGAGACAAGACAGTAGGTTGTAAATGAGTCTAAAAACTAAATATGACTGCAAAGAGAATGTAGAAAGATTTAAAGCGTGACTTGTGACAAAATGATTCATGCAAAGAGAATGCATAGATTATAATGAGACATTTTCTCTAGTATCATGTAAGGATTCTTTTAGAATTATAATGGCACTTGTAGCACATTACGATTTAGAATTACATCAGATGGATGTAGAGTCGACATTCCTAAATGGGGATTTAGAGGAAAATATTTACATGACACAACCAAAGAGTTTTGTTGTAGAAGGAAAAGAACGTATGGGATGCCGCTTGAAGAAATCCATTTACGGATTAAAACAAACATCAAGACAGTGGTATTTAAAGTTTGATAGTATAATAAGAAAATTTGGTTTCAAGAAAACGTAGAGGATAATCGTGTTTATGTAAAGTTCAAGAATGGGAAATATATTTTCCTAATCTTGTATGTGGATGATATCTTACTAGTCAGTAGTGATGTTAATCTACTACTAGACACGAAGAAGTTCTTGTCCTCGAATTTTGATATGAAGGATTTCGGTGAAGCTTTGTTCGTTCTAGGAATAGTGATTCACTGAGATAGAAGGAATGAGGTTTTAGAATTATCACAAAAGGCATACTTAGAAAAGGTTCTAAAGAAATAAAGTATGTAAAATTGTATGCCTTCACCTGCTCCCATAGTCAAGGGCCATGTATTTGGGGAATTTCAATATTTCAGGAACCAATATAAGATCGATCAAATGAAAGCGGTTCAATATGCTTCAGCTGTCGGAAGTTTACAGTTTGCTTAGGTGTGTACACGTCCTGACTTAGCGTTTGTTATTGGGTTACTTGGCAGATATCAGAGTAATCTAGGAATAGAAAACTGGAGACTGGTAAAGAAAGTTTTACGTTATTTGCAAGACACAAAAGGTCTCGTGCTAATGTACAGAAGATCTGATTCCCTACACATAGAGAGGTATACAGATTCAGATTATGCGGGAGATGATAGAATGTCCACGTCAGGATATATATTTACTCTCGCACGAGGAGCTATATCGTGAAAAAGTTTCAAATAGACTGTCACTACATCGTCTATGATGTAAGTCGAGTTTGTAGCGTGTTATGAGGCCACGGGACAGGTAAAATGGTTGAAGAAATTTATGCCCGTGTTGAAAGTGGTAGACGACATACATAAGCCACTCAAGTTATACTGCGATAATAATCTAGCAGTATGTTATGCTCACAACAATAAGTCAAGTGGTGCTGCCAAACATATTGATATAAAATATTATGTTGTGAAAGACAAAGTCGGGGATCATATAATTAGTCTTGAGCACATAAGTACAGAAAAGATGCTCGCAGATCCGCTTACAAAAGACTTATCACCCAACGTGTTCAGAGAACACTTAGCCGGCATGGGTTTAAGGGAAAGCCTATGATTTCTGGATAATATGGGCCTAGTTGAGAATCTGTTTCAAAACAGAGAGGGGTATTGTAGCTGTTAATCTAATGGCACTGACTGTGACGATGAGGCACGTTCTATGCACTGATCTGTGATAGAATGGGAAAAAGATAAAGTAAATTAAGTTTAAGTAATAAGATGAGATCAAGGGAGAGATTGTTAGTATTGATCTCTCTAGCTCGACCCAATGGTCGAGTTGGACCTTGACCTCGCACCCTAATCGGGGACGCCTAACCCTATATGGTTGGTGGGTTCCTGTCGCACTGCGCTATAAAGAGAGGTGGGGGGCCGGCGGTTCTCAGTACGAGGTTCACCGTGAGCCACCACACCCACCGACAAAATTCAATCCGATGTAGTGAGGGGCGCAGCCTGCGACGGGAAGCTCTACTACCGTCTTCACCGCCGTTTCTACGCCACCACTGCACTACGACTGACCTTAACACCGTCACCGCGACACCGCCGAGCCAGGCTGCATCACCTTCGCCATGGCTACGTCGAGCTCTTTCTTGGATGGTCGGTGACATCTCATCTCTCTTCCTCTCTCTCTAGATCATGTTCTATATAAAGTTTTTATCCTATATGTAAGATTATATCCGCTAAATCTATGTGTAGGTGATCACTGTGTCTATCAGCCGGAAGCCTACCGTGAAACGTAGTGCTCGCGGAGTGCCATTTCGTTTCAGACTTTCTCGACTCATCCATCCATGTCGTTTGACTTGCACCCAGCACCCAAACTGAAGCGAGCCCTCTTCGCGCGGTCTGCACTGCTCATTTTTTTCTGAAGAAGTCTGCACTGCTCACTGGTCTCGTTGTTGCTTGCAGAGCACAGGTTCAGTGGATCCATCCTTGCTGTTCGATGTTTCACTGAAGTATTGAACCCAGCATCAGTCTGCTGTTCGCTGCACCTGTGGTCAATGTCCTAGTTGCTTGCAAGAATTCATGCATCGTTTTGAGCTCAGATGTGGTTCTTTTTCCCTTGTTTTGTGTGGCTTTTCAGCATCAGGGAGCGTAAAGATTGTGCTGCACTCCAGTACTAGCCAAAGGTGAGCTGAGCTGACCGGTTATGCCTTTGAGGAGTGTCAACGCAGTTGCTTGTCAATGGGTGCGGGCAGTCGACGAAAAATGTCTGCGCGCTTTGCTTTATGTTCCGGATTGTTTATATATAGCAGGGTCAGAGGCCAAATTTTCCGCTTGAGCTACTTTTCAGTCATAGAACAATATTTTTCTCTCATAATATTTCAGCATAAGCAAACAGGGTGTTTATTGTTATGAGTGTAGTGGAGTCAATGTCCTTGCAAAAGTACCAAGGGACACTGAAAAGTGAGACTCAACTTTAGGAATGAACTTAGCCAGTGGATGTTGACTTGCAAAGGCTGGACGAACCCTGTAGTAGTTTATTCGATGGAGGAGTTGACGAACTGAAAAGGATGGGATTTGTTTATTTCATCGTCCCCTTTTTTAGGGTCGAGCACTGTATCGTCATATATCTATAAGATGAAGGGTATTATCTTTTATTTCCTGTTGATGAAATGGATGGACATGAGACTGAGAGGCACACACTGTGCCTTTTGGGCTGGCCAACTCCACCAGATCACATCAAGTCCAGTCTGAACTCTGAATTTGATTCCTGCCATTGGCAGCTTGCCACTGGCCTTTGGCCTTGGCGAACTGGTGTGTAGGATAAGGCTGTTAGTTGGCTAACCACTCGGTATCTGAACCTCTCGAGTGATCAAATAATGTGGACTCAGCAGATGAGGACTAAGCACTGCACCAAGATGCATCATTGGTGGAGGCAGTTATTGTCTGCACTGCACGGTCCTGGTCAATGCTCCATAGATTGTCAATATAGTAGTAGTAGCTGAGAAACTATGGACAAATCGACAAAAGGGCTGCTGCATCAATGTGTCCATGGAATTTCTACGAACACAATCTTCTTTATTTTACGAATCTCAATCTTCTTTATTTTGAAAGAACACACCATGATTATACTTTTTTTTAGCAACATATCTTTCTTTTCTCTGGGTTAACACCAGCATCCCATAACTGCAACTCACACCATCGGACTTCGTCAAACAGAACCGAAATGGCCCAATGAGTACTGGTCCAATGTAAAGCCCAGTAATGAATTGACCAGATCTGGCTCGCCGAAAGGCCCAAAACGATCCAAGTTGGGTTTTCCGCTGATCACTAAGCCTTACTTGTGCCGCGGAGTTGGCCCATTTCTCCATCGTTGCGATACTGGATGCCGGGATTTTTAATTTATTTTACTTTTTTCCTTCGAGGATTGAATCCGGAAAATAATGTCGCATATATAATATATAATAGATGAACGGCAGTGCTAACGACCGGACGTCCGGACGCCCGCGCCTTCACTTTACCCCGCGCCAGCCCGACGTGGCATCTGCGCCCTACCTGACCCCACGCGGCGTCTGCGACCCGTTTGCCCCCTCGCGCCCCCTCTAGCAACTACAATAGGCGGGTGACATTGCAATATGTGCAAACACTCGATCTACTTTTGAAATATCTAGATACAACACTTACAACATATATCTAAAATACAATAAAACACTTGAAACGTGCTTCTGAAACACTTAAAAAAGCACCTAAAAATGCTTGAAAACCATGGCAAACATACGCAACATGCAGAAAAAACACTTACAACATATGTGTGAAACAAATGCAACATTAAAATAAAAACACATGCAACATACGTATAAAAACATAGATGAAACATTGGGAACATACACTTGTAACATACGTGCACAAGCATTGCAACATATGCAACATCCCCGATCTATTTTTGCAACATTCATATGAAACACTTACAACATACCTCTCAAACATTTGAAGCACTTGAAACATACTGTCGGTGTTTCGGACCGGGGGGTCCTCAACCAACCAGTGAATTTGTTCTGCGTGCTCCCAATTCCGGATGGTGATGCAAAGAGACACAAGGTTTATACTAGTTCAGGCAATCGAGGCCCTACGTTCAGTCTGAGAGGTCGATCTTGTATTCCTTGCACCGAAGTGCTCGTAGTAGGGGGTTACAAGCTAAGGGAGAGATGGAGTTGGTCCCAGGTCTCGGCAGGGTGTCGTGTGGGCCGCTTGAGGTGTTGCTCTCAGGCGGCAGGGATGTGCGCGTGTGTGTGTTACAAGGTGTTCTCCTTTTTTCTCTTTCAAAATGGCCCAAGTCCTCTCCTTTTATAGCCTGAAGGGAGGACAAGGACGGTATATGAGCTAACTATACGGTGTCGTGTGAACAGAGGCGGTGTGTCCGGGCCTTGTAGCCTGTTCCTGTGGCGGCGTGGCCGTCGGAGTGGTCCGTCCTTGGAGCACTGGAGCGGCGTGGTCGTCCCATCAGATTCTGTGCGTCGTGGGAACCCCAGGACTGCCTCGGAGTGGGTGCGGCGGTGAACGTGCAAGCCACTATGGACGGACTGTGCGCGAGGCCGAGACTTGGTCGGTGCCGAGGCTGCACCACGGTGGAGGGGTCTCGGCAGGCGTGAACCCCAAGATCGCCGAGACCTTGGTGTACAGTGCCGAGGCCTCGAGTGGGCGGCTGATCGTGGGCACAGCGTTAGGACACAGTGGCCGGTAATCCCCGCCGTACCCTGTCCCAGCCGATATGGCGCTGATCATGGACACAGTGTTAGGACACAGTGGCCGGTAATCCCCGCCGTGCCCTGTCCCAGCCGGTATGGCGCTGATGCGACCTCGGGTCACGTCGGCCATTCTGTGGCGTTGAGCCGTCATCCGGCTGAGATTGCGGGAGTGGTTGAAGCATTAATGAGACATGACGCGTTGTCTGGAGGGTCGGTCGAGGCGGGGGGTGATGGGCTGCGGACGACTCGGCCTCGGGCGACACGGAGAATGAGGCCTCGCGCGAGACGGAAAATGAGGCCTTGCACGAGACGGAGATCGGGCTCCTTGCCGAGGCCTCGCGCGAGACGCCTCACGCGATACGGAGAATGCACCCCCTGCCGAGGCCTTCCGTGGAGAGCCTTGGGCGAGGCGGAGATGGCGCTCCCTGCCGAGGCCTTCCCTGGGGAGCCTCGCGTGAGGCAGAGTTTGTGTCAGGATGCCGAGACCTCCTGCTCGAGGCGAGGAGGAGGAGGACCCAGTGGGCTCGGTCATGGCAGGTGAGGGGCCCACGGCTTACCTTCTAGCTTCATTTTTTAGATGGGACTTTAGCGACCCATTTGATGTTTGCTTGGGGTACCCCGTTCTAAGGTACCCGACAGTAGCCCCCGAGCCTCGGGGGGAGTGCGTGCACTCTCCCTAAGGGTTTGCCGAGGCTGGGTTTATACCTACTCCGTAGGAATTGGGGTTTGTTTTTTGAGGTTCCGGGGGGTGCGCGCGAGCGCACCCGCCGGGTGTAGCCCCCGAGCCCCTGGAGGAGTGAAGTTACTCCTCCAGGGGCTTTCCCCATTTTTGTGTTTGAGCGAGTAGTTTTTATTGCATTTGCCGAGCCCATAAGCGCAAGTTCGGGTTGCAGGGGTCTCGGCGAGGCTGCAGGAAAAAGCCCTCTAGCCTTCGCACGGAGCGAGAGGTTCGTCAGGGCCCCCCTAACTTTGGGTATGACCCTCACGCTTCCTTTCGCTCGGAAGGAGGGGTGGAATATGCCAGGCTACCCTCGATGGGCGCGAGCGTGGACACTTCCGGTGAGCTGTTATCGGGTAGTCCGAGTGGAGGCCCGAGCCCCATTCGCTAGGGGACGGCTAGCGGTCCAGAGACGCACTCCAATAGTACCAGAGGGTGTCTCTAGTGGGTGCCGAGGCCGTTCGCTGGGCCTCGGTGGCTCGGTGCCTCCCTACGGTGAGATCCCATTCGGATACTTCCCTGCCGGTCTCGGATATGACTTAGGATGCCCTGAGCAACTGTTCGCTCGGGCCTGGGCCATTTGTAGGCTCGCCCCGAAGTCGTCCCTGACTCTGTTGCCCTAGGGCGGCTGTCGAAACCTCTTGGAGGCCCAGCCTTCGAACCCCTGGACTGTAACGGGCTCGGTGCCCTTTATCGTGTTTTGTAATGAAACCTCTAGCGTGGGCTTGGACCGTTTGTCTTGGTCTTCGGGTGCAAGAGGAGCCCCCGAGCCTCCGCCTGGAGCAAGAGGGCGGTCGGGGGTCCCCTGACTTTTTCATCCGCCCCTCACATATCCTTTTCGTTCGGACAGAGGGTTTGTTTGCCGATCCCATTCTGGTCTCGGCAAGGTTGCAGGAAGAGCCCCTAGCCTCTACACGAAGCGAGAGGGCCGTTGGGAGTTCCCCTGACTTTTTATATGCCCCTTGCGCGTGAGGGTTTGTTTGCCGAGGCCCCTTTTGGGCGCGAGCCCGAGTTGTGGGGTCTCGGTGTATTTGCAGGAAGAGCCCCCTAGCCTTTGCACAGGGTGGGAGGGCCGTCAGGAACTCCCCTGTCTTTTTGTACGACCCTCACGCTTCCTTTTTGCTCGGAAGGAGGGTTTGTTTTGCCGAGCCCCTTTGAGTGCGAGCTGGGGTCGCTGGGTCTCGGCAAGGTTGTAGGAAGAGCCCCCTAGCCTCTGCATAAAACGAGAAGGCCGTCAGGGGTTCCCCTGACTTTTGTGCGACCCTCACGCTTCCTTTTTGCTCAGAAGGAGGGGTGGAATGTGCCTCGCTACCCTCGATGGGCACGAGCGGTGGCACTTCCGATGAGCTGTTATCGGGTAGTCCGAGTGGAGGCCCATACCCCGTTCGCTAGGGGACAGCTAGCGGTCCAGAGACACACTCCAAGAGTACCAGAGGATGTCTCTAGTGGGTGCCGAGGCCGTTCGCTAGGCCTCAGTGGCTCGGTGCCTCCCTACGGTGGGATCCCATTCGGAGACTTTCCTCTGGTCTCGGACACAACTTTGGGCGTCCCAAGCGTTTCGCTTGCTCGGGCCTCGGCCCCGTATGGGCTCGCCCGCAGTTGTCCCTGACTCTGTTATCCTGGGGCGGCTGTCAAAACCCTTTGGGGCCCAGCCTTCGAACCCCTGGATCGTAATAGGTTCAGAGCCCGGTTCCTTCATACGAAAGGGATATGTCGCAGGGAATATCTTCCCTATTGGCTCGGCACGGGCGGCGCACCTTTTGAGGCGGTTTCATGGGGAGTCGAAACGACGCCTGCTGCCGTAGTGGCCGAGCGTGACGTGGTGGATGGGACGTAACCGTCCTCACATTTAATGCGGGAGATGTGGGCGCGTGGGCTGACGAAATCAGCTCGTGGTTAACTATGCCGGACGGGGAAAACCTCCCCGATTTCGTTGCTCGTTCGTTTCGCCTCCTCCCTGCATAAATACTCGAGGAGTCTCGCCCCTCCTCGTCTTACCTTGCCTGCATTAGCACCGTCTTCGTCGTGCCGTCGCTAGCGCAGCAGGTGCTGGGAAGAAGAGGAGAGAAGAGCGAGCCTAGGGAGACAGCGAGAAAAAAGCGAGAGCATGGGAGGGAGAGAAAAAAACTCACCATCGCCCTCGATTCCTCCATCGTACCCATGGCTGGCGACATCATTGTTGTCGAGGCAGACCCCTAGGATCCGTCTAATGTCACCGAGGAGATGCTCCAGTCGCTTGTCGACGGTGGACTCCTCCACCCGGTGACAGACCCCGCTAGGCCGGAGTGGATTGCTCCATACGGCGAGCCGAAGCCGAGGCCTCACGACGGCTATGTTGTGAGCTTCGTCTCCTTCCACGAGCGCGGCCTCGGTGTCCTGGCAGACCGGTTCATGCGGGCGCTCCCGCACTACTACGGCGTGGAGCTCCACAATTTTAATCCCAACTCTATCGCTCAGGCGGCTATCTTTGTTGCTGTCTACGAGGGGTATTTAGGGATTGCTCCCCATTGGGAGTTGTGGCTCCATCTATTCCGGGCGGGGCATACTACCAAGCCGACGGGCACATCAGGTAAGAGGAAGGTGGCGAGGGCCGGAGGCTACACTCTCCAAGTGCGTTAGGAGCGCCTGCACCTCTACATCCTGGCCCAACTCGCGTCCTCCAACCACCGGTGGTACACGAGTTGGTTTTACCTCCGCAATGATGACGGAGGGCTTCCCCCCTACACCGGGCGGATTATGGGGAGTTGCCCAGAGAAATGGAAGTGAGGTGTCCCAAAGGTCGACCAGCCCAAGCTGGAGCCACTCCTGGAGGGGCTAGTGAGGCTACGAGGCCATGGCCTCACCGTGGCTGTGGTCATGGCCACCTTCCACCGCCGGAGGGTGCTGCCGCTGATGGCTCAGCGGCGTCGGCTGTTCGAGATGAAGCCGGGTGAGCCCATTGAGGGCACCCGGATGTCCTCCTCCGCCCTTTCCGACAAGGAAATTCTTCGTCGGGTGGGGGAGACGGTAGAGGCGAAGCTGTGGGGCAGCAACTTGACCCCTATCGCGATGCGGCCGTCGCGGGGGTTCCTTTTGCTGGTAAGTCATGTGCCACTGTAGCCTCTGAACCTCCTCGGTCTCCCCTTACCCCTTGTTCCCTCATGCGTGTTTGTCGTTCCTTCAGGGGATGAGGGATGTGCGCTCCTCTCCACCGCCCGTTCCCGAGGACGTGGGGCGGTGGGTGATCAACCGCGCTCACGCCAATGCGCAGAAGAGGCGAAAGGATGCCAAGGTGGTGAAGCGCCCGAAGCACATCCTCGCGCGTGAGGAGCTGGATAAGCGCCGCCGTCAACAACGGAAGGATGGTCTCCCGTTAGAGGAATCCCCATCGATGTCATTGTCGATGGAGGCCTTGGATGGGAATGACAAGGGCGAGGGAGGGCGAGGTCCCCTAGACCACCTTCCTGACGTCGTGGAGGTGGCGCCCGGGGTGTCGGCAAGCAGCCCGACACCCCCGGGAAGGGGAGGAGAAGCGGACCCGGGGCCGGCGGTTGCCTGCTCTGGGGCCGAGGCCGACACGCCCGAGGCGCGGGCGTTAGGCAAATGCGCCGTCAGCCCGGTAGGCTCGGTGGCCGTGGTGGAGCAGGTGGCGGTGGAGGCGACGCCACCGCCCCTGTAGAGGACCGAAGGGGCGCCGGGGTCCGCTGAAGACCGACCGGCGCCGATGGATACGGAGGCGACACCTCTACCGCCGCCTCCGCCACTATGGATGAGGTTTGCCGTGGTGAAGCGGGTGTCGTCCTGTTCAAGGCAAGTGTATTCTTGGCAGGGTCATAGTGTCTTCCATTCGCTTTTTTGGTTTCGCGCTGACCCTGTAGGTTAATTTTCCTTAGTCGGAAGCGGCCTGCGGATGACCTTCCCTTGGCGCCCCTGAAGGCGCTTAAGGCGAGCCCCGGCTCCTCTGCCCACTGGGTGGCGGAGGCACAAGCCGCCATCCACCGCGGCGCGGCGTCGGTGAGGGTCAACCTGAAAGAACCGGCCGCCCAAGGAGGGGCTGCCGAGGTGGCCCCTACACCGATGAGAGAGGGATCGCTCCCATCCCATGGGGGCGAGGCTCACGAGTCGGATGGGGCCGGCGTGCCCTTGGTTGCCGAGGCCCCCAGGGTCTCCGAGGCTAAGGCGACGGAGGACAGGGCGCCCAAGGCCGCCGAGACCGCAGTGGCCGCGGCCGGTGTTTCTGCGTCCTCCGAGGCCACGATGGCGGAGGCTGGAGCCCCCAAGATCACCACAGCCGTTGGAATGGCGGCGGGGCTGTCCGTCCAGGAGGCGGAGATGAAGGCAGCGGAGGCCTCGGTGGCGCCCTTGGCTCAGGGGCCGCCGTTGTTACGAGAGAGCGCCCGGGAGGTGGAGGTCTATCCGATCTCTTTCGACGATACCTCCCGGGCACAGGAGGTGGTGGACGCCAAGGACGCTGGTGCCGTGGAACAGCCGGCACCAATCTTGAACGAGGGAAGTTTGGCCCTCGTGCGGGCGCGACCCGAGCCTTGCAGGTGGGACCACCTATGGGTACTGTGGCGGAGCCGGGACGACCTTGAGGGGGAGCCTCTGTTCGCCCTCGAGGACGCAGCCGAGGGCGGGCGGTGGGGCACCTTCGAGCAATACCGCCAGCTAGCGGAGCGGTCGCTGCGGACGGCCTTGTTCGTGGTGGCCGACGAACTGCCTGGAGTCGCCCAGGTTTGCGTTTTCCTTTCTTGCGTGACGTCGTTCTTTTCTCGGTTTTGTCGCAATCGACGACCTCTGTTCTGTTTCCTCAGGAGCTCGAGACCCGGTCCCTTGAGAAGTCGGTCTTTCTCTGGTGGGAGAGGGCCATCTGGGACCAGCTTCAGCAGTAGATGGGCCTTCTTGCCGACGCTAACGAGCTTCTATCAGTGCAAAGCATGGAGGTGGGGGACCTTCACCTTCGCTGTGCCGACGCGAAGGTCGAGGCGGCCACGGCCCAGACACAGCTCACCCCTTTGGCGGCGCGGGTCATGGAGCTGGAGGAGGAGCTTACCCGCGTGGTCAGCGATCGGGATGCCTTCAGGTCTTGGGCCGAAGAAGCAACGGCCTCAAGCAAGACCCTCACCGGGCAGATGGGGGCAGAGGAGAGTGCGCACCGGCTGACAAAAGGTGCTCTGAACGAGGCCCTTGCTGTGGTTGAGGCCTCGCAAATCGAGGCTGTGGTTTTGAAGGGGGCGGTCGAGGGTGAGTTCCAGCCCCCTTGTTTTGTTTCCTTTTCCTTATGTTCGCTCCCTGACTTCCTTGTATGACGCAGAGCTGGGAAGTGAAGCTTCCAGGGCGGCCGAGGCCTCTAGGGTCGAGGCCCAACGGTTGAAGGAGAAGGCCGAGGCCTATCAAGCCAAGACCCGATGCTGGGAGCAGAAGGCCAAGGGTGAGTTCTGTGGGCTTCCGTCCCTAACTTAGGTTGTTCTTTCTCTCGCTCGACCTGATTCCATTTTCCGTGGTGCAGAGTCAGAGGCAGAGATCATTCAGGCCGCCAAGGCTTCCAGCGCGGTGCAGACGGTGCTCGAGACCGAGATTGGGGAGCATGAGGCACTGAAACGTGCTGCCCTTTCTGCGTGCGAGGCCTTAGAGGTCGAGGGGGTTTAGTCAGGCAGCTCCCTTGGGAGCCGCTTGATTGCGCTGAGCAGCTAGATGCGCGAGCCGCTCCGAGGGGCACTGCACACGGGTGTCAAGCGGGCGCTGGCCATCATCTCCTCTCACTACCTTGGCGTCGACCTCTCGGTCATCAGTGATGGCTATGTTCTGCCTGATGATGACGAGGAGGCTGACGCGGCGGTCGCGAAGCTGACGGAGGCGGCGGAAGGCCTTGGCACGGTGCTGGCGACGCTCTTCGAAGAGGAGGTGGTTCCTCCCCTACCATCTGCCGGTGCTGAAGGCCCTGAGCCTTGATCTGGGCCCCAGGGGCTATGTAAAAATAGAATAGGGGTTATTTTTTGTATCGTAACGCTTGTGGCCGTCGAGGCCTTTATTTTTGAAGTACTTGTGTTTCTTAGTTGTTTTTCTTATGTTTCTGAGCCTCTGCCCTCTGTCGCTCCTGATCGGATTTCGTTTGCAAAACACCCCCTTGGGGCCTAAGCCGTCCCTTGAGCGAGAGGTAGTGAGGGAGTGCCATAGCCCGGAGGCGTAGGCCGTCTCGTGACTCTACCGGCCTCTTGCTTAGGAAACAGACCTTGGTCCGAGGGGTTTTTACAACTGATTCGTCAGAGCCTGCTAGGGACTTGGCGTAGGAATTTTTGCGAAAAACAACTAAAGAATGGTGCATGGGACCTAGGGGACGCCTAGGGGGGTCCCCTATCTAGCCCCCAAGGGAGGCTTGGTTCTGCCGAGGCAGAACCAAGTCTCCCTTGCCGTGTTACTGTATTGTCGAGGCCTACGATGGGCTCGGGGGGGTTCTCGAAAATTTAGACCAACTAAAGAACGCTTTTTAATTGTATTTCGAGAAATGATATATACAATGCTTGGAAATTTAGGGATAAAAGCGACATAGCTGTTCTATGTTCCAAGCGTTGGTGAAGACTTCGCCCTTCTCATTGGCCAGTTTGTAGGTCTCAGGCTTCAGCACTTGGGCGATGATGTACGGTCCTTCCCATGGCGGGGTCAGCTTGTGGCGACCCTTGTTGCTCTGTGCTAGCGTCAACACCAGGTCGCCTACCTTCAAGTCTCGGCCTCGGACGCGTCGGGCCTGATAGCGCCGTAGGCTCTGCTGGTATTTGGCCAAGTGTAGTAGCGCGATGTCTCGGGCTTCCTCTAGTTGATCAAGGGCGTCCTCTCGGGTGATGCGGTTACTTTGTTCGTTATAGGCTTGCAGCCTCGGGGAACCATATTCCAAGTTGGTGGGGAGGATGGCCTCGGCCCCATAGACTAGGAAGAAAGGCGTGAATCCCGTGGCTCGGCTTGGAGTGTTCCTTAGGCTCCAGATGACCGATGGGAGTTCAGCGAGCCATTTCTTGCCAAACTTTTTCAACCGGTTATGAATCCTTGGCTTGAGGCCTTGTAGGATCATGCACGCTCTACTTGGCCGTTGGTCCTTGGGTGTCCTATGGCTGACCAGGCCACATGGATGTGGAGGTCGTCGCAAAACGTCAGGAACCTTTTGCCAGTGAACTGCGTCCTGTTGTCGGTGATGATGGTGTTGGGGACCCCAAACCTATGGATAATGTCAGTGAAGAACAGCACCGCCTGCTCGGATTTGATTCGATTGATCGGACGAGCCTCGATCCATTTGGAGAACTTGTCGATTAATACCAATAGATGGGTGAAGCCCCCGAGGGCCTTTTGTAGTGGCCCGACCATGTTGAGCCCCCACACGGCGAATGGCCATGTGATGGGGATGGTTTGAAGGGCCAGGGCCGGGAGATGTGTCTGCCGAGCATAGTACTGGCATCCTTCGCAGGAGCATATCAGCTTGGTAGCGTCGGCGACTGCTGTCGGCCAGTAGTACCCCTGGCGGAAAGCGTTCCCTACGAGCGTCCGAGGCACCGCATGGTGCCCGCAGGTGCCTACGTGCAAGTCCCAAAGCAGGGCTTGGCCCGCTTCGGAACTGATACACCGTTGGAGGACACCTGAGGGACTTCGCCTGTATAATTCGTCATTGTAGAGGGCGTAGGTCTTGGCTCACCGCGCAAGCTGTCGCGCTTCAGTTCTGTCGTCAGGAAGCTCCCCCCGATCAAGCCAATCGAGGAACAGGACTCGCCAATCCGCGTCCTGATCAGTCTGTGGAGGCTCGGCGTTGACTTCCATGACCTTGGGCTTGGTCGAGGGGGTCTCGGCAGCAGAGGGGGCGTCGAGCTTCGCCATGGGTTCCACAGGTGGGCCCTCCATTGTTGCTGAGGTGTATCCAATGGAAATATTTGTGGAGGTCTCTGGCGAAGACGTTTGGGGGGACCGGGCCCCATGCCGAGGCCATCTTTGCCAGCTCGTCGGTGGCCTCGTTGTACTTCCGCACGACGTGATTTAGTTCAAGACCATCGAACTTGTCTTCTAGGCGTCGTACCAACTTGCAGTAAGCCTCCATTTTGGGGTCGAGGCAATTTGACTCCTTCATCACTTGATCTATGACGAGCTGTGAGTTGCCTCGGACGTCGAGGCGCCACGCCCCAAGTTCGATGGTGACTTGTAAGCCGTTGATGAGGGCCTCATATTCGGCCACATTGTTGGAGGCGGAGAAGTGGAGCCGCACCATGTAGCGCATGTGTACTCTAAGGGGCGAAATGAAGAGCAGACCCGCACCTGCCCTAGTCTTCGTTAGGGATCCATCAAAGTACAGGGTCCAGCACTCCGTCTAAATTTGAGTGGGTGGCAGTTGGGTATCATTCCATTCAGCCATGAAATCGGCCAAGACCTGAGACTTGGTCGCTTTTCGAGGCGCAAAGGTCAAGGTTTCCCCCATAAGCTTGACAGCCCATTTGGCTATCCTGCCCAAGGCCTCCTAGTTATGAACTATTTCGCCCAGGGGGAAAGATGATACCACAGTCACTAGGTGCGACTCGAAGTTGTGACGCAGTTTGCGCCGGGCCAGGACCACAGCGTAGACCAGCTTCTGGATGTGGGGGTAGCGTGCTTTGGTCTCGGAGAGCACCTTGCTGATGAAATAAATAGGTCGTTGGGTGGGCAGAGTATTCCCCTCTTCCTGCCTCTCTACCACTACGGTAGCGCTGACCACTTGGGTCGTTGTGGCAACATAGAGTAAGAGGGTCTCGTCCATGGCCGGGGGTATCAGGATGGGAGGATTCGTGAGCAGTGCTTTGAGTCTGTCGAGGGCCTCTTCAGCCTCGGGAGTCCAAGAAAAACGCTCGGATTTTCTCAAGAGTCGGTACAGAGGCAAACCTTTTTCACCGAGGCGCGAGATGAAGCGGCTCAGGGCCGCAAGGCATCCCATGACCCTCTATACTCCCTTGAGGTCCCTGATTGGTCCCATGCCGGTTATGTCCGAGACCTTCTCTGGGTTGGCTTCAATGCCACGTTCCGAGACTATGAATCCCAAGAGCATGCCTCGGGGGACCCCGAACACACACTTCTCGGGATTGAGCTTGATGCCCTTCTCTCTAAGGCATTTGAAGGTTATCCTCAAGTCATCAATGAGATCCTCAGCCTTTCTGGTTTTGACCACGATGTCATCTACATAGGCCTCGATGGTCTGCCCGATGTTGTCGCCAAAGACCTGGGTCATGCACCGCTGGTACGTGGCACCTGCGTTTCTGAGGCCGAAGGGCATCGTCACGTAGCAGTACATGCCGAATGGTGTGATGAAAGAAGTCGCGAGCTAGTCGAACTCTTTCATCTTGATTTGATGGTAACCAGAGTACGCATCAAGGAAAGACAGGGTCTCGCACCCTATAGTGGAATCAACGATTTGATCGATTCGAGGTAATGAGAAGGGGACCTTTGGACAGGCTTTGTTCAAACTGGTGTAGTCTACACATATCCTCCATTTCCCATTTTTCTTCTTAACTAACATGGGGTTAGCCAACCACTCTGGGTGGGACACTTCCTTGATGAACCCAGCCGCCAAGAGTTTCTATATCTCCTTACCGATGGCCCTACGCTTTTCCTCATCGAAGCGGCGCAGGCGTTGCCTCGTGGGTCTAGATCCGGCCCAGATGTCCAGGGCATGCTCGGCAACCTCCCTTGGTATGCCTGGCATGTCTAAGGGACTCCATGCGAATATGTCGGTGTTCGCACGGAGAAAGTCGACGAGCATGGCCTCCTATTTGATGTTGAGGGTGGCACTGATCCTCAGCGCTCGGTCGTTAGGGTAGGCGGGGTCGACCGGGATGAGTTTGATGGTTTCTGTGGGCTCGAACGCCCCCGCGCGATGCTTGGAGTCAGGCACCTCGCCACTAAGTTGGTCGAGGTGGGCGATGAGGGTCTCGGCCTCCGCAAGGGCCTCGGCGTACTCGATGCATTCAACGTCGCAGTCGTATGCATGTTCGTATGTGGACTCAATCGTGATGACACCGCTAGGGCCTGGCATCTTGAGCTTGAGGTAGGTATAGTTGGGCACTGCCATGAACTTGGTGTAGCATGGCCGCCCTAGAATGGCATGGTAGACTCCCCCGAACCCGACTACCTCGAAGGTGAGGACTTCCTTGCGGTAGTTGGAGGGGGTGCCGAAGCAGACAGGAAGGTCGATGCGCCCGAGGGGTCACGTGCGCTTCCCTGGCACGATGCTGTGGAAGGGCGCGACATCACCTCAGAGCCTTGACCAGTCGATCTCTAAGAGCTCCAGGGTGTTGGCGTAGAGGATGTTGAGGCCGCTGCCTCCGTCCATCAACACCTTGGAGAGTCGGGTGTTGCCGATGATCGGGTCGACAACCAGTGGGTACTGCCCAGAATTTTGAACATGGTCAGGGTGGTCATCTCGATTGAAGGTGATCACCTCTTGGGACCAGTCGAGGTACTGGGGGGTGGCCACCTTGACCGAGAAGACCTCTCGGCGTTCCCTCTTGCGCTGCCGCACCATGAGGCATGCTGAGGGCCAACCGAAGATCATGAAGGTGTTGCGTACCTCGGGGAACCTGTCGTCCTTGTCCTTGTCCCGGTCGCCGGCGCCCTTCTGCTTGGCGTCATCGTCGGGGAGCCCGAGCCTAGCATAGTAATGCCGCAGCATGGTGCAATCCTCAAGAGTGTGCTTGACTGGGCCCTGGTGGTATGGGCAGGGTTTCTTGAGCATGTCGTCGAAGGGTCTAAGGCCTTTGAAGCCTCGGGGGTTTTTGCGTTCTGCGGCTACGACCAGATCAGCCTCCAGGACCTCCTGCTTCAGTAGGCGCCCCTTTTTCTTTCTCTTGGGGAGGTGGGAGGCTGAGGCCTCGGGGGCCTCGTCCCTCCGCTTACCCCTGGTGTCGGGGAAGATGGCTCCAATAGCCTCTTCACCCAAGGCGAAGCTGGTGGCAATGTCGAGGAGCGTGGCAGCAGAGCACGGCATGTTCTGACCTAACTCTCAAACCAAGTCCCGACAAGTGGTGCCGGAGAGGAAAGCCTAGACGATCTCCAAGTCACCGACACTGGGCAACTCGGTGCACTGTTTGGAGAAGCGCCGGATGAAGTCTCAGAGAGACTCGTCCGGCTTCTGGCGATAGCTCTTAAGATCCCAGGAGTTCCCAGGGCACACGTATGTGCCCTGAAAGTTCCCGACGAAGACTCTAACCAAGTCACGCCAGTCGTAGATTTGCGAGGGAGGAAGGTGCTTGAGCCAGGCTCGCGCTGAGTCTGACAAGAGCAAGGGGAGGTTGTGGATGATGAGCAGGTCATTGTTCGCGCCACCTAGCTAGCAGGCTAGGCGGTAATCAGCAAGCCAGAGTTTAGGATTGGTCTCGCCGCTGTACTTTGTGAGATTGGCTGGTTGCCGAAACTGGGCAGGGAAAAGAGCAGCGCGGATGGCCCTGTTGAAGACCTGAGGGCCTGGCGGTTCAGGGGAAGGGCTACGGTCCTCCCCGCTGTCGTAGCAACCGCCTCGGTGTGGGTGGTAGCCCCAAGCGGGCCCCTCGTTGTCGTGGCGTCGTTGCCTGTTGACCACCTCATGGTCTCCCTGTACCTCGCGTCGATTGCCGAGGCGGTCCAGAAGCACAGGGGCCCATTAGGCTATCGGCGCTCGGTCAGGCTCGGGACGAGCTGGGGCTTCCCTGTCCTACTGAGGCGGTGCCGTGGGTAGGTTCGAGGCACCCCCGTGTCGTCGGGAGGCGGAACTCTCAGCCTGCTGAACCGCGGTGGTCTCTAGGAGATCCCGGAGCTCACCGCGGACCCGCCGCCCCTCCGTGGTAGAAGGCTCGGGCATTGCGCGGACCAGCATTGCCGCAGCCGTGACGTTCTGGCTAGCGCGATTGAAGACTGGGGGTTGCTCACTCCCTTCGTCATCATGGATGCGGTGATGCACATCGTGGGCCCTCTATCAGGCTCCCCTGCCTTCACCGTGACCTCGCTGTTCCTATTCGAGAGAGTCTTGAAGCTGCTACAGAAGGAGTTGGTCTTGTTCGACCTTGGCCTAGAGCTCATGGAGCTGTTCTAGGTCTGGGCGCTGAGGTCGCGCAAGAGCGACGTTCTCATTTCGTGCGGCCAGCAGGACGGCGTGTGGAGGTGTGACGGCGCCCGCGCCTGGGCGAAGCGAGGAACGGCTACCTGCCCCCTCGTACTCTTCGCCCGCCCTCAGCATCCCGAGCCCGACGTGAAAACACTCGCGAGTGGGGTCGTAGGTGCCTTCGTCATCAGAGTCGGAGTAGCCGAAGCAGTAGTCGCTTGCGGCCAAGAACTAGCGCAAAGCCCCAGGGTCGTTGAGTTCGGAGAAATCCACTCCGGGCCATGCCTTGTTCTCATCCGAGGAGTCGGCGTGGGTGCTCAGGTCGAGAGCGAAGTGCTGGCAGCATTCCGAGGGATGCTCGTGAGCGGCAGTGTAAGCATAGGCGTAAGAGGCGGCGGCATTTCTCAACCCAAAGGGGTATGGGGATGGTGCCGTCGCCAGATTCTGCCCTGCCGGGGTCGGTTCTTCAGGGAGTGGTGGAGCGGAGCTTGATGACTGGGCATCGCCGCGTGTCACAGGCGACTTTCCTTTGTCCAAGCTCAGGCTAGACAGGTCCCTAGCTAGGGACCCTGTGCCAATAGCTGGTCATAGGATATCGGCGGGGGGTGGTGTGCCGCCCCGGATTCGCATAGCGTCGGGGTGGCCTTGTTCGTGTCGTGCTTGGCGAGCGCGGCGAGAGCGGCCGCCTGGGCGCCGCCTGCGCCTGGGCTGCCGGGGCATAACTTCATCGTCGGACGGTGGGGCTCAAGGAGTGAGGAGTACCATGTCGTACTCATGCCCTAGAGACATGAACTCTAGGCTCCCGAACCAAACCACGGTGCCAAGACGCAATGGTCGTACGGGGTCTACCATCCGGAACCTACTGGGATGACGAAACTAACACGTAGAGGCCCCTACCTGGCATGCCAACTATCGATGTTTCGGACCGAGGGGTCCTCAACCAACCAGTGAATTTGTTCTGCGTGCTCTCGATTCCGGATGGTGATGCAAAGAGACACAAGGTTTATACTGGTTCAGACAATCGAGGCCCTACATCCAGTCTGAGAGGTCGATCTTGTATTCCTTGCACCGAAGTGCTCATAGTAGGGGGTTACAAGCTAAGGGAGAGAGGGAGCTGGTCCCAGGTCTTGGCAGGGTGTCGTGTGGGCTGCTTGAGGTGTTGCTCTCAGGCGGCAGGGATGTGCGCGTGTGTGTGTGTTACAAGGTGTTCTCCTTTTTTCTCTTTCAAAACGGCCCAAGTCCTCTCCTTTTATAGCCTGAAGGGAGGACAAGGACGGTACATGAGCTAACTATACGGTGTCGTGTGAACAGAGGCAGCATGTCTGGGCCCTGTAGCCTGTTCCTGTGGCGGCGTGGCCGTCGGAGTGGTCCGTCCTTGGAGCACTGGAGCGGCGTGGTCGTCCCATCAGATTCTGTGCGTCGTGGGAACCTCAGGACTGCCTCAGAGTGGGTGCAGCAGTGAACTTGCAAGCCACTATGGATGGACTGTGCGTAAGGCCAAGACTTGGTCGGTGCCGAGGCTGCACCGCGGTGGAGGGGTCTCGGTAGGCGCAAACCCCAAGATCGCCGAGACCTTGGTGTACAGTGCCGAGGCCTCAAGTGGGCAGCTGATCATGGGCATAGCGTTAGGACACAGTGACCGGTAATCCCCGCCGTACCCTGTCCCAGCCGGTATGGCACTGATCGTGGACATAGTGTTAGGACACAGTGGCCGGTAATCCCCGCCGTGCCCTGTCCCGGCCGGTATGGCGCTGATGCGACCTCAGATCGTGTCGGCCATTCTGTGGCATTGAGCCATCGTCCGGCTGAGATTGCGGGAGTGGTTGAAGCATTAATGAGACATGACGCATTGTCTGGAGGGTCGGTCGAGGCGGGGGGTGATGGGCTGCGGACGACCTGGCCTCGGGTGACACGGAGAATGAGGCCTCGCGCGAGACGGAGATTGGGCTCCTTGCTGAGGCCTCGCGCAAGACGCCTCGCGTGATATAGAGAATGCACCCCCTGCCGAGGCCTTCCGTGGAGAGCCTCGAGCGAGGCAGAGACGGCGCTCCCTACCGAGGCCTTCCCTGGGGAGCCTCGCGCGAGGCGGAGTTTGTGTCAGGATGCCGAGACCTCCTGCTCGAGGCTCGAGGCGAGGAGGAGGAGGACCCAGTGGGCTCGGTCATGGCAGGTGAGGGGCCCACGGCTTACCTTCTAGCTTCATTTTTTAGATGGGACTTTAGCGACCCATTTGATGTTTGCTTGGGGTACCCCGTTCTAAGGTACCCGACACATACACTTGCAACATGTGCTTTCAGCACAATATCTCCTTGCCACTTGGGAGAATGGAGGTTCATCGGCGTGCTGGAGGCAGCGGCCCGGCGACGCTTGTAGGCGGCGGTGGCTCCACAACATGGCCGAGGGGCAGTGGCTACACAACTTGGAGAGGGCAGCCACACGCCATGTCATCCTGCAGCAGCATCTCGATGGTGCGGAGCTCACCGCTGCTCCGATGGAGAAGGCCGCGGCAGATCCAGCGGAGAAGGCCATAGCAGGTCGCTCTGGTGGAGAAGGCAGGCAAGAGGAGCGATGGAGAGAGAGGCGCGATGGAGAGAAAGGTGAGCGGGAGCACACAGTGGAGAGGGGGGCGTAGTGGAGAGAAGGCGGGCATGAGGCACGATGGAGATGACGGGCGGGATATGTGGCGGAGCACGATCGCAGGCTCACGGCGCTGCGGTGAGTTTTTCCTTTTTCTTTTAGGAAACAATGATGGCTAGAGATGGATGATAGGAACAGATAGGAGAGCCTTCTAGGCCTCCCAACCTGCCAGCGGGGCCGTCCGGGGAGGACAAACGCCCTAATACAAGCATTACCGATTATCGATTGATCGAAAGTAACCTTATCGCCCACCATAGATACCTTATAAACATCTATTTTCGTCGGTGGAACAATTTTCCTCTCCAAACAGAGCATTTGAACGTTAGTGAACAATAAGTGAGTTAGTTACTCCTCCATCTAAACAAGACTATAATTCTGCAATTCAAGCGCATTCTCCTGTACAAGCACTATAGTACATGCAGCTAGACAAACACATTCCTCAAACAGCTTTATACGGCTCCTGTAATGCAGGCTGAGCAGAGCATGGCAACCAAATAGGTCCAAAGTTGATTCTTTGCCATTGTAGTTTTTAGGATGGAGGGAGTACTACTATAGACAACACAATATACCTTTGATTCGTGCACGACTCCTTGCTGGGTTTATGGATGGCAACGGGGATGTACCCGTCGGGTATCGCCGGAACGTTCTCTTCCCCGCTACGGAGAATTCATCCCGTCCCTGTCCCTGTTAACTATCTCAGGTATAGATTTTTGTGCATCCTCGTACCCGTCGGGCATCGGTCGGGTAACAGATACCCGACGGGTATTGCATACCCAATAAACAAGGACACTTGGGGTCGCAACTTTGCAATCAGAGACGTTTCTTCTTCACCCGGGTATAAGTGTCGGAGTCTCGGAGATGGCGAGGAGAAGGAGAGAGGTTGCGAGGAGGACGAGCAAAGGTGGCAGAGAGACCGAAATGAGGAAGCGAGGAGCACGAGCGCTCGTGAGGCAGGCGTGCTTGTGCTGCTAGTTGCGATGGTGAGAAAAAATTGAACTAGGGTTCCTAGAACACACAAACTATATATATGATTGTTCAGATTTAGGCCAAACTACCTATGTTGAACTTCTTTAGGCCTAATACTCGTATGACAGCTTAAATAGTTGGGTTCCCCAATGGGTAACGGGGACGAGTAAACAGGGAACGTTCTCATGCCCGCTATACCCATCGGGGATGGATTCTTGCCCATTTAGATGCCTGCGGGTAAAGATATGATCACATCCCCGTCCCCTAATGGATCAAATACCATCGGGTATCGGGTATCGAGGCCTGTTGCCATCTTTAGCTAGGTTGATGATGACCTTTGTGAGAAAGCTAGATCGACTGGTGGCAGTGAAGGCCTACCAGGCAAATGCATCCTAGTACCGAGTGTGGGAAGGATGCCCGGCCTAGACAACAATTGTTAGCTTCAATCTCAACAAGCCTTGAGTGCTACATACAATCGAGGCCTTTTGTATAACTGGCAGGAGTAAGCGAACTGAACTACACTCAATTAGTTATGTTTTTTAGGGTGCAATCTTTTTACTCAGATTAAAATTATGGATGGACTTGATGTAGGTGATCGCATTTTCTAAATTTATTTTAGCACTTAGCGGTGCTAGCTATTTTTTAGGGTATACGAGTGTTTGCGTTTGTACTATGATCAGCGTCTGCTGGGTCTCGCAAAAAGAAAAGAAAAGAAAACTAGTAGGAGTATGTAATATATCTACTTAAAAGACCTAAGCTCTGTTTGGATCCACAAAACTAACAACTAGTTGACTAATTTTTAGTTCCTAAGTATCCAAACAGGAGATTAATTGTTAGTTCACTAGTCATGAACTAGTTGCTAGTTCACTAGTCCACTTATAAGAGCTAATAGGACTAGTTGTTACTCCTAGTTCATCCAAACATACCCCTACTCATTTAGTTTTAAATTGTAAGTCATTTTTTTTCTTTCTAAATATCATTTTTATTAGATAATAGTAAAAAATATGTATATCTATAAGAAGGTGAAATGGCTGTCGGTGTGGGACCCATAGGATACCCCGCAAGGAAGAGAGAAGATCTAATCTAACTAGGTTTCTCCCCATGTAATCTTAGTAGTAGTATTATTCTATAATCCTACTAGGAACTCTCATTGTAAACCGACTAGGATTCTGACCTCCTGACTATATAAAGGAGGGCAGGGTTCCTAGAGGACGGGATTTTTTTGGGTAACAACACAACAACACACAACCAATCCAACGCAAAGGCTAACGCCGACTAGATGTAGGGCTATTACTCGACTACAGTCGAGGGCCTGAACTAGGATAAATCGACTGTCTCTTGCGTTAACCGTCGAGTTCTGCATACGCTGAATCCCGAACATACTACCTTGGGGAACCCCATGGCAAGCTATCGGTGGTCAAACATCGACAGCTGCCGCGCCAGGTAGGGGCTTTCAGCAAATTTGCATCCGAGAGCTCAATGGACCTCGACAACATGATCTTCTCAAAGGGATCAATCTTCATCTTCGGTTCATGGATCTGCGAGGCAGGCGATGATGGCAAGCTCCAAGGCCGTCTCCTCGAAGATTCAAATCACCATGAAGACTATTCTATTTCGACGACTACAACAGATCAAATCACCGGAAGATTCGCGCAGCTCATAATGTCCGATTCAACTCAGGTTTTGTGGCTTTGCACATCCGACTCAAACTCAGGCTCCGCATCCGAGATAGAGTCTTATCCGAGTTCTTTTAGGAAACCGAGTTCTTTTTTGATGGGGCTTAAGAACGCGGCCCTGGCCTATCAAGAATACAACTCGGAGTACATGCAGAATCTTTTCAAGAAGCCAGATCCTTTTCTGTTCGGACTCCACAACATGGCAACACCTTATCAGACACGGCCCGAAGGGTTCCTCGATCCGGTGCTTAGAATGCCACTGAAGGGAGCTTAGGATGGTCTTGTACTAACTATAACATCTCAAGATTGCATCGTCCACTGTCCAGGCTCTGTTCCTGAGGATATCAGTACCCGACTGGTCGACACGATGACAACAGCAATTCTACCCTACCAAGAAGAAGACTCGATCTGCGACCTTGAGGCCTCTACTAAATTTATCAGCAACTCCAACAGTGTAAAAACTAACGCCAATAATAGAATAGTTCATGCACGGGAAGTACTCATGGTTCACCATCCTTGATCACCATTGGTCCCACCAGAAGCACCCGATGTCAGGTCATCAGATGAATCAGAATCCAACATATCACCCTTTGCTCAGGGCTACGATGGTGAGACCGAGAATCAGAAACAAGCCAGAGAAAGAAAAAACAAGTTGAAACAAGGACGCCAACACCATGCTAGGCAGTGCAAGGAAGCTTGGATCAGATATGAGTCAGAATTGGCCGAGTACGATAGAAGAAAATCACAATGAGAAGTCGAGGAAAGACGCACGGCAAATATACCCTACGATAAGATCCGAGAAGCATTAGAAGAACTCAGAGCGACCTCACATCCTAGTGAAAAACAAGAACAACTCAGAGATTTTCTCCGGTCAGTAGCCCTAAGGATGCACGAAGAAAGGACCCACTCAAGACTACCCGCCAGATCAACGACCCATAGGCAAGAAGATCAAAATCAAAGAAAGTCCGCTTTTGAGAGACTTGGACCAAGTGGGAGTCATAACAGAGAAAGTAGAAGGGACCATAGTCAGAGCCACCAAGTTGAACAACTAAGAAAGACCAGAAGCAGGGCGCCTGCCCAGACAGCCTCGCAGGATTACTCTCATCAAAACAATAGTTGGCCAGAAGGAGGTGCCGAATCGGAATTCAAAGAAGCCAAAACGCACGATAGATTCCCCTATTTTGCAAGCAGACTTACGTCAATACGACTACCTCACAAGTTCAAACCGTCCAACCACTCTAAATATGATGGCAAAACTAAACCAAAACAGTGGCTCAGGATATACTCGCAATCGATTGAACTAGTCAGAGGAGACAACGATATCAAGATCCTGTTCTTTCCCATGGCCCTAGAAACCATGCCTCTCCAATGGTTTGACAAATGGAATCCAGGATCAATCAGAAATTGGGAGGACTTGCAAAGAGCTTTCTGTGAAAATTTTATAGGTATCATTACACACCTAATCACCCACACAGAGTTAAAAGGACTCAAGCAGAAGGGAGGTGAAAGTCTCAGGGATTACTATCGACGATTCGGTGAACTACGAGCTCAAGTACATGACATCACCGAACGAGAAGTAATTGAAGCTTTCTCTCACGGAATCATGGCTAGGTGGCAATTTCAAGACTTCTGCAAAGAAAATCTGAGAAACAATGAAGAATTCAGATGAATAGTAGAAAAGATGATTACTTCAAAAGAGAAGACACGAGAAAGGTTCCCAGATAGAAGCAACCAAGATAACCTGGAAAAGCAAAATCATCGAAATAGCAGACATCAGGAAAGAAAACGTGGACCAGACAACACCGTGGCAACAGCTGACAAATCAAGGAAGTTTTCCAAACTCAGAAGATATGATGACATCGAAAACATACGTTGCCCATTGCACCCTAATGGGAAGCACACCATCGGAAATTGCTACACCTTCAATGATCGATACACAAGAAAAGATAGTAAGGAGAACACTAAAGAAGACAATCAGAAAAAAGATGAGAACAACCACGAAGACAAGGGATTCCAAAAATCCAGGGGGGCGGTAGCAGTGATCTTCGCCGGGGCCCCGGATTCTAGAAGCAAATATCAAGAAAAATTAGCACTACGAACTATCATGGCAGCAGAACCGGCTACTTCAAGATATCTCAATTGGTCACAGTATTCGATCCAATTTTCAAGAGAAGACCAATGGACTAGCGTAGGAAACATAGGCCATTACCCACTGGTTCTAGATCCAACTATTGCCGGTATGACGATCACCAAGGTACTCACCAACGGGGGAGCTGGACTCAACATCATTTTTTCAGAAACGCTAAGGAAGATGAGACTACAACTCACCGAGATGATTACACCAACAAGTACACCCTTTTATGGCATAGTACCCAGCAAGACAGCCATGCCACTTGGACAAATTACTCTACCAGTTACTTTTGGAACTCCCTCGAACTACCGTACAGAGTTCATCAAGTTTGAGGTTGCAGACTTCGATTCATCATACCATGCAATCCTCAGGCGCCCAGCGCTAGCAAAATTCATGGCAATACCGTATTATCCGTACCTACTGCTTAAGATGCTAGGACCTAACGGTGTCCTTTCTCTTCGAAGTGATTTGAAACGCACTTTTGACTACGATGTTCAGGCAATCCAAATTGCAGCCAAAGCACAAGTCGGCAATGGAAGAAAAAAAATAGCCACTATTGCTGCAGAAATAAGCCAAGAAGAACTAGAGATACCGGCTAAAAAGCCCAGCATCCTCGCACCACCAAAAGAAGCTGACGTCAAGCAAATCAACCTGGGCACTGGCAATCCCTCCAAAACAGCAACCATCAGCACCCACCTCTTGGCAAAATAGGAACTCGTACTCACCAACTTTCTTCGGGACAACAGAGATATCTTCGCTTGGAAGCCAGCCGACATGCCAGGTGTCCCAAGAAAGTTGGCTGAGCACAGAACTGATATCAATGAAGGCTCTGAGCCTATAAAGCAACGGCTATGAGGATTCTCACCTGACAAGAAGGCAGCGATTAAAAAAGAAATCACAAAGCTAATGGCAGCCGGATTCATCAGAGAGATCCTTCATCTAGATTGGCTAGCAAACCCAGTTCTAGTACAGAAAAAGAATACGGACGAGTGGCGCATGTGTGTCGACTACATAGATCTCAACAAACATGGCCCGAAAGATCCATTCAGGCTACCACGCATTGATCAGATAGTTGATTCAACAGCCGGATCTACCCTATTATCCTTTCTTGATTGCTATTCAGGATATCACCAGATTGCATTAAAAGAACAAGACCAGAGCAAGACATCTTTTATCACTCCGTTTGGTACCTACTACTACAAAACCATGTCATTTGGACTCAAGAATGCTAGAGCCACCTATCAAAGAGCTATTCAAACATGCCTTGATGATCAGATCGGTGAAAATGTAGAAGCATATGTGGATTACGTAGTGGTAAAGACAAAGAACCCGGATACACTAATCGAAGACCTAAAGCAAACCTTCGAAAACCTAAAAAGATGGAGGTGGAAATTGAATCCAAACAAATGTGTATTCGGAGTTCCTTCAGGACAACTACTCGGATTCTTGGTCAGTCATCGTGGAATCGAAGCAAGCGCCAAGCAAATTCGAGCCATAACAGAGATGGGCCCTCCTCGAAGCATCAAAGATGTGCAAAAACTAACAGGCTGCATGGCGGCACTCAATCGTTTCATTTTAAGACTCGGTGAAAAAGGGTTACCTTTCTTTAAACTACTAAAGAAGACAGACAAGTTCGAGTGGACGGAAGAAGCCAATGAAGCTTTCAAGAAACTTAAGGCATACCTCACCTCCTCACCAGTTCTCATACCTCCAAAGAAAGATGAAGATATAATGCTATACATTGCGCAACTTCTACTGTGGTTAGCACGACGATAGTAGTAGAAAGAGAAGAAGAATGTCGCTTATATAAAGTGCAACGCCCAGTATACTACATCAGCAAAGTACTGTCAGAATCAAAAATCCGGTACCCACATATGCAAAAACTACTCTACGCCCTACTGATCACTTCACGCAAACTTCGCCACTATTTTGAAAGCCACAAGATTACCATAGTGACAGATTTCCCACTCGGAGACATCTTACACAATAGAGACGCAACAGGGCGCATATCTAAGTGGGCGATTAAACTCGGTGCTCTCAACATCGATTTTACCCCACGGAAAGCAATTAAATCTCAAGCCCTTGCCGATTTTGTTGCCGAGTGGACAGAGATTCAACAACCTACGTCAAATACAATCCTTGACCACTGGAAGATGTACTTTGATGGATCACTCAAGCTAGGCAGAGCCGGTGCGGGCGTTCTCCTAATTTCTCCAGACGGAAAATAACTCAAGTATGTCCTTAAGATATTATGGCAAGCTACCAACAATGAAGCAGAGTACGAAGCTCTCATCCACGGTCTACGAGTGGCAATTACCCTCAGAATCAAGCGATTTCTCGTATACGGTGATTCGGCAGTAGTCATCAACCAAGTCAACAAAGATTGGGATTACACCAAAGAAAACATGGGTGCTTACTACGCTGAAATCCAAAACTCGAAAAACATTTCTAAGGATTAGAAATTCTACATGTCCTGCACGATTCTAATATTGCGACAGACATCCTCGCCAAGCTTGGATCAGACAGGGCGAAGGTCCCACCCGGTGTATTCATAGAGGAGCTATCAGCTCCCTCTATCAAACAACCCGGTGAGATAACCCCTAAAATCTCAGCCAAAGACAACCAGATCTTGGTAATCACCACTTCATGGACCTAGGTTTTTCTTGATTATATCAAAGAAAATAAGTTGCCAGCAGATAAAGAGGAAGCTACCCGAGTTGTTCGTAGAAGCAAAAACTACGTCCTAGTGGGGGTCAAGCTCTACAGAAGAGCCGCATTGTCAGGAGTACTCCTAAAATGCATCTCATTTGAAGAAGGCAAAGAAATCCTAGGCGAAATACACTCAAGTTGCTGTGGAAATCATGCTGCTTCAAGAACACTAGTAGGCAAGGCATTTCGCACCGGATTCTACTGGCCAACCGCTTTGAAAGACGTAGAAGAACTTGTCAGAAAATGCAAAGGTTGTCAAATGTTCGCAAGACAAGCTCATGTGCCAGCTCACAATCTCGTCTGCATCCCACCCGCTTGGCCTTTCTCCTGCTGGGGGCTGGATCAAGTAGGACCTCTCAAGAAAGCAAAGGGCGGTTTCGAGTACATCTTTGTAGCAATTGACAAGTTCACCAAGTGGATCGAATATAAACCACTCGCAAAATACAACGCAGCCAAAGCAGTCGAGTTCATCCAAGACATTATGCACCGCTTCAGCATGCCCAATTGAATCATCACAGATTTGGGTTCTCCCTTCATAGCTACAGAATTCAAAAGTTGGGCACAGGATTGTGGCTTCAGCATAGATTACGCATCAGTCGCACATCCAGAAGCCAACGGACAGGTAGAAAGGGCTAATGGACTCATACTAGCCGAATTGAAACCAAGACTATATGAAGAGCTAGCAGACTATGGATCAAAATGGATTGAAGAATTATCCAAAGTAGTATGGGGGCTACGAACTCAAATAAGCAGAGCCACCAGATACTCGCCTTTCTTCCTAGTTTATGGATCAGAAGCCGTACTACCTGCCGACTTGATTTGGACATCACCAAGGATAGAACAGTATGACGAAGGAGAAGCAGAACATACCAGAAGATTAGAACTCGACAGTATAGAAGAAGTCAGAATAAACGCTACCCTTCAATTAGCAAGATACCTCCAAGGATTAAGACGCCACTACAACAAGAATACCCAGCCTCGATCACTACAAGTAAGAGACCTAGTGCTAAGAAGAATACAAAAAACTGACGAACGCCATAAACTACTCAGTCCATGGGAAGGTCCTTTTATTGTCTCAAAAGTCGCTGGACCAGGCACGTATAAGTTAATAACTGAAGATGGGAAAGAAGTCAGCAATACATGGCACATCAGTCAACTAAGAAGATTCTATGCATGAAAACAACTCAAGGAAGAATACATGTATAAACCACAAGAGATCAACGTTCACAGCCAATAAAGATAGTGTTCCTCGACAACATATGTATTATGGCTTGTCAAACGATCATGATCAATAAAGATGGTTTTCCGGCAACATATGTCTTATGATAGCTATCCCTGAGTTGTTTACAAAAAGCAAAATGGCTGAAAATACGCCTGAGTATCCCAGCCGAGAGTAAAATAGCTAAAAAGACGCTTGAGCCCGCCGATGAGGCTAGCTAACAAACTAACACCCGAAATAAAAAGCAAAATGGCTGAAAATACGCCTGAGCATCCCGGCTGAGAGCAAAATAGCTAAAAGATGCTTGAGCCCGCCAATGAGGGTAGCTAACAAGCTAACACCCGAAATAAAAAGCAAAATGGCTGAAAATACACCTGAGCATTTCGGCCGAGAGCAAAATAGCTGAAAAGATGCTTGAGCCCGTCGATGAGGGTAGCTAACAAGCTAACACCCAAAATAAAAAGCAAAATGGCTGAAAATACGACTGAGCATCCTGGCCGAGAGCAAAATAGCTGAAAAGATGCTTGAGCCCTCCAATGAGGGTAGCTAACAAGCTAACACCCGAAATAAAAAGCAAAATGGCTAAAAATACGCCTGAGCATCCTGGCCGAGAGCAAAATAGCTAAAAAGACGCTTGAGCCCATCGATGAGGGTAGCTAACAAGCTAACACCTGAAATAAAAAGCAAAATGGCTGAAAATACGCCTAAGCATCCCGGCCGAGAGCAAAATAGCTGAAAAGACGCTTGAGCCCGCCGATGAGGGTAGCTAACAAGCTAACACCCGAAACAAAAAGTAAAATGGTTGAAAATACGCCTGAGCATCCCGGCTGAGAGCAAAATAGCTGAAAAGATGCTTGAGCCCGCTGATGAGGGTAGCTAACGAGCTAACAGCCGAAACAAAAAGCAAAATGACTGAAACTAAGCCTGAGCATAGACCAGAGCAATTTCAAGACAAGACCCTCCAGCTACTTGTTCCAAATAGCAAGAGGCTCGGGGGCTACACTGGAGATACCCAAGAACACAAAGATCTACATATAATGAGTTGTTTACATGGCACAGAAGAAGGCCAGACAAGCACACGACAGATCAAGAAAGGTTATCAACACAAAGATCTATATATAACAAGTTGTTTACATGGGACAGAGAAGTACTCGACAAATCAAGAAAGTTTGTCAAGATAACACGTAGAATTGTTTACATGGCAAAGACAAAAGCAAGACAAAGTACTCGGTAAGTCAAGTAACTCGGATCACTTGGACAACTCATCCAAAGAATAAACAAGGCATCCAGGCAAAGAAGACGTCAACAAAAATCTTCATTCAAAAAGAAGTATAATGTCATATTACAAGGCGCGAGCATAATGGTCAATTACATCAAGCATCATCATCAGGAGAAGAGATAACAATATTAAGATTATCTATAATTCTACTGGCTAAGTCTTTGGCCTCAGGCTCCATCCTCTCAACGGCATCAATATATTCTTGACTATCGGCTTCCTCTGCTATCTTGGACAAAGGCGCCTCTAGAGCAAGAACCTGGACCTGGGCTAGGACATTCTTGGTACACAGTTGGGCGCACCTCTTCATGAACTCTTGGAAATGAGTCAGAATTCGAGGAATTAACTGAGCCCAAGATTGCCCATCATCCGCTGGAGTTCAGAGAACATCGGCTACTAAACGAAAGGATTTCCACAAAGCTTTCTAGTTTTTAGTAGCCATCACCAACTTGCCAGACAAGTCTTCAATAGTTTTTTGGGCCTGCACAAGATCTCTATCAGCTCCACGCCTAATCAACTTAGCAAGCGTGAGTTCTTCCTCAGCATGAGTAATTACCTCCTTAGCCATGTTGTGACTAGAACAAACAAGAGTCTTCATTTCATCAATACCCTCTGAGAGCTTCTGCTTTTCAACTCGGAGAACTGGACAAGGCACCAAACAACAAGTCAGCAGAAAGGAAAGTTTGAATACAGAAGGAAACCAAAAGAACCCGCAATACCATTGCACTCTTTCTTCGTGGCCTCCAAGCTCTTCATGGCCTCCGAATTATTTAAAGCCTCCTGGATAGCAGCATCCCTCTGCTTCTCGGTCTCAACAACCCGGGCACGAAGAGCTTGTTCCTCATTATGATGCGTTTGATGCTCAACCTCCATCTCAGCCTGGTAGAGATCCAGCTCTATCTTCAGGGCACTCAACTTAGAAGACAACTTCTTCTCGGTTTTTGACAAGAAAAAGAAGCCGGTATGGTCCCGAGAGAAGGACTAAACAAAAAGAAAGAGAGAAAAAAAGGCATAAGAATAGGAGAAAGGCGAACATCTAAAGAAAGAACTTTAGAAAACTTACTTGGAGTTTTTCTCCAAAAGAAGTTGCAAAGGTCACAAAGTCTCCCCAAGAAGCGATCAACTCTGACAACCGATGAGTTACATCAAATTGATGAACCACATCTTTAGTAGAAAGAGGAGCAGAGGGAGAAGATGGCTAATGTGGAGAAGGCAAGATCAGGGACACATCATGGGAAGTCCTGGCTACAACCCTAGATGAATCCACTGTCATGGCCACGGTCACCTCCGGGGCAACCAAGTCAGCAGCAGCATCATCACCAGAAAGCCTTGTCCCCCCCCATAACCACTTCACCGACCATGCGCTCCGAGTCCTAAGGCTCAGTACTCGGTGGCACACCAGAGGGCTAGCAAGAAGTCAATGGAGGGACGAGAGAAGATGAAGGCCTGAAAGTTGATGAAGAAACTCGCCAATGAGAACAAGAGAAAAGGAGAACAGAAGCAAAGAGACAAAACCAAAATCTAGTCACATAGCTATCTTCTTCTTCGTAAAACAAAAAGAAGACCTCACAGGGGGAACCATGGCAGCAAAAATGTCCCCGCCACTCGGCGGCGGGAGCGACATAGCTGGTACCGGAGCCTCGGAAGAACTCGGTACCAAAGCTACGGAAGAACTCAGCACTGGAGGTATAGAAGAACCCGGTGCAGGAGCCTCGGAAGAACTCATACCCGACGACCGCTTACTACAAAAAGATCAAGACCAAAGTCAAAACAAAGAGGAGGGATTCAACAGCAGGAAAATACGAAAACAACTCACCGCCGCATGATAAGGGGTGCATCATCGTCCTCTTCTTCCTTAGTCTCGACCAAGGCCACCATAGCACCAGCTGAAAAAAGAACAAAAGTACTCGGTTCAAGATAAAAACAAGAAGACAAAGGGACATAGTGTATTAATATGCTCACCTAAGAGAATGCTAGCTACAACTAGAGTACCTGGACGAGTACTTGGCTAGCGAGACTTCTTGGAAGCAGGTAAACTAGATGAAGAACCATCTGCTTGCCCCCTCTTCGAGACACTACGAGGACCTCGAGGGACTGGATGAGGAACATATTCTTCATATACATCAACAACTCTAGAAGAAACTCTAGGAAACACTGTGGTGATTGGGAACTTGCTGGTTACAGAAGCCCCAGGAAGGTTCTCCCCAGTATTCACCATGGCAGGGAGGACATCAAGGGGGATCGGGTCAACAAAGTTGCACCCCAATTCCTACGAAAAGAATAAAACAACAAGACAAGGAAAACTAAGCAAAAATGGATACAGCAAAAGAAATATAGAAAGTACCCGCACAAAGAGAAAATGACTTACAGCTAGAGGCGGGTTGTTGGCAGAGTACTCAGAGACAGTAAGTGGGACAATGCTTGCTCCTTTCAGCATCTTCTGGAGACGCTCGAGTACCTCCTCGTCGGTCAACTCAAGGGTAGGGACCATGCATGAAGGATCCTCAGCCCCAGAGTACTCGAAGCCAAGGTTCTCTCGCTCCTTTAGAGGCTGAACATGACGACGAAGAAAGCTCAAGAAAATACCGAAGCCGGTCAAGCCCTACTGTTTCAGAGTACTTATCCTATCGAGAAATGGCTAGATCGCCTGAACCTCAGCCATCATCATAGGGTTCTTATCCCATCGGTCATTAACCAAGGGACTAGATCTAGAGTGAACAACAAGAGAAGGAATTAGATTGGCAGCGTAAAACTAGTCAACACGCCAATTCCTCATAGAATCAACTAGGTCATAGTCAAAGAACTTGCTTTTAAGACCCTGGTGAAATTGAATCCCGCAGCCACCAAGAACACTGGTGTCTTCATGACGGGGTTGGGGTTTCAAATGAAAGAAGTAGCAGAAGAGAGAAAGAGAAGGGGGAATTCCAAGGAAAGTTTCACAAAGATGAACAAAGATAGAAAGGTGAAGGACTGCATTAGGAGCAAGATGATTCAGGCTAATCCCAAAATAGCTGAGAAATTGATGAAGAAAGGCAGAGGCAGGAAGGCAAAGCCCAACATCGATGAAGGAGACGAAAAGAACCATCTCACTAGGACCTAGAGCAGGGACTCGATACTCGCCTGGAACTCTCTATTCAGCAATGCCCTTGCTATGGATCAAACCATCACTGACAAGTTCCCGAAGCTGATCTTCAGTTGTCATCGGAGTCGGCCAAGCCTTCTGGGCAGCCCTCATGGCCACGAACTCTTAGTTCTCAATCACAGAAAGTGATGATTCCTCATCCACAAAGGTTGTCTAGGACTTGCTCATGGCCTTCTTCCTACCCATGTACTAATGGAGGCAAGAAGGAACTAGGGGAAGAGAAGGCTTGGACGGCGACGCTAAGATGGCAGCAGTAATGGCGACGGCGGACTTCTAAAAGCTAGGGTTTCAAGGCAAGAGAAGGGTAGTAAAGAAAAAGAAGATGAAAGGTCTTTAAATAGATTTACAGCAGTAAAAATGGCCCACCAGGCCTGTTAAAGCACGATGTGAGAATGCAACGGTCCATTTACGGACACAGCTAAAATAATGGAGGGCACAAATCCACACAACGGTACAATTCAACAGGCATATTTTAGACTTATCCATCTAGCACCACGGCGGAGTTATCAGATTACTACAAGAACAGCCCGTCAACCATGAAGAAACGAAGGGCTACCTCACAAGGAACATAAGAACCCGGTTCTTACGGAAAGAACTCAGGAATCTCATGAACAACCAGGACTACAGCAGAAAAATAAATGACAACTTAGAAGACAAGATTCTTTCCATTATAAGCGACTTCAAAAATAGAAGATTACAAATCTTACAAGACCCAATGAACTCGGTACTATGACAATCAAGGTAGCAAAGAGGAACCCGGACACAGCTAGGCTCTAGAATGACTACATGGTCCAAATTGCTACTCGATAGAACAAACCGCACTCGGCTACACTATTTTCTTCAAAGGACAGACGCAGTGCATCCAAGACGGAAATAAGCAGCACAGCGGGACAACATAGACTAGGAGAAGTCAGTAGGCATCTATCTACCCAAGCCCGACGTGATGCAGGATCAGGTATTGGTCTACACCGGACAGTCGTAGGGCGGGAAAGGAAGATCAACCTAGAACTGCTGGATGAAGGAACGTATTCTACATCACAAGACTTTCTCCAACTACCACCATGTACTTCCAAGTACAATGCTACTGCAGGATTAGTCTACCTCTAATCCCTATCACAAGACTTTCTCCAACTATGACAAGACACACAGGAACTACAAAACACGCCTGGGGGCTGCTCTACTTCACAAACTACCATATTCATGACTATGAAGGTTTCAACAAAATGTTCAATGGATGAAAACAAGCACTCTGGGAGGGTATTTATAGATCGAAGGAGCAGCGCACATGGACTAGGAGTACCAATGAAACAAGCCTAACAAAGGACATAGTGAAAAGACATGACTCAATAACAGAAGACTCAGGCGAGAGGGAACAGTACTAGAAGACGAGCATATTCAGAAGAATATGCCAACACTGTACAACATGTGAACAGGCAACATTAACACTCAACCACCACCATACAACTACACCTGATAAACAGCAGACTACCAGAGAATATGTCAAGACAATGCATCCGAGTTCTTTTTGAATCAAAGAACCTGGATAAATGCTCAGAGGCTACAACAGGGGAAGATTTCAGTTCCTGGAACAAATCAGACTCAAGACCCTCTAACTCTTTGTTCCAAACAGGAAGAGGCTCGGGGGCTACACTCAGTGAGTGCACTTTTTTCTTCAAAAAAACACACATCACTCGAAAGGCTTCTTCAAGACAACAATTTTCAAACAACATAAGATTCAAGACCCTCTAGCTCCTTGTTCCAAATAGCAAGAGGCTCGGGGGCTACACTCAGTGAGTGCACTTTTTTCTTCAAAAAAGCGCACATCACCAAGAAGACTTCTTCAAGACAAAACTACTTCAAGGACTCATGACAAAAAGAAGCTGGACTGAGCTATATCTGAGTTCTTTTTGATAAAGAACCCGAGTACATGCTCGAGAACATTTCAACGAAGGATCAGAGTGATTTCAAGACAAGACCCTCCCGCTCCTTGTACCAAATAGCAAGAGGCTCGGGGACTACACCCAAAGAGGAGTACTTTTTTCTTCAAAAGGTACACACCACGTGAAGATCTCACAGAGCGCTACACGATTTCGCTCAAGAAAGCACTCGGACAATGCTTGTTCCTGCTCGGCAAGACCTAAAAGAACAAGACGAGGCTTCTAGAGCTCAACCATGAAGTGCTCGGGGGCTTGTCGGTGAGGGACCCATAGGATACCCCGCAAGGAAGAGAGAAGATCTAATCTAACTAGGTTTCTCCCCATGTAATCTTAGTAGTAGTAGTATTCTATAATCCTACTAGGAACTCTCATTGTAAATCGACTAGGATTCTGACCTCCTAACTATATAAAGGAGGGCAGGGTTCCTTGAGGAGGGGATTTTTTGGATAACAACACAACAACACACAATCAATCCAACGCAAAGGCTAACGCCGACTAGACGTAGGGCTATTACTCGACTACAGTCGAGGGCCTAGACCAGGATAAATTGACTGTCTCTTGCGTTAACCGTCGAGTTCTGCATACGCTGAAGCCTGAACATACTACCCTAGGGAACCCCGTGGCAGGCTATCGGTGGTCAAACATCGACAATGGCTTTATTATAATTTGAAACGCAAGAGTAGCAAGTACTCTCTCCATCTAAAAAGAATAGAATTCTAGGTATGAAACTAGACAAATGCTCGTGTAAATCTATATCTAGAATTTTAGGTATGAAACCCATATTTGTCGCTTCTCCTATCGAATGCACGGCAGCAACCTCACAAAGTCATAGACAATTCTCGAGGGGCAGTTGCTCCAACAACTTGGTGTCAGAGCTTTGACCCAGGCCCATATGCCTGGACCTAGAGTGGTTGGTGGCAGAATGGGATCCCATCGAATGAGCCGGAGCCCATGGCCTCTGGGTCGGGCGAGGCGGAGTCCGTGGCCCTAGGGTCGGTCAAAGCAGAGTGCAAACCCAAGGGTCGGGCGAGGCAGAGCCTGTGGCCTCAGGGTTGGGCGAGGCGGAGTCCACGGCCTTAGGGTCGGGCAAGGCGAAGCCCTCTCCCAGAGGTCGGGTGAGGCGGAGCACAAACCCAGGGGTTGAGCGAGGTGGAGCCCCATAGCCTTAGGGTCGGGCGAAGCTGAGTCTATAGCCCTGGGGTCAAGCAAGGTGGAGCCCTCCCCCAGAGGTCGAGCGAGGTGGAGCCCTCCCCTAGAGGTTAGGAGAGGCAGAGCCCACGCACCTAGGGGTCAGTTGGAGCTATAGTCTCACTCTTGACTGCCTGGATGAATTAATATTGATGACCATTAGCTCCTTCTCTTCGGGTACCCTATTATTAGTCCCCGACAGTAGCCCCCGAGCCTACAGAGGAGTAGAATACTTCTTCATAGGCTTTTTCAAATGGGAGGACTCTAAGGGCCTTGGCCTTCTTTCGTCGCCCATGGCGTGTCCTGAGGATGGCGATTCCCTTTTGTTGTGATCGGAACCTTCGAGGGTCTATCGTTCTTTGACCGCACATTCGATCTCCTTGCAAGTCCAACTTTCCTTGAGCCCCCACCCATAGTAGGGGTCTGGTCATGGGTCAGCTCATTTTTGTGATTGTCTTCCCTCAAGCATTTTTTCTGATAAAAACAGAGGGGCTGAGCCATGCCATGATTTTCCCCTATGGATGAATCATGGTGCTCGGTGAGCTATTAACGAGCTAGTCTGAGTGGGGCCCGGGCATCCCATTTGCGAGGATCCGGCTTGGGTCAGCTTGTGACCGACTCTAGATTCTCAGCGGTCAATCCATATAGTTCTCGGGTCCGTTCGACCGGTCATGAGGGCTCTCTACCTCTCTTCGAGGAAAACCATAGATCGTATCTAGTCGAGACTTGAACGTGGGCCAGGATGCCCACGGCGCTCGTGCTCCTGGGCACTGGCTGCTAGCAGGCCCATCCTTTTCCACCCCTTACTCTAAAGGTGCCCGGAGCGATTGTCGAACCTATCGGTGGGCCAACCTTCAAACCCCTAGGCCTAGATGGGCCGTAGAGGCATCTTTCAGCTCCGTATCCCTCTTACACGTGGTGGGTCATGGACCGTTCGGGAAGGCAAAATGCTCGGCGCATTTTCTGATGGGATGGACATAGGTTGCATGCGCACACCCCACGAGGAGACATGGTGATAGGTCGTGGCAGGCGTGGAGATCTAGGTGGGTGATTGGTTTCCTCGCACCCATTGCCCCTACAAAACCAAAGGGTTAGTCCATTGGGTTCCATATGTTGCATCCTTGCCTCCGCAGCCACGCTGCCATCACCATCGCTTAGGTTTCCTACCTCCGCATCTCTACCGCCGTTGAGCCCGCATCCATCTGCCTCCACCTCCAATGGATCCATGGTGCCATTCTGACATCACCTTCTAGTGCATGGAGGGCCTCATCCATCATGGTCTTCTCCACGCGCGGACCTCAATCGAGGAGTGGTTGCTACCCAAAGATGAGGATTTGCCATCACCGCCCGATGGCTATGTGGTGTCGATCACTCACTTCTGCGAGCGGGGGCTCATGACACCCGCCCATAAATTCCTTCAGGGGCTGCTACATTACTACAAGATTGAGCTACAACATCTCAATCCTAATGGGATCCAGCACATGGCAGCCTTCATTGCACTGTGCAAAGGATTCCTAGGGATTAGCCCCCACTTTGACTTGTGGAGGCATTTCTTCGCCGTCAACCTCTAGAAGAAGAGGGAGAAAAGCGGCAGGCGGGAGCTGCACATGCCGATGGGGTGCGCCGGCATCCAACTTCGGAACAATCAGGCGGCGAGTACCCATCCATGTGGCTTTCGACGTCCAACAAGGGGTGGCACTCGTAGTGGTTCTACCTCAAGATCGACACCACCGCCCCTCTACCGAAGTTCACCGGGCGCCTGATTGAAGAGGCCCTGGAGCCATGGAATAAGATGGGCATCCCGGAGAAGGACAAAAAGAAGATCCGAGACCACATCGCCACTATCCACATCCTAAAGGAGAATGGCCTATAGGGGTTAGGCATCATCGGGGCTTACCACGCAAGGAGGGTGGTGCCGTTGATGATGCGCACGCTCTCGCTTTATTCGATGGCGCCTGAGGCATCGTTCGACAGAACGACGCTTGCCGAGGGAATGCTCCCCAACTCTGAGATCGCATAACACATCAAGAAAGCGATGGAGCCTTTGTGGGACAACATGGGTGCCACCCTCGACTTCATCTACCCGGTGCCAGGGCATCCTCCGATGTGGTCGGAGCTAGGCTACATCGTCTTCATAAGTTTCTCTTTCATTTGCCTTCTCTTCAATTGATTTCTCAACCTCATGAGACTAACTTCGAGAGGGGTAGGACCAGCCAAGGGACCTCAACCTCACGGATCACCTGGCGCTGCTACCAAGGGATTCAGCCGTGTGGACAGTGAATCGCGCCGAGGACAAGCAACTAAGGAAGATGATGGAGGACAAGAAGAGGAGGGAGTAGTAGAAGCTGTAGGTGCGGGAATGAGAGGAGGACATCGACCACGATGATGATGATGACGATGGTGACGACGACGAGGTAGTCGATGATATCGAGTGAGACAACTTGGAGAATGAGGATGCGCTGATAGGTATCGGTTTGTCCTTGCAGGCATTAGGACCCTTCCTATTCCATGGAGGGGAGGGTACGCCTAGGGAGTCGGCAGAGGCGGGCCATACCATCGGCCTGCCCTAGGAGGCAATAGAGGCGGGCGGCTCTGCTATTGCGCCCAAGGTGCCAGTGGAGGAGGGCAGCTCTGCCATCATGCCCTAAGAGCCATAGGGAGCGAGCCCCTCCGCCCAGGAGCAGGGGGTAGGCTAGAAACGGCCTTGTTTCGACGAGGCAGAGAGAGGGTCGGGGGGTTTGCCCCCCCCCCAAATGCATTTGCCGCCCGATGGCGCTGAGGCGGGTTATCACTTCCTCTATTTTTTCCTATCTTACTCAAATTTCATCATGACTTATGCTTTTCGTCCCTTGCAGCATCAGTAGGTAGCATAATCCTTTGGCGCTGGCACCAAGGAAGAGCATCGCCATCCAATTGAGGTGATAGCCGTCGGCTGGTGTCATGCCCATTTTGGGCGGAAGTGGCGCCAGTGTGACTACATCGCCGGCCGGTTAGGCACTGCCCATGGTGGTGAATGTGCCCTTGGCAAGATGGGTGGACATAGGCACTCGAGGGGTGCCTTCGGAGGTTGTGGAGCTGCCGATGATAGCCGTGATATTGCTGCTGATGGCGCGACATGTGGGGATACCAACCACGCTCCTGGTGCCGACTGTGGTGGGTGCAGCGTAGCTAGTCGTGACCCCACCAACGTAGGTGGAGGTGGCGGCGGCCATGACAGATGGGTCAGCCGGGCATAACTGCAGCGGTGCCTGAGGCACCGGAGCGACCCGTGCCATCGGTGGCCCAAGCGATGGCGCCTGGCATAGGCCGAATGGAGGGGGACATGATTAAGGGGTCCCCAGAAGTCATAGTGCTGGGAGAGGGGTCGGTGGCGCTTAGAGCCGGGGAGGTGTCCCTGGCCCTCACGTCGGTGGGCAGCAGCTCTCCCGCGTAGGGCAAGCCTTGCTCTAGTGGGTGGATCCGCAGGATCCGACATCGATGCTTTTTACCTTGGACAACGCCGCATAGAGCATGGAGCGAGAGAGCCTCATTGTAGGGATCATGTTCGTGCTCGAAGCCCTGAACCACGCTATAGGCACATTGCGTGACGTTGTCGTTCCCTCTAGCCAGTATTTGCCTGATCCTGCTTCTTACCCTTTTCTTCCTCTATATACTTTTTTATCATGACCATCATCTTTCTGTAGTCCCTTATAGCTCGTAGCCAGGGAAAATCTTAGTTCCTTCATCAATAGAAGAAAACCTAGGATCGCCTCATCGAGGAGGCATGGCTACATAGGGAGGTGACAGCTCAGCTTATTGACACCTAATAGAGGGTGGCCGAGCTGACTCCCCTCACCAAGGAGGTAGCCAATCTTCAATCGCGGGTGGCCAAGGCCCATCAGGATGCTGATGAGGCCGAGAAGGCGTTCGAGGCTGTATCGGTGAGGTCACGAAAAGATAATGAAGAAGCTGCTAGGGTTAGGAAGGGGCAAGATGAGTTGCTCTAGAGGCACGTCGAGACCTACCAGTGGATCCTTGATCTTCTAGGCAAAGTTGAGATGGAAAGGGATCTAAAGCTAGGGGCCGAAGAGAAGCTCGTGGCCCTAGAGGAGAAGGTGAGCCTGGATGCCGTGACAGTCGCTCGACTGCACAAGGAGAGGGATGAACTGATCCAAACCATGCAGAGGCTCCACTCGGAATGCAGCGCGGCTCACGAGGAGCGTGACTAGGCTTTCTGAGAGCATGACCAGGCCTGCCAAGAGTGCAACAAAATGCAACAGAAGGTCGACTCCCTCTAGGCCAAGCTCAAAAGTGCGACGACCCAGAAGCTAGAGGCCGAGAGCATTTCTGCTAGGCTGGCCATGGATCTCACTGAGGTAAGGAGAAATCTTCAGATGAAGAGTGATGATCTTGAGGTGGTACGGTCGGAGGGGACTAGCTCGCTCATAGCTCATGCCGTTGAGATCATGGCTCAAGTGCTCTAGCTCAAGAGGAATGCCCTATGCACTAGGGTCAATCAGTCCTTTGTGATTGCTCATTCTCATTATGGGGACAACATTGATCTGGAGGTGATGAGCCACGGCTACATGCCCGGCTATGAAGTCCACAAGCTAGAGGAGATGGAAACAACAGTGGCTCCCCTTTCATAGGACCTAGTAGACAGGATAGAAGGCATAGTTCTCCCCTAGAGGGGCTAGTTAGTTAAATAGGTCGGACGATCATTTTTGTAATAATCGAACAAGTTTTGACCCTTGTGCAAGTCCGTTCTTTTATTTTGGTGTGAACAAATTTGTTTTTTCTCCCTTTTATGTTTGAAAAGTGGTTAATGCATTCTGACCCTTCCATTTGTTAAGACCGTAGAGTTCAAGGTGTAGGCGGGAAACTTTGATCACGCTGGTAAGCAAGAGTGTCGTAGCTGCTAGGGTGTAGGTTTCTTGCTGTTCGACCAACCTTACTCAGTCGTTCCTTTCCGCAAACCTGGCCACTAGGTTTTCTAACATGAGGAAGGGGTCAAGCATGGCGACTGTTTTAGAAAGGGTATATGCATATCCCTATTAGCCCACAAGTGAGACTAGACCCCTTACTATTGTTGGGGTCAGGTGTCACTAAAGATCGAGGAGAGGATAGCGAAACTAGTGGGAGAAAGCATGTCATGTTTTAGAAATGTTATTCTTAGTTTTCGCAGGTACCCCCTCCTTAGGATCTGAGCCATTGTTCTGTGACCATGCATTCAGTCTCCTTGTGAGTCCAACTTTCCTCAAGCCCCTGTGTGTAGCGGGGGTCCTATCAAGGGTCGGCTCGTCTTCATGATCATGACCTCATCTATGGTTTTTGCAATCGGAGCAGTTGAGCTAACGTCACTTGCCTCGATGGCTCAAGTGACGCGCTCGGTGAGCTCGCTAACGGGTATGTCCGAGTGGAACCTGGGTCCATCGTTTGTGATGGGGTCAGCATAGCCCTCATGTGGCATTCCACTCCTCCTTAACTCGCCTCTCGGTAGATGCTCGAGTCATTTCGAATACCAACTCAGGTGGCCTGTTGGCCTCCCCTCGTTGGAGATTTTGTGAGCTTGGCTCGAGGTTAGGATCGAACAATAAGGGCGAAATGACCCTATCTGCTTCAGAGCGGGTCGAGCAAAGGCCGCTGGGGCTCATCTGCGTTTCCCCCCTGGCTCTGTTCGACGTGAGGCGGCCTTGAGCCCATCGTGGGCCGGCCTTCAAACCTCATTCAATCGGATTCCTAAGTTGGGGTTAGGTGGCTTGAGCCCCCAAGCCCCATTGGGCTCGGTAGGGATCAGCTGAGTTTTGTGCATCACCCTATTTGTGGTTTCTGCAATCGGAGGGGCTGAGATAACAACACTTGCTTCGATGGCTCGAGTGTCACGCTCGGCGAGCTCACTAACGGGCATGTCCAAGTGGAAACCAGGTCTATCGTTCATGATTGGATCAGCATAGCCCTCATGTGGCATTCCACTGCTCCTTTACCGCCTCTTGACAGATGCCCAAGTCATTCCAAAGACTGACTCAGGTGGCCTGTTGGCCTCCCATCGATGGAGATTCCGTGGGCTTGGCTCGAGGTTAGGATTGAACGAGAAGGTCGAGATGACCCTATTCGCTTCTGAGCGGATCAGGCAAGGGCTGTTGGGGCTCATCTACATTTTTCCCCTGGCTTTGTTTAACGCGAGGTGGTCTCGAGCCCTTCGTGGGCTTGCCTTCGAGCTTCAGTTGGTCGTCGCTCATATCGAATGAGACGACTATCACTTCGTGACGTGACACGAAGCATTGTAATGCAATAATTGCATATGCAATGCTTGGAGGTATGGGATGAATGTATGAATGCATGCATGAGAATGGATGAATAAATGATCATGTACTAGAAAAGAAAAGTGGGGGTTGGTAAAGTTATCTCGATGGCTCGAGTGATGGGTTCGGGGAGCTCTTACTGTATATGTTCAAGTGGGATCAGGGTCCATCATTTATGACGGAGTTAGCATAACCCGCCCAGGGCATCCTGCTGCTCCTTACCCGTCTCTTGGCAGTGCCCGAGCCGTCCGATCGACTTGGGTGACCTATCGGCCTCTCCTCGATGGAGATTCCATAGGTGGGCCCCTCCAAACCCTTCCTAGGAAGGCGGAGGCTAAAGCTTGGGGTGCAGGGACAAAAACTCTGATCACGCTAGTGAGCAAAAATGCCATAGCCGCTGGGGCTAGGTTTCTTGCGGTTCGACCAGTTTTACTTAGAGTTTATTTCCGCACACCTTGCCTCTAGGTTATAGCATGAGAAAGGGTCAGGCATAGAGGATGTCTACCGAAATAGACAATCTTGCTAGCCCCTGAGTGAGGCCTGACCCCTTGCCATTGCTGGGGTTGTGGCTCGATAGCAAAATTAATAAGAGAAAACATGCATAAATTAAGGGTGACCCATCTCTCAGCAGCGGTTTGAGCCGTCCGATCGACTTGGGTGACCCACTAGCATAGGACTTACCTCGATGGCATGAGTGATAGGTTCAGGGGGCTCTTACCGAATATGTCCGAGTGGAATCTGGGTCCATCGTTCGTGACGGAGTCAGAATAACCCGCATGGGGCATCCTACTGCTCCTTACCCATCTCTCGACAGTGACCAAGGCATCCAATCGACTTGTGTGACCCACTAACATAGGACTTACCTATAGAGATATAGGATGAGATCATCCCCCCTAAGAAATTAGTTAGGTAGATACGCCAGGTGACAAACTTGTATTAAGTGGATAAGCTCTTAAATTTTGTTATGGCCTAATAGATTTTTAGCCCTTCTCCCCTTTTCATATAAAAAACATTAGTGTGTTTCAACCCTTTTCGTTGTTAAGACCATAAAGCTTGGGGTGTGGTTGAACAAACTCTAATCACGATGGTGAGCAAAAACGTCGTAGCCGCTGGGGCATAGGTTTCTTACAATCTGACCAGTTTTACTCAGCATTCATTTCTGCAACCCTAGCTTCTAGGTCTCAATGTGAGAGAGGGTTGGGCACAGAGAATGTTTGCTAGGTGGACATACTATTAGACACGTACTGACTCTTTCCATAGTTAAGGCTTAAAAAGCTTGGGTGCAGAAAAAACTCTGATCACGTTGGTGAATAAAAACACCATAGCCGCTGGGGCGTAGGTTTCTTGCAGTTCAACTAGTTTTACTCAGCGTTTGTTTCCGTGACCCTCGCTTCTGGGTCTTAACATGAAAAAGGATCAAGTGTAGAGAAGGTCTACCAGATAGATATGCTCTTATTAGACCCTGAGTGAGGCCTGGCCCCTTACCGTTGCTGAGGTCAGGTGTCACTAAAGATCGAGGAGTCAATAGCGAAACTAATAAGAGAAAGTGTGTGTATATTAAAGGTAAAAGTGACATTCCTACTCGATGTTCCAGGCATTGATGAAGACTTCGCCATCGATGGTCTTGAGCTTATAGGTGCCTGGTCAGAGCACCTCTGTGACAATGTATGGTCCCTCCCACGGTGAAGAGAGCTTGTGGTAGTTCTTGTTACTCTAGACAAGGCAGAGCACAAGGTCCCCAATGTGGAAGGCCCGACCCCGCACTCGACGGCTGTGGTACCGGTGTAACGCTTGCTAGTACTTGGCCAAGCAGAGGAGGGCAATGTCGCGTGCTTCATCTAGCAGGTCCATGGCATCCTCGAGGGACACCTTGGCTCCATGTTCATCGTACGCCTTGACCCTTGGTGCTCCATAGTCAAGGTTGGTCGGGAGTACAACCTCGAAACCATAGACCATGAAGAATGGCGTGTAGCCGGTGGCCCGGCTAGGGTCATCCTCAGGCTCCTGAGCACCACAAGAAGTTTTGTGACCCATCGTCCGCCAAACTTGTTCAACCGGCTAAAGATCCTAGGCTTGAGGCCTTGTAGGACCATGCCATTCATGCGCTTGACCTACCCATTCATACGGGGGTGCGCCACGGTGGCCCAATCAACATGGATGTGGTATTCATTGCAGAACCGAAGGAACTTTTTTTTGGTGAACTGCGTGTCATTGTCCATGATAATGGAGTTTGGGACTCCAAAGCGATGGACGATGTCAAGAAAAAACAGCATGGCTTGCTCGGACTTGATCATGGAGTTCGGTCGAGCCTATACCTACTTTGTAAACTTGTCTACTGTGATAAGTAAGTGTGTATAGCCCCCAGGCCCCCTCTTGAGATTTCCAACCAGATCGAGCCCCTAGACCACAAATGGCCATGTGATAGGGATCGTCTAGAGTGCTTGGGCCAGTAGGTGGGTCTACCAAGCATAGTATTGACACCCTTCATAGGTGCGCACAATATGTTTAGTGTTGGCTACCATGGTCGGCCAATAGAAGCCTTATCGGAATGCATTTCTGACTAGGGTTCTAGGTGCGACATGGTGACCACAGACCCCACCTTGGATATCGCTCAGCAATCACTTCCCTTGTTCCTTGGGGATGCAGCGCTGTAGTACCCCAGTGTGGCTTCACCTATTGAGCTCGCCATCGATAATGACAAAGGACTTGGCGTGATGTGCGAGCCATCGAGCCTCCATTTTGTCCATTGGTAGCGCCTCACGGAGGAGGTAGTCGAGGTAAGGCGCCCTCTAGTCGGCCAGAGGGTCAGGCTCTATCACTGGATCCTCATTAAGCTCCATGACTTTGGGGTCAGATGGAGCTGACGGCTGGTTAGCCCCTAAGCCTAGGGTAGGTGGCCTGTCATCGGCTTGTTCTGGCTCCTCGTAGCTGACCGAGGGTTTGTACTGATCGCTGGCAAAGATGCATGTTGGCATCGGCTCTCAACTGGACACCACTTTTGCCAGCGCATCGGTTGCCTCATTGAGATGCCTCGGGTTGTGATTGAGCTCAAGACCGTCGAACTTGTCCTCTAGCTAGCGGACTTCCCAGCAATACATAGCCATCTTGGTGTTGTGGCAGTTTGATTCCTTCATGACTTGGTTGATGACCAGCTAGGGTCACCCTGGACATCAAGCCATCGGATACCCAACTCAATGGTGATACGTAGGCCATTGACGAGCGCCTCATATTCGGCCACATTATTGGAGGAGGAGAAATGGATGCAAACCATGTACCTCATGTGTACCCCAAGGGGCAAAACAAAGACCAGCCCCATGCCGACGCCTTTCTTCATCAGCGATCCATCAAAGTACATCATACAGTACTCCTGGTCGACGACTACTGGTGGCATTTGGACCTCGGTCCACTCTACAATGAAATCAGCCAGTACTTGGGACTTGATGGCCATCCAGGGGGCATATGAAATGCCTTGACCCATCAGCTTGAGTGCCCACTTAGCGATTCTTCCTGTGGCATCCCTGTTTTGGACTACCTCACCGAGAGGGAAGGATGTCATGACCGTCACTGGATGTGACTCGAAGTAGTGACACAACTTCCTTTTGGAGATGAGGATGGTGTATAGGAGCTTCTAGATTTGAGGGTAGCGGGTCTTGGAATCAGACAAGACCTCGCTAATGTAGTATATGGGACGCTGCACTTTGAGGGTGTGTCCCTCTTCTTCTCGCTCTACCACTAGGGTGGCGTTGACCACTTGCATGGTGGCCGTGATGTAGAGCAAGAGCGGTTCCCCATTAGTCAGGGGGACTATGATCGGGGCTAAAAGCATCTAGGCCCCTTGTTGGGTTTCAGTGATTAATGACAATACGTGATTACTGTGACTAACGTGTGTTTTGCGGATGCAATTAAGTTAGGTCACGGTAATGGAAATTGATTGGGCAATCATGGTTGTCATGCCCCTATGATGGAAATCTTTTGGTTTTCAAAGGATGGATGACAAGGTTAAGTATGGACTAGTTCTAATTGTCGTTTGGTGTTGAGAAGACACTTAGAGTAGTTTAGGATTTTATTTTTCCTTTAGCCATACTATTAAGGGGGGTATGGACGGGTAGCTTGACCTAGGTGAGTCTAGTGAATTAGGTGTGGTGCACACTTGTTAGATCTAGCACTAGGTAGCTCCTAAATAGCCCTTAGATCAATTGGAGCAAACTTTATTCACGTATGATTGAGAGTTGGAAGTGAATGGAGGGTCAAATGCTGACCGGACGCTGGTTCTAGTGTGACTGGACGCTAGCATAGAGTCCGGTCAGTTCATTTGATCAAGGCGAAATCATCTGGTGCGACCAGACGCTGAGAGGTGAGCGACTGGACGCTGGGTGCCAGCGTCCGGTCAACTCCAGTAAGGTTCCAGAGAGGGAAAATCGTGACTGGACGCGTCCGGTCACAACTTAAACACTGGGTTTTGTGGAGAACTGACCGGAGCGTCCGGTCAACTTGACCGAAGCGTCTAGTCACCCCGCAGAGGCACATAACGGTTCTTTTTGAATGAGGGGTTATAAATACTTCCTCTATTCACTCAAGGGATCACTTTTGCTTATTCCAATAGCTGAGAAATACCCTTGAGAGTGCCAAGAAGAGCAAGGTCCTAGTAAGGTGATTGAGATTTGAGAATCCAAAAGAGAGCCCTCATTAGTGAAAGCAAGAGTAGCAAAGTGTGCATTCACCCTTCTCATTAGGCTTGTCATGGTCAAGTGAGAGTTTGTGCGTGTTACTCTTGGTGATCGCCATCACCTAGATGGCTTAGTGGTGATTGGGAGCTTGGTGATCATCCAACGGAGTTTGTCGATGACCCAACTCAAGTTGTGAGTGGTTGTGGGTGATTCACCACGACGAAGTGTCAAAGAATCAACCCATAGAGAGCACTTGATCCTTGCGCGGAATAAGGGGGAGCTACACCCTTGCACGGGTGCTCCAACGAGGACTAGTGGGGAGTGGCGACTCTCTGATACCTCGGCAAAACATCGTCGTGTTCCTCCTTCTCTTCTTACTTTGAGCATTTACTTTGAGCAATCCAATTCTTGTCTTTATATTCATAGAATTGCCATGCTAGAGTAGGATTGGAACTTAGGTTGCAAGACTTTTTGTGCGGTAGAACATTAGAAACACTTTCTAGGCATAAGGGGTGAAGTTGGGCTAACCGTAGGGTTTAATTATTGTAAAGAAATTTAGAATTAGCCCAATTCACCTCCTCTCTTGGGCATCTTGATCCTTTTAGGGGCCTTTGTCAGAAACTGCTTGACCGTGTCAAGTGCCTCCTGGGCCTCGGGCGTCCATTTGTAACGGTCGACCTTCTTCATGAGCCGATAGAGGGGGAGACCTCGTTCACTGAGGCACGAGAAAAAGTGGCTAAGCACAGCGAGGCACCCTGTAACTCATTGTACTCCCATTATGTTCTGAATAAGGCCCATCCTCATGATGGCCGAGATCTTCTCTGGGTTGGCTTCGATGCCGCGCTTGGAAATGATAAAATCTAGCAGTATACCCCTTAGGACCCTAAAAACACACTTCTCGGGGTTGAGCTTGATGTTGTTTGCTTGGAGTTTTGAGAAGGTCTATTCTAGGTCGGCTATGACCTGGTCAGCCTATTTGGATTTGACCATGATGTCATCCATGTAGGCATCAATGGTTCGACCGATGAGGTCCCTGAAACACTTGAGCATGCAATGCTAGTACGTAGCCCCCATGTTTTTTAGACCGAACAGCATTGTGACGTAGCAGAACGATCCAAATGGGGTGATGAAAGATGTCGTGAGCTGGTCGTACTCTTTCATCGTGATTTGATGGTACCTGGAGTATGCATGAAGGAAGCAAAGGGTTTAGCACCCTAAGGTTGAGTCGACAACTTGGTCCATGCATGGCAAAGAAAACATATCCTTTGGACACGCTTTGTTGAGACACGTGTAGTCAACACACATTCTCTATTTCCCACTCTTTTTTGTACAAGAATGGGATTGGCTAACCACTTGGGGTGGTATACTTCCTTGATGAACCCGGCCACCAAAAGCTTCATAATCTCCTCATCGATCGCCCTGTGTTTCTCCTCGTCGAAGTGACATAGGTGCTGCTTCACCAGCTTAGAGCCTAGCCTAATCTTCAAGGCATGCTCGATGACTTCTCTCAAAATGCCTAGCATGTCTGAGGGCTTCCACACAAAGATGTCTCTGTTGGCGTGGAGGAAGTCGACGAGCATGCTTGCCTATTCGGAGGAAAGCGTGGTGCCAATGTGCACCACTTTGCCCTTGGAGCCACTGGGGTCTATGAGGACCTCCTTGGCACCCTCTATAGGTTCAAGAGACCCAGCCGACCGCTTGGGGTCGGGTCCTTCTTTGGTGACCTCCTTCATGATGGCTACGAGCTCTTTGGAGGCGACAATTGCCACGGCGTGCTCACAGCACTCGACCTCACACTCATAGGCGCGCTGAAAGGAGATGCCGATGGTGATGACCCCACATGGACCCAACATCTTCAGCTTTAGATAGGTGTAGTTGGGGACGATCATGAACTTTGCGTAGCATGGACGTCCTAGGATGGTGTGGTAGGTTCCATGGAACTCGACCACCTCGAAGGTAAGGGTCTCTGTCCTGTAATTGGATAGATCCCTGAAGGTGACAGGCATATCGATCTGCCCAAGTGGCATGGCCTGCTTTCTAGGCATGATGTCATGAAAAGGCACCCTAGTCGGCTAGACACGCGCTCGATCGATGCCCATGTCGTCGAGCATTTTAGCATACATGATGTTGAGGCCATTGCCTCCATCCATCAGTACCTTAGTGAGCCGCTTCATGCCGATGATCGGGTCAACCATGAGCAGATATCGTCTCGGTTGCGAGACGCTTTCTAGGTGGTCGGTCCGATCAAAGGTTATGGTGGACTTCGACCATCAGAGGAAGGAAGTCATGGCTGGCTCGGCCATATAGACCTTGCGGTGCGCAAGCTTCTGACGACACTTGGAGTCATAGGCTGTTGACCCTCCAAAGATCATGAGGCAGCCATCTAGTGTCAGAAAGCCGCCATCCTTCCCATCAGTATTGTCTATGGATGGCTTGGAGTCCCCCCCTATGCTCCCCCTTATTGGAGCCTCTGGACAAGAACCGCTTGATGAGGCCATAGTCCTTGTATAGATGCTTGATGGGGAAGGCATGGTTCAGGCATGGCCTTCGAGCAGCTTCTCAAAGTGGTTGTGGGTACCCTCGGCGAACTTCTGACCCGCCTTGCGGTCGGTGGTGGCCACGAGCGAGCCCTCGCATCACTGCTTGTTCTCTTCTTGCTAGGATGGTTGGAGGCGCCTTCGTTGGTGTCCTCGTCCCACTTCGCCTTGCCCTTGAGGCGGTCAAAGATCACTCCAACCACCACCTCGCCCAAGCCATGGCTGGTGGCAATGTCGAGGAGCTCCTTGGTGGTTCACGGGCCCTTATATCCCAGTTTATGGACCAAGGACTCACAGGAGGTCCTAGACTAGAAAGCTCCTATGAGGTTAGCGTCAGCGACATTAGGCAACTCATTGCACTGCTAGGAGAAGCACCGGGTGTACCCACAAAGGGTTTCCTCGGCCTTCTGTCAATAGTTTTTGAGATCACATGGGTTCCCAGGATGCGCGTATGTGCCCTAGAAGTTTCCCACGAAGATCTCTTTCAGGTCCGCCCAACTTTGGATTCTGTTGGGCGGAAGGTGCTCAAACCACGTTTGTGCCAAATTGGCCAGGAACAATGGAAGGTTGTGGATAATGAAATCGTCATTATTTGCTCCACCGGCTTGGCAAGCAAGCCGATAATCCTCTAGCCATAGTCTAGGGTTCATTTCCCCAGAGTATTTTAGGATGTTGGTCGGCGATCGGTACCGTGGTAGGAAGGCGGTGTTGAGGATGTGTTGGCCAAAGGCATGAGGTCCTAGCAAGTCAGGGCTCGGGCTTCGGTCCTCATCGCTATCATAGCGTCCGCCATAATGAGGGTCATAGCCATAGCTAGCCCCCTCCCTCGTATCACCGTGGGCATGCCTGCGGGCATCGAGGGTGTTATGCGTGTCATGGTGGTGGTTGAGACGCTCATGCACTAGGACCATGGTGCGTAGCCTACCACCTTGCGGCGCCTGGTGGACTGACGCGTCCTTGTCGGGTCACTCTGAGGGTGTGTGCTAGCTGGCGTCAAGCTTGTGTCGTTGAGATAGCAAGCTCTTGGCCTGCTGCGCCACTGCACGCTTGAGTAGCGTGCGAATCTCGAGATGGGCCCGATGATCCTCGAGTATCACGGGCCCCAGAAGCCCCTAGAGCAAGGCCGCCATAGCAGCGATGTTCTAGCTCGCCCGGGTGAAGTGCGAGAGGGCTTCATCGTCCTTGATGATCCTTCGGTTCATGTCACGAGCCATGGCGTGCATGCACCCACCGTCTCTGTGGCACTCGATCTCTCGCTTGAGCTCCATGTGTTCCTGCTCTAGTTGGAGTCATGCTTCCTTGAGCTCTTAATGCCAGGCCTTCAGCTGCTCCAGCCAGAGGCGAGGCGAGGCCCTGCATCCCCCTCGGCCTCATCGTCGAGGTCGTTTGTTGGGGTAGCCTCTTCCTCGTGGATGCTTTCGATGTGTCCCTTGGGGCTACCTGCCATGAAACATTCACAAGAGGGGTGATGGCTCCCCCTGCTGGAGTCAGAGTTGGAGGATGACTCTGACTCTCCTACGAGGAGGTCATAGAAAGATTCTGTGACATATTCAGTCATCCTCATGAACTCATCATTCATGGGAGATGGAGGAATGCATTGCGCCACAAGGTGGCCAATGCTCTCTGCGGTGTTGCGGAGACCAGATGAGAGCGCTGTCGGGGCACTCCGGATGAGGTATTTTGGAGAGAGTGACTCTCCTCTAGCAAGCTACGCCACGATGTTGGCAAACAAGAAGGTGAGGTGGCGCAGGTCCTCCTAGGATGGTCGGGGTCCTAAGAAGGCACCAAACTGGTGCTCTAACCTCCCATAGTCGAAGCCGAGGAGCTAGTGGCTCCTAGAGGCATGGGCCTCCAGTGCGTGCAGCTGCAGCTCCTTAAGCGCCTTGGCGATCGCATCGAGGCTGGTGGAGTGGAGAGGTTGGATGGTGGCGGGAGCCTGCGCCAACTCTCACTCTGTTGTGACGAACAAGTCTAGGTCCCCGAAGCGCACCTGTGCGCCTAGGACCCAACTGACGCCATGACCGGCCATTCGAGACCTAAAGTGGACGTTGAGACACGCAAAAGGCCCCTACCTGCTGCGCCAACTATTAGTGTTTCAAGTTACGACCGATGAGTAAATTTCTAGTATTGTGCGTCTAGCTCAGATGGTGTGCTTAGAGGACATGAGATTTATACTGGTTTAGGCAAAAAGTCCCTACATCTAGTTTGTCACTGCTGCTCGTATTACTAGCACTAAAAGTTTGTAGTAGGTGTTACAAATAGGTGAGAGAGGGACATGTCCCAAGTCTCTGGTGAAAGGAGTGAAAGGGTGCTGAGAGCTCGGTTGCTGCTCTTGTGTGTGTCTAGATCTAATCGGTTCAGGGTCAGATCAGATCGGTCCTCGATGGGTCGATCCCTTCCATGGGATGCCCTACTTTCCCTTTTATAGGCCAAGGGAAAGCACGGGTTATGGCGGAGGAAAAGAGAAGAATGAGAGGGAGAGAGGAAGTCCTTCAGGATCGCTGGGTCCTTCTTATTCTTCTTGTGGGTCCCACCGACCCTATAGATGTTAATAGGGATAGCTCCACATCATGGCCCTATTTGCCACTGGCACCATGCGCAGGCATCGTTTGCTGGTCATGGCATTCCATTCCGTCACAGTGTACGTCGTGGTGAGCTGATGCGCCTATCAGTGTTCATACAGGGGGTTAGGCAGAACAGCACCGGTACGCCCAACGCTGTTCTTGATGTGAATCCTCAGGCATAGCCCATCATGGCCACGGGTTACATCAGGATGTGCTGGTCTCTTCCTTGGTGTCAGAGCTTTGACCCAAGCCCATACACCTAGACCTAGAGTGGTTGGCAGCGGTATGGGACCCCGTCGGACGAGCCGGAGCCCGTAGCCTCGAGGTTAGGCAAGGCGGAGTCTACGGCCCTGGGGTCGTGCGAGCCAGAGTGCAAACCCAAGGGTCGGGCAAGGCAGAGCCCATGGCCTTAGGGTTGGGCGAGGCAGAGTCCATGGCCTTACGGTCAGGCAAGGTGGAGCCCTCTCCCAGAGGTCAAGCGAGGCGGAGCGCAAACCCAGGGGTCGGGCGAGGTGGAGCCCCGTGGCCTTGGGGCCAGGCGAAGCGGAGTCCATGGCCCTAGGGTTAGGCGAGGCAGAGCCCTCTCCTAGAGGTCAGGGGAGGCAGAGCGCATGACCTTGGGGTTGGGCTAGGCAGAGCCCTCCCCTAGAGGTCAGGTGAGGCAGAGTGCGTGACCTTGGGGTCGGGCAAGGCGGAGCCCATGCACCTAGGGGTCAGTTGCAGCTATAGTCATGCTCTTGACTGCTCGGATGAATCAATGTTGATGACCATTAGCTCCTCCTCTTCAGGTACCCTAGTATTGGTCCCTGATAGATACTCTTGTGTATGGGCAAGAACAAGAAACCTAAAATCCCTCGTGAGCAGAAAAATAGTAGTGCAGTAAAATAGTTGTAACTCTCATTCTGTTAATCCAATAAAGTTGTAGTTTATATGGTTCGAAAGTTTATGAAACCCTCTACAACTTTAGTATAGAACACTTTTCTAGATTCTGCAGTTAAGGTCATCAAAACTATTCTAGTCTTCAGATAGCATAGGTGCATCATCTTGTGATTTTCATAACTCCCAAGCCATAACATCTATGAGGGTGATTCTTGTGGTCAGAGAAATATGTTGAAGTCTATTATTGTACAAAAAAATTTTCTATGATTTTTGGTAGTCCAAAGACAGAGATATAAATCGAAGAAGACAGGTTGCTCTGAAAGGCTGTATAGAGAAAACAGGAGATAACCAAAACCTGACTATTTATTCCATTAATCCTTATACCTTAGGCTTATAGACTAAGTGAAATTGTGGGAACAAGCAACAAGATCATTACATTACAAAGATTCAAAATAAGCATAAGCATAATGACAATTCAACAAAGCAATAAAGGTGCACAACTCAATCATTGACTCAACTTACGATACTATCATCCTTATTGTACTAGGGGTAACAATCCTAAGACTCATCTTTAGATTCCACAAGAAGGTAGTGAGGAATAGTTCTAAAAGCATATCAAATCAAGGAGTGAAGATGAGAACAAAGACTTTAAAATAAGCACCATGGTAGAGATGAATAGCAAGGATAGAGATATAGTAGAGAAGAAAATATCAAGGTTCATAGAGCAAGGGTTTTTGTAGCAACTTTTAAACCTTAGAATGACCAGTTTCTACTAGACTTGCGTCCTATAGTCAGCATTGCTCCAATACCACTTTGTAGCACTCAGTTTTAAGGACAAAACCAGATACACACTATATGTGAGCCTAGGAAGTCAAATCTCTCATATAGCTACAAATAAAAGTAATACCAATAGACAATGCTTAATATATAACATACTTAGTATAAAAGGACATAATCTTAGATAGCAAACAACGGAAAGACAACTTCGATCTTCGGGTGAAGACTCCAATTCCACAGGGACAACTGTCTGGTTGATCACAAGTCTATTTCCTCCAAACTCTAGCAATCTGGTACCCATCTGGGATTTTTTCCAAAGTATTGAAAATAAAACAAGCATAAGTACATGTTGTACTCAACAAATATAACATGGGGTAGCAACAAGTTTATCACAAGCCCATATAAACACATGATCACGTAAACATGATTAATGAATAGCATAAATAATAATCATTAGTGAGCATCTTTATCATCAGTATCATTAGTATTCATCATCTATCCCATAAGGGTCCAAGGCCTCTCGTGACCATGAGCACGGCTGATATACCAGTTTTACATTCTACAGAGGTTGTACACTTTCACTGTGAGTCATGATTTACCCTTTCACCCGAGGTAGCTAATCTCTTGACCCACTTTCAAGAAAGGTCAGCAGGGTTCACTATGAAGCCTTTCATAGGTTTGTTTAACAAGTTAGGGCCACTAAGGATTCCCCATCAACCAGTAAGATCGCTCCCCAAGGAGTGACTAAGGAAACCAAAGTGCACGCCCTTGGTAGGCCAAAATCAAACCAATCGGAGCCCCTCTTGCGCCATAAAGGTAACCACTAACAAGCTAGAAAAGATCCTCATACTAAGCTAAAGCTAGAGCCATGTAGCCCTCACAGTTATATTGTAAGTCCCAGATGTTCGCTTACAAATAAGTCCTTAGAGAGAGGAATCTAGAGCACCATAAAAATAGCCCAATGCTCTAGCCCCCTTGTTCCATGTCGCTAAAAAGTCAAGTTTTAATGTTTATTGCATATTCCATTAGTCAAGTTACAAGATTATGGTCTTTAATTAAGCACTAGCATCATACTACCCAATGCATAAACCCATAGGAATCAAGGTACAAGGTGATAAAGTACTAGGAAATCCTTAGTGGTAGTCTAGGTAGACACATGCAGCATGAATTAAATGATTAAAGGTGAATAGGACAACAAGGAAGATACCATGATATACTTGCCTTAAACTCATATCCTTCTTCTATTGAATTGTAACCTTCAAAGGACTTCTTCTGGATCATCAACTTCTTTTATATCACCAACGCAAAGCTTACTGACTGGACAAAATCATGACGCACCACACAAGCATCCATGCAATCATACATGAAGCAAGCAATAAAACTAAATTAGAATAGTACACCAAACAATAAAAAGGTTTGAAAACTAATCTACGCATTGCTATGAGCACATAGACGTGAAAATCACTCTAATCGAAGCAATAACAAAGAAGTTATGAATTAAACAAGATTTTCTTTAATAAAATAATAGATTAAATCTAACCTCAAATTTCAAAAGTTGAAATTATATTTAATAGTAAGATAAACGTGTAGATTACGCAATTACGAATCTAACGCAACTTGAACGGATCAAATCGGAGTTAAAACAAAGATTTTATGGCTAAAACAAGATTAGTGGCAAAACTGTAATTAGTTGAAAGCGTATTTTAGATCCAACCGAAGAAACTATGTTTTCAGAAACAGAAAATGTATTTTGGGCAATACGCTTTAGACCGCGGGTTCAAAACTACAAACATGCCAGGGTTCTTTTGCAAAACTGTAGGGCAAACTGGTACGGTGCGATCACGACCGTTGGATCTAACTTGGAAGGTATAGATTAGATCGGCAGGGAACGGCTGCCGGTGGCGACACCGACAGCAGTGACGCCATGGCCGGAACGAGCGAGCTTGCCGGCGTAGTGGGATCTAGGCCTACGGGTCACAATAGCACAACGAGAGGGCACCAAAAGAGAGAGGAACGCAACGCAAACTCACCAAGGTAGTTGTGTTCCTCTCTCTTTTGGAGTTGTGTTGCTCAGCTTCCAAAGAGTGTGCACAAGTGTATGAGCTATTTCTACGAGGGCACCGGACAGGGTGATGCGATCACTGGATAGGGGGTGATGGTGCCCCCAATGTTTGAATTCCAATGGTCGACCAATGGCTAGTTGGTCACCAGACTAGGTGACGGTGGCATCGGACAAGGGGCGACGGTGCCACCCTAGCCGAGCCCCTAAAATCACCCCTCTCTGGGTAAATAGGGTGGTGCACCACCACCCCACGGCGGTGACCAGGGTGGTACCCCCTTGACCCTAACTCCAACAAGTCCTAGCCTCTATTAAAAAGTGGCGGTGGCACCAGACAACCACCGACGGTGCACCGTCATGCGCATGGCGGTGCACACCGCTGTGTCTGGTGACCACGCCGACACTCGCGCACAGAACTAGGCTAGCCGGGCACCGCCACATGGGTGATAGTGCACAGGACAAGGGGTGGTAGTGCCACCTAGGCACCAACCCCTTCCTCAAGTTGCAAACTTCTTCGTGTTTTCGTTCCACGGCAACTTGGAGCAACTTCTCACAAGCGATGCTAACTCTCAATGTGTTTTCCCAAAACATGTTAGTTCCAAGTTAACTTTTCTCAAATCATTTTTGATAAATGTTTTTGCTTGTTGTCTGATGTGCACCAGGCCTAAATGCAATGCATGAAGTCCAACACCTAGTGGCACTAGATGACCGAATTGTCTAGTTAAGAACCCCTCTTAATAGTACGGCCATCTACCCTAAACGTGATCACACTCTCTATAGTGTCTTGATCACTAAAACAAAATCCCTATTTATACCTTTGCCTTGATCTCCATAGGGTTTTGTTTTTCTCTTTCTTCTTTTCCATGTTGAGCACTTGATCACCATCACATGTGGCCATCTTCATCATTTCATGTGATCAACATCACCATTTGAGTGCCACCATGCTCCTTACTTGGATTGCACCAACCTAGCTCATATCATCACTCATGACAAATGTTAGTGCATAGATTTCATCAATTATCCAAAACCAAACTAGGGATTTCAATCTCTCCCTTTTTGGTAATTGATGACAACCTATTTACAAAGATATTCAATTAAATCTTTTTGGATTCATGTTGCTTGCCCATGCATATTACCATGTGTAAAGATTATGGACAAGTTTCATCAACCCAAATTGGTAGTATTAGCTCCCCCTACATATGTGCTAAGAGTTTGGAATTGAAAGCTTGCACATATGCGTGGATAGAAAGTTTGGGCGAGTAATAGCTACCAAATGATGCTAAGGTGTAAAGAATGGACCTTTAAAGTGTGATACCAATCAGAGTTGCCATTTGAACACCATCCTTAGCACCATGGTTAGTTAGATAGCACTTGCAAAACACAATCACTAGATACCTCATGAGATCAACATTATGAGCAAGGCACTAGTATCACTTATAAAATATGCAAGGCACATCTAACTATCATCCTATGCATGCTAGTTTTCATTTCATCATTTTCAATAATCTAGCATACACCACACAAGCATGGATAAGGAATTTTAAAACTTGTGCCATGCAAGCAAACATATGTAATGCACATACAAATGCAACATACAAGTTTATGAGCGTGCTCCCTCTACTTGTGTGCTTCAAATTTTAATTGATCCCCTTACAATGTCATTTTATTTCTTTGCTCCCCCTATATTTACTATCTTTGTGAATTTCTTTCTCCCTTTGTCATTAATTAGCATAAAAGGTGAGCTCAAATTTTAGATAGGTTGGGGTGAAACCATGTGAAGTGAGGATCATTTTCCTAATTTCGTTCAATCTAGATCATTTGCAAAAGATATTTAACTCGGTTTGATCTAAGGTCAAGCTTCTTCACACCTCCAAATAAGGGTTATCATGCACCATGTTGAGTTAAACACTTATAGCTCATTTTCTAGATCAAACACTAGGTTCACAAGCCCATAAAACATGTCATATGCTACCACTAGATCATTTCAAGCATAGAAGCAATAGTGGTACCATACAATCATCAAATTCATTTGATTTTCATGAATGATCCTAAGACATGATAGGAATGACTAGATGCACTAAACAAGTCCTTAGCAATGGATGAATGACATGTCAATCAACTTTAGCTTGCTTTGCTCAAAGGAGATGCATGCCATATAATGGGGGTGCATCAACACATATTTGAGAAGTCAAGTATGTTCAATTCATTCCTTAGCTTGCAAAACCTCTTCTCATCAAGTGGCTTGGTGAAGATATCGGCAAGTTGATCATCGGTGTCCACACTCTCAATACAAATGTCCCCTTTTTGTTGGTGATCTCTTATGAAATAATGGCAGACATCTATGTGCTTTGTTCTTGAATGTTAAACCGGGTTGTTGGTGAGCTTCATGGCACTTTTGTTGTCACATAGCAATGGCACTTGTTTGAATTTGATTCCAAAGTCACTCAAAGTAGCCTTCATCCGAAGTAATTGAGCACAACAACTACTAGCCGAAATGTACTCTGCTTCGGTGGTTGAAAGTGCTACACTATTTTGCTTCTTTGATGACCAAGATACAAGTGATCTTTCCAATAGTTGACATGTGCCCGATGTGCTCTTTCTCTCAACTTTGCATCCCGCATAATCGGAGTCCGAATATCCAATCAACTCAAATCTTGCCCCTTTGGGATACCACAATCCAACATTTTGTGTATGCTTCAAGTACCTCAATATTCTCTTTGTTGCCTTTAAATGACTTTCTCTTAGTGAGGCTTGAAATCTAGCACACATGCATACACTAAATATCACATCCGGTCTTGATGCGGTCACATAGAGTAGGCTTCCAATCATAGACCGATACATCTTTTGATCCACTATATTGCCACTAGCATCACTATCTAGGCTTCCATTGTCCCCATAGGTGTACTAATAGCCTTTGCATCTTCCATACCAAACTTCTTGAGCATGTCTTTGATGTACTTGCCTTGACTCACAAATGTACCATTCTTTAATTACTTAATTTGAAGACCAAGGAAGTAACTAAGCTCTCCAATCATGGACATCTCAAACTCATTAGCCATCATCTTTCCAAACTCCTCACAAAAATCTTAATTTGTTGATCCAAATATGATGTCATCAACATATATTTGTAACACAAACAAGTCACTGCCTATCTTCTTGGTGAAGAGAGTGGTGTCAACCTTGCCCATCTTGAATCCCTTAGAGGGTATAAAATCCCTCAATCTCTCATACCATGCTCTTGGTGCTTGCTTCAAACCATACAAAGCCTTTCTCAACTTGTAGACATGGTTGGGTTTCTTATCATCTTCAAAACTAGGAGGTTACTCAACATACATAAGCTCATTGATGTACCCATTTAGAAATGCACTCTTTACATCCATTTGGTATAACTTGATGTTGTGGGCACAAGCATAGGGTAATAAGATCCTAATTGCTTCCAATCTTGCAACCGGGGCATATGTTTCTCTAAAGTCGAGACCTTCAACTTGAGTGTATCTTTGAGCCACCAACCTTGCTTTGTTCCTTATAACTATCACATCTTGATCTTGCTTGTTGTGAAAGACCCATTTGGTTCCAAGCACATTGTCCTTTAGGCCTCTCAACTAATTCCCATACTTGATTTCTCTTGAAGTTGTTTAGCTCTTCATACATAGCATTCACCCAATCAACATCCAGCAAAGCTTCATCTATCTTCTTACATTCAATGGATGACATAAATGAGAAGTGTTCACAAAATGATGTCAATCTTGATCTTGTTTGCGCACCTATTGAGATATCACTAATGATATAATCCAATGGATTATCTCTTGCAATATTGGTAGGTTGGAGCACTTGCACTTGGTTGCTTGCATTTGATTAAGATGATGTACTAGCCACTTGTTGATTTTGCACTTGAGATGATGAACTAGCTTGATTTGTATCAACTTGCACATTTGAGTTAGAGAGCACTTAATCTTTGTCATCTTCAACTTCAATCACCTCTCTAGGCCTTATATCACCAACATCCATGTTCTTCATTGCATTGACCAATTGAGTGCCTCTCACATCATCTAGATTCTTATCTTCCTCTTGGAAACCATTGGTTTCATCAAATTCCACATCATGAACCTCCTCAAGAGTACCACTAGCCAAATTCCAAACTCTATATGCCTTGCTAGTAGTGGAGTAACCAAGCAAGAATCCTTCATCACATTTTTTCTCAAACTTGCTCAATCTTGTGTCTTTCTTCAATATGTAGCATTTGCAACCAAAAACCTAAAAGTATGCAATATTGGGCTTTCTTCCATTCAAGACATCATAAGGTGTCTTCTCCATCATAGGGTGACAATAGAGACGGTTGCTATAGTAGCAAGCCATGTTGATTGCTTCAGCCCAAAATGAATGACTAACATTGTACTCACTTAGCATTGATCTTTCCATGTCAATCAAAGTTCTATTTTTTCTCTCAACAAGGCCATTTGATTGTGGAGTGTACTTGTCCAAGAATTGATGTCTAATCCCAAACTCATCACACAAATCATCAACTCTTGTATTCTTAAATTCACTTTCATTGTCACTTCTCACTTTCTTGATGGTTGTTTCAAACTCATTGTGAATTCTCTTGATGAATATCTTGAAGGTTGCAAACACATCACTCTTGTCAACAAGAAAGAACACCCATGTATATCTAGTGAAATCATCCACCATCACAAATCCATATTTATTTCCACCAATGCTAGTGTATGTGGTTGGTCTAAATAAGTCCATGTGTAACAACTCAAATGCCTTAGATGTGCTCATCATGCTCTTCTTAGGATGTGTATTACCAACTTGCTTTCCAGCTTGACATGCACTACAAAGCTTATCCTTCTCAAATGTGACATCTTTCAAGCCTCTAACTAAGTCATATTTGATCAACTTATTCAATTGTTTCATTCCAACATGACCAAGCCTTCTATGCCATAACCAACCCATGCTAGACTTAGTAAGCAAACATGTTGACAATTGAGCTTCTCTAGCATTGAAATCAACCAAGTATAGATTCACATATCTAAATCCTTTGAATATCAAGTTAGAACCATCTACACTTATGATCTCTACATCATCCACATCAAATATGTACTTGAAACCAAGATCACACAATTGAGCTACCGACAATAAGTTAAAGTTCAAGCTCTCTACTAGTAGCACATTGGAAATGCTCAAGTTATTGGATATTGTAATCTTACCAAGACCCTTGACCTTGCCTTTGCCATTGTCACCAAATATGATACTATCAATCTCATTGCTCTTATTTTCATTGATTAAATTGAACATTCTTGAATCACCGGTCATGTGTTGTGTGCACTCACAATCAAGCACCCAATGCCTTCCTCCGGTTTTATAATTGACCTATAAAAAAAGATCAATTCTTTTTAGGTACCTAAACTTTCTTGGGTCCTTGAAGGTTAGTCACCAAGGTCTTTGGTACCCAAATGGCCTTCTTCTTTGGGCCCATAATTAGTGTATCAATGAACTTAGCCTTCACACCATTGGCACCCTTAACAAGCATGTAACAAGAATCAAATCTAATTGAGGATATATTAGGTTGCATGTTCTTGTTAGTCTTGCAATATTGCTCTATATGCCCAACTTGCTTGCATCTATTGTAAAACCGACCATTGTCCTTCACAAAGCTAGCTTTGAGAGTGACAAAGGCCGCCTTGCCTTTCTTGGGGGTATAGCCTAATCCCTCTTTATTGAGAGAAAACCTTTAGCTACCCAAGCACTTTAGCAAGCGGGCATCTCCACCATAGGCATTGCCTAAGGCACGAGTGAGCTCATTCACCTCCTTCTTGAGGGTCTTATTTTCCACCATTAGTGAGGCATCATAAGTGAAACCATCACTCAAAGGTAAAGTGGAAGTAGAAGTGCTACAAGAAGGGTTAGTGGGAGCAACAACAATGGGCTTATAAAAAGATTCATCAATAATATCACATGTTAGTCCCACATCACAAGACACAATCACTTGCTCCTTCTTGGCTTCCTCCTTCTTGACTTGCTCAAGGAGAGAGGAGTGAGCTTTTTCAAGCTTAGTGTGAGCCTTGCCAAGCTCCTTATGGTCTTCCTTTAGACTCTCATGAGAAGCATTGAGCTTATCAAAGTATTGCTCAAGAGATTTTATCTTCTTAAGCAATTCTTTGCACTCCTTTCTCTTCTTCTCAAAGCAAGTGTGTACTTGCTCACACATGTCCAAGAGCTCCTCCTTGGTGTACTCCTCATCATCATCACTCCTACAATCATCATCACTCACATCATATTTTACCTTAGTGGGCTTTGCCATAAGACATGTCAATGGAGTGTTGAAGATAGAGGGCTTATTGTTGATGGCGATGCTTGCTAGTGCTTTCTTGATGGATTTCTTGTCATCATCACTAGATCCATCACTATCTAAAGAGCCATCACTATACCAAGTGACCACATAGCCTCCACCCTTCTTCTTCTTTTGGAAGGTCATCTTCTTATCCTTCTTCTCCTTCTTTTCTTTCTAGTCCTTCTTGTGCTTCTTCTTTTCATCCTCATCATTGTCACTATTGTAGGGACAATCCACTACAACATGATCGAGGCTCTTGCAATTATAGCATCTTCTCACATATTCTTTGCTCTTGGTGTAATCTCTTCTCTTTCTTGCACCATAGCCCTTCTTCTTCATGAATTTGCCCATCTTACGCACAAAGAGAGCCATAGCTTCATCATCAATGTCACTAAAATCTTCATCATCACTTGATTCTTTCTTGGACTTGCCCTTGTTCTTGGATGATGAGCTAGCCTTAAATGCTACACTCTTCTTCTTCTTGTCTTCATCTTCCTTCTTGTCATCCTTATCAACCCATTCCTTTTCCACACGGTATGTCTCTTATGTCATGACATCACCTAGTACTTGGTTAGGGGTGAGTTGCTTCAATCCTCCTCTAATGATGATCAATCTCAATGTCTCAAATCTTGGAGGTAAGCACATCAAGAACTAGTGAGAGACATCATCATCATTTATCTTCTCTCCCAATGCTTTCAAGTCATTGATAATCACTTGCAATCGATGGAACATCTTCAGAATGCTTTCATCATCCTTCATTTTGAAGCTTGTCAACTTATCCTTGAGAATGTATAACTTGGCACTCTTCACCGCCGGTGTTCCCTCATAGGTCTCCTCCAATCTCTTCCATATCTCATAAGCTCTATCACAATCCTTGATTTGCTCAAACACTTTGGAGTCAATGGCATTGTATATAGTGTTGAGAGCCATTGTATTGCATTGCTTGTTGGCCTTATCTTGGTTGGTGAGGTTGTCAGAATCAATGATAGCATAGTCACTCTCGGTCACATCCCACACTTGGTCATTGATTGAACCAAGATACATCTTCATCTTTCTCTTTCAATAATCATAGCATGTGCCATCAAAGAATGGTGGTTTGTCCCCCACATGGTTGAACACAATTTGAGCCATCTTTTGACACCAAGGTTGTTAAGCCTTCAATCAAATGGTGACCATGGCTCTGATACCACTTGAAAGGTTCTAATATGGCTAGAGGGGGTGAATAGCTTACTTAAATTTTCTACAAAGCACTAGAGCAATTGATTAGTACAACAAACGACGTAATGCAATTTTGCTCTAGCTCTACAAGGGTTGCAAGCCACCTATCCAATAATTCTAGTTGCTATGATCTCTAGTCACACAAGAGTTATGTCACTACTCACTAAGTTAGTATGCTCTCAAAGACTAACTAAAGAGCCATACTAACTACAACTAGCAAGCTCTCAAAGACAAACTACACTAAAGAGCTTGACAACTAGTTTGCAAGAATGTAAGGAGTGAGTAGGGTGATTATACCGCCGTGTCGAGGAATGAACCAATCACAATGTAGTCAATCCAATCACCGGGAGAAATCCAATCAACACAAAGATGGACACATGATTTTTCTCCCAAAATTCATGTGCTTGCCGGCACGCTAGTCCCCGTTGTGTCGACCAACACTTGGTGGTTCGGCGGCTAAGAGGTGTTGCATGAACCTTGTCCACACAATTGGATACCGCAAGAACCTATCCACAAGTGAGGTAGCTCAATGACACGAGCACTGTACTAGAGTTGCCTTTGGCGCTCCGTTGGGGAAGGCACAAGACCCCTCACAATCAACCGATCAGAGCCAGAGACAATCACCAACTCTGCTCAATGATCCTCCAACCATCGGGCCATCTAGGTATTGGCAAACACTAAGAGCAACAAGCTCACACCAGCCCAAATCACTCAACTAGTGCCACAAGATGATGCAACTCAATGCAATGCACTAGGGGCTCTCCAAACTCACTCAAGATGATGAAATCAAGTGATAAAGTGAGTGGAGTGTGTTGCTCAGCTTCCAAAGGGTGTGCGCAAGTGTATGAGGTGCCAAGAGGGTGGCCAAGGCCGGCCACACCCTCTATTTATGGCCACACAAGCGAATAGAGCCGTTGCCCCTTTGGAGTTGTTTCTGCGAGGGCACTGGACAGGGCGGTGTGGTCACCGGACAAGGGGTGATGGTGCCCCCAACGGTCGAATTCCAATGGTCAACCAATGGCTAGTTGGTCACCGGACAGGGTGGCGGTGCCACCCTGGTCGAGCCCCTGAAATCACCCCTCTCTGGATAAATAGGGCGGTGCACCGCACCCCACGGCAGTGACCAGGGCGGTGCCCCCTTGGCCCTAACTCCAGCAAGTCCTAGCCTCTGTTAAAAAGTGGCGGTGGCACCGGACAACCACTAACGGTGCACCGTCACACGCATGGCGGTGCACACCGTCGTGTCCGGTGACCACGCCGACACTCGCACTCAAAACCAGGCCAGCCGGGCACCGCCACATGGGTGACGGTGCACCGGACAAGGGGTGGCGGTGCCACCCAGGCACCAACCCCTTCCCCAAGTTGCAAACTTCTTCACGTTTTCGTTCCACGGCAACTTGGAGCAACTTCTCACAAGCAATGCTAACTCTCAATGTGTTTTCCCAAAACAAGTTAGAGCCAAGTTAGCTTTTCTCAAATCATTTTTGATAAATGTTTTCGCTTGCTCTCCGATGCGCACTAGGCCTAAATGCAATGCATGAAGTCCAACACCTAGTGGCACTAGATGACCGAATTGTCTAGTTAAGAACCCCTCTTAATAGTACGGCTATCTACCCTAAACGTGATCACACTCTCTATAGTGTCTTGATCACTAAAACAAAATCCCTATTTATACCTTTGCCTTGATCTCCATAGGGTTTTATTTTTCTCTTTCTTCTTTTCCAAGTTGAGCACTTGATCATCATCACATGTGGCCATCTTCATCATTTCATGTGATCAACATCACCATTTGAGTGCCACCATGCTCCTTACTTGGATTGCACCAACCTAGCTCATATCATCACTCATGACAAAGGTTGGTGCATAGATTTCATCAATTATCCAAAACCAAACTAGGGCTTTCACCGTGCCCGTTCTCGCCCGCCCATTCCTCCTCTTCACTGCCATAATTGATTCCCTCTTATGGTGCAACCAATGCTCCTCTCTTTTGATGCCGACCTTTCTCCTCCTATCGACCATTGTCGGTGAAGGCCCTTGCCATCATCCCACTGCATGCTCACGTGTGGAAAGGCCGAGCATAGGGGAGCTATCACCAGCAACCCTTCACGATGTTTGCCATGACAGCAGTAGCCTCCCTATTTGGCTCATCCGCGTCCATGTACTGGCTCCCTCCTCTAGCGGTTGTGGCCTTGAGCATGGTTGGAGCTTGTAGTGGTGACTAGCGCGGTGGCAATGACCATGCATGGGTGGAGCTTGTGGCAGTAATTAGAGCATTGTGGTACCGTGAGGAGATGAGGTAAGGCTTAAGCAGAGGCAATGCAATATGAGGTGATGGTAGAGGTCTGGACTCTGGAGGGGGTGAGGTAGGGGAGGCCAGCGTGGGCTAGTGGATGTCTTGGTGGCTATGGCGTTAGGTGGCGCTCGAGCTTAGCATATGAGCGAGAGGACGGGGGAAGTTAGACCAAAGTGGAAGAAGAGGGCAGAACATAATCCTCTGGTCACATGAGTTGGAAAAGAAAACATAAGAGGAGAGAGAGCACCTTCAATTGAAGAAATTCGCGTGCATGGTATCGTATTTTCAAAAACTCAAAGATTGGGTGTCAAATCTTGAAAAAGTCACACATATTTTGTTCGAATTCAATGAGGCATGCAATTCGAGTGCCAAATCAAATCTCTCCTTCAACTTCCCCAGTATGGTTCACAATGGCGTCGATCATGGTTCACATATATTGTTTGCAAGCGAAGTATAGCCAAACTAAATACTCCCTCTATTTCCATAATTCTTGACATTTTGAACAATGACACAATATATAACACAGTTCTGAATATGATTTTCCAATGTAATTATAAACATCAATAAATATATATTTTTTTCTAGAATTATTACTTTTCAAGACTAATGTATACTTTCTCTATTTCTGAACATTTTTTTTAGTTTTGATTGAAGTAAAATATTATTATGTTTGCTATCAATTCTAGAAACCGATAGAATATTTAACTTAAGACAGGTAGAACTACAATCTTTGTGAAACGGATGGATTACATACTATCTTGGTATCTTCAAACAAAATATTTTCATAGTTATTCATACTCATAGTTATAAAAATTTGACTTCAATTTTATCCAAAACAACAAAAATATATTTAACTAGAGGTAGAACCCACTAGAATCACAAGCATTTGTTTTTCTAATGAGAAATTTCCATCCATACCACCACGGGTGCGGTGGCGCCAGAAGTGTGGCATGAATACAGTAACTGACTTTTTCTGTGACTGCCAAACGTTAGTGCCCAACCAAACAATGGCTATTTTTGTGTGGCCGACGAAATTTTGCTGTGGAGGACGCTCGCGGGCAACCAAACAGCCCCCTAAACGCCACCATCAGCGAGATAGCGATGTACTATATATGATTCATAAATCTCCTGAAAAAAAGTATACGCACTCCTCCTACCAGTTCTGAGGACGGGTGTGAAAGGAAAACCTAACGCATCCTAATCCATGCTTAAACTATCCTTGACCCCCCTGCATTACGAGGTCATTCTTTAAACTGAGGAGGAGCTGGAGGTCAGCAGCTTGCTGCCAATGCTTGGCCTAGCTTGCAAAGTCATCGTGCCGTCTGAAGTCTGAACTGAATAAAATGTTCTTGAGGCTTAGGCTATGCTTAGCTGTGGTTTCCCCTTATTTGTAATTTGTAAATTGTACGTAGTAAGTCCAAGTCCAAAGAAGTTGACATATCACTTTGATTACAGCAGGCACAATTTGGACTATTGGAGACCATCGAGATTCTCAAGAGTGAGGCGACCAAGGCCTGTTCTTCCCCGTCACCTCTACAGCAGAGACCCAAGGACTGTTCAAACTTGAAACCCCCCATGCATGGCCGCTGCAGAGACGGAGCCAAAATTCAAAGGAAAGCAAACAGGCATATCTTTGGCTATCTCTCTGGATTCGCGGTCCTTTTCCCGCTTCCTGAGACACGCACGATTAAAGCAAGCAGCTGCCGGCAGGCAGGCAGAGGAGACAGAGCCAAGCAAAAGCCATCTCTGACTCTGTGACTGTGCCTGTGTGCTGCTCGGTCATCACACACAGCACAGCGCAAGCGCAGAGAGACAGACACCGTGCATGCGCGCATGCTCCAAGTTCAAAGACAGGGCAGGCAAACAAACTGGAAAGAGGAGCTTCTTTCGCTAAGACTACGTGGTCCTGAACACAGTGAGATACTATGCTATAAACCATGCATGCAAGCCAATGGTGCACAGACAGGGACGGTCGTGGCCATCATCAGGCCATGCTTGTGAGCTGTACTCCGTAGTGCATTGGAACTGCCATCGCACAGAGCGCAAGCACAAGCAGCCTGAGAGATTTTAGTGATGGATGGAGCCATGGAGGAGGCGAGAAGCTGAGGAGAGCGAGCTAGTAGCAGCGGCAATGCAATCAGCAACGCTAAACAATCTTGAACTGAGAACATTTCAGTTCAGAGGCTCTCAGCTCAGGGTAGCAAACGAAGATTCTCTTATCCCTGGCAGGTGGTCCCCCATGCCATGATGAGTGGGGTCCACCGGGGTCTTCCTCCGTCTGGTGATGTGACACGATGGTGTGCTTTGCACTCGCATCCGCTTGATAAGACTGACAGCCGGCTCAAATCAGTCCAGCTAGTCCAAGAATACTTGCAGTTCCAGACAGAGGAGAGAGAGAGAGAGCTAGTGAGCTTCTAGCGGTGTGCCGTGGTAGCAAGCAAGCGTACAAAGCAGTACTGTGCAGGCCGGAGAAAAGCAGAAATAATAGCTGACAGCCATTGCTCCCTTCCGTTCCTTTGGCTCCTTTCCTTGCGTACAGAGCTACCAGTGCAGCGGTACACACAGACACAGACACAGACACAGACACAGCCTCCGCTCTCCCTCTCTCCTCCTCATTCCTCACTCATCAGCTTCCTCCCATTTCTCCTCCGCGGCTTCTTCTCCGAGCCTCCTGCTTCCTCTTTCGTTGCTCCTTTGGAAGCCCAGGGCGGCTCGTCTGCCAGGAGAGACGACGGCAGCAAAGGCGATGGTGGACAAGGGAGGCGAGGCCACCGAGTTGCCCCCCGACATCCATGGAGTCGGGGAGAGCAGGATGAGCAGCAGGTCAGTTACTCACTCGTCCTTCTTCTCTTATGCTGTTGCCTGTTGCGAATATTCGTTAACTTTTCATCATGGCGTGAAGGGAGAAAAAGGGGCAGGAGGGAAGGATATGTATGGAGCTATGATTTGTCTTTGAGTTCTTTAGAACAAACTAAAGGTTTGAATGCGCATGTTGAATCGATCAGTTGCACCTTTTTGTGTGTGATAAACTGATAATAATAATGCTGAACGTACTAGGGTTAGATTTGTTTCCTGCGTTGTGTCAAACATTCACAAGTAGCAGATGCATCTTATATAATAAAAAAAATAAGGTTGGAGATGCTTGCATGGCTAGAGTAGATGTTGCTTGATGATTCTTGGTTTCTGAAACCTTTGGCTAGCACTTTGTAAGACCCCGCTAGCTGGGCCGGTCGTGGGCTGGGCCAAATGGCTGATACTGTAGCACAAGGTGATGAGAGACAGCACAGCTCGGGCTGTTGGCTACTGTAGCACGTGGAACACTGTAGCACCGGAGTAGTACCCCTCGGAAGCTGAGGTTGAGCCAAACCCACTTAAATAGCCAGTCCAAAGGACGTGTAGTAATCTTTGGTTAATCGTTTTTTCGTGAAGCGAGGACAAAAACCTAAACAGGTATGCTACATAGGTGGGGTTCACCTCTCGGTAGAATAGAACTGGGGCGTTACAAATGGAATTCAAAGCTAACTGGCTTGGGAGCTCGGACAGGCTACGCATGGCTCCCGTGAGAGCATGGCACTTGGCTCGAAGAGCTGAGAATATAGACGTGAGCCCAGAGAGTCTAGTGGTTTCACGGACATATGGCTCGGGAGCCCGGACAGGTCGCGTTTGGCACTTGGGCCGGGGAGCTGGGAATATGGACGTGGGTCAAGATAGTCGATCCTGGACACGTTTAAATAGGTTGGTTCGGTCCTCGACGAGGACGTCGAGTCCTGTAGCACCGGAGTAGTACCACCTCGGAAGCTGAGGTTGAGCCAAACCAACTTAAATAGCCAGTCCAAAGGACGCGCAGTAACCTTTGGTTAACCGTTTTACGCGAAGCGAGGACGAAAGTGTAAGCGGGTTGCTACGTAGGTGAGGTCCACCCCTCGGTAGAGTAGGCCTGTGCCGTGTCCTGGGCCTGGGGCGTTACACACTTGTACACCTGTTGTTGCACAAAGGGAAAAGTTGAGTCATTGAGTGCAAACTGTTGACAGTTTTTTTTAAATGCATGCAACAATTAAGGAAATAGTTAAGCACATAATCCTGTTGTTAGTATGTCGGAAATACTTTGAGTTCAGCTTACTAGTGTTTTTATTTGGACGTTAGCTAGGGCTTTAAGCTTCAAAGAGATTTGTTCGGCTGATGGTTTTTGCGGCTGATAAGCCAGTTGAAGCCATGGCTGATAAGGCATGTTGTGCATTTGGCCGTTTAATTTCATCTACCTGCGGCCCTGTGCCTGGTATAGAGCATCGTATACAATTATAGGAGATCTGCGCACTGCATTTGTGAATCTCTTTCTAGTAACTTCTCTTTAGTCAGTTAATGGAACACAAGGACTTTTTTTTCTTTGTTGAGATGAACATTGCACAAGAGTAGAGCAGCACTGTGCTCTGGTCTAGTAGAGCATGCATTGGTCTCTGCTGCCGTGCTCGGCGTGTGTTGCATTGATGCCTTGCTGCCGTACAGAGTGCCCATAAATCCGTTCAGGGCCGCGTTTAGTTCGGCCCCAGATTTGGCGCCGCCCAAATTCGCGGCACTGTTGTGGCAATGTTGCGCACTGTAGCGTTTTGTTTTTATTTGATAATAATTGTTCAATCGTTGACTAATTAGGCTCAAAACGTTCGTCTCGCAAAGTACAACTAAACTGTGCAATTAGTTTTTGATTTCGTCAACATTTAGTACTCCATACATGTACCACAAATTTGATATGACGGGGAATCTTCTTTTTGCATAGTGCCAAATTCTGGAATTTGGATGAACTAAACGTGGCCCAGTTGTGTCATGTGTGCCAAGATTTGTGTGGGCCAATTTGGACCTTGATGGCAACCGAACCAATTGCCTTTGCCTTTTGCCCTGTTACACGATCTGCACGTCCTATATATGGACCTTCCTGTTTCGTCCTTTGCCGTGCAATCAATATCTGCAATCATATCATCTTGTTGCAAAGGGCAAAGGCGCAAGTGCAGTGGTAGGAGTACGTGCTTCTCTCTGCCACTCCATTCGGCTGTGATTTGACCAGCACTATTTTAAGTTTCGAAAATAGCATGAATTCCTAAGGAGTCTATTCTACGATTTTTTGTTTTTATGATCTTTGCCCTCCGATTTGATTTAGAACCTACGATTTTGACCGTCTGTTTGGTCTCGCCTGCAATGCAAATTCCAGGCCGCCGTCGCAACTCCACGGTGGCCGGCCACTGATGTACTAGTCCAATCCAAGGCGTCCACCCATGGCCAGGCGCCGCGAGACTCGGGCTCCATGTGAATTCAAGTTGGTGCGCGTCGTGGAGGTGGAGGTGGATGCTTGGCGGTGGAGGTGGAAGGACAAGGATGCCATGGTCACTGAAGCAGCGAGCAAGAGGGAATGAAGCCGTACGGTCCGGGAGCTGTATACGTGCATAAATATTTTTCGTCTACCAGTAATTGGTAACTGGTTAATTAGCAACGGTGATGATTCTAAAGCTTTTTGAGGCTATCTATGGTTTCTGTTGCATTGCAAATTTGCAATGCTTGCATTCACTCGTGCTCACCAACGCACGCCGCCGGCGCTTTGGTCGCGATGGGGACGGGTGAGCTGCCTGCGACGAGCATGCGCGCGCGGGTGGGGCGCCACGCCGCAGGCCTTGCCGGTTCCCGTTCCCGTGGCGTGGCCCGCGCGCGGGCGGGCGGCGCGGCATGGGCGGTGGGGGCCTGGACGCATGCGGCGTGCACTTCGAGCGACGCGCGCGGCCGGGGATTGGCTCCGTGCCCTCGTCCGTCGTCCCCGTGTGGAGCCAGCCGTGGGGACTGGCGGCCGGCCGGTCCGCTGGCCTGGACGCTAGCTGCTCTCGTTGGATGCATATGGCTGCAGCAGGGTGGCGTGGTCGTCAGCCAGCGCAGGGACGCAGCGGGAGCGCGCTTGCGTGCGTACCCACCCGGTGCCAGAGCAGCGCTCGCCGCTCGGTACATACACGCCGCGGCCGGCCGTGCTGCACCAGCGCCGCTGCCGCATTATGCAGCTGCCACGATGCCAGGGAATACGGGGACGGGGAGGGACATTTCCTGGCCAACACGTACTTCGTGCCATTGCGCGCCGTTAGCGTTAGACCAAACCAAAGCCGTAGTATTTGAGAAGAGAGGAAAAGAGCTTACCTGAACAATGCAACAAATAGCTCTAGTACAGGTTTAGCCGAACAATGCTACAAAGGGCACATAAAACTGATCCACAGCCTCCACTGCATGGATGATGGATCCATAGGACCATAGCGCACTGCACATGACATGTCATTTTGTCGCAAGCAACGCAACTAAAGTTGCAAAAAAACATGCCACATCACATAATAGAACTGAAGAACTCGATCACACAACTGAAATGAGGGCCGGGTCCGGGTTGACAGGCTCGGAGTGGAGACAAACACCCATTAATAAATAAATGCCATGACTCAAGGAAGAACAGTGTTTCAGGGATAAACACAGCCAGTATCGAGTGTCCTCAACGGGGCACACACCAATAAGACATCGGATCATATACAACCGAATATCCATGAAATAGTCTACCAAGTTTTGATGGCTGTTGATAGTCGCATCAGATCATTGTCTTTAAGCAAACAGTTCGGTGCCGCTTTTAATCAATCACCAGCCCATCATACAGGTCGCATCTAATTGTCGTCGTCAAGGACACTTCGACGCCTCTGAATCTGTAAGGCAAACAAGAGTTAACAAAGACTGCTAACTTGTTCTGACAATAAGCCAGTTTATATAGAAGTGTACCCACTGTTGGAGACACGCACAGACGCACAGTAGCTTTGTTCAATATAAGCCAGATGGACCGATGCAAGAATAGTACATGTTCAAAGTTTGATAAATAAAATCCACCATGCTTTACATACCGTAACTTTGGTTTGCTTGCTTGTTTGGGTGTTAATTTGCTCGAGAAGGGAGATAAGTCTTTCTTCAGACACCTATAAACCAAAAAAAGAAGGCAGTAATTTATATGGTTGCTCTATTGAATTCTTGAAGCACCAAAAAGTAGACAAAGGGATCTGTGCTTAACTATTACCTTTTCAGATATTCCACCAGTTTGAGCAGCTCTCAGCAGAACATCCTCCACCCCTCTTGCTTTGTCAGGTTTGACCAAAGCTATGCGGGAAACTGTCAAATTCATGCAAAAATAAGCATTGTATTACACTTCCTTCCTCCACTTCAACTGTTCACACTTTATTTGGAAGATTTATGACTGAATACTTAAATAGTAGCCAAACATATATGCTATTCAGAACATCTATTTCTAACAGTAACAGGCATCTACTTCTGGAACAACAATAACTATTCTAACCCTATGCAGAAACCTAAATTATTCATTCAAGCAAAATATGTCATGATCAACTACAACCAAACATCAACAAACAAATTGAAGTTCAACATGATTAGTATTTTTCGTTTTATTCGTATATTGATGTCACCCAGATACAATTACTTTAAATGTTTATATGAAGTGTTTTGATCAGTGTAGCCCTTCTAGTATTTGTGCTGGTTGCTCTAGATTAGAGACATTTTCATCTTAGACCACATCGTTAGTCACACAAACATAAACAGCATAGAAGATTTTACTAAATAGAGGCCATATCAACCATCTTTTCTAATGAATCAGAAGAGTAAGTTGTTTGAAATGGCAAACATCATCAATAAAATTCCATGCTTAACACCTAGCTTATATTCCAAATATGCATTCTTTTCTTATTTGTTGAAATATCTACATATGATGAGGAAAATTATGCAATGATTCATGAAAGAATACTGGTGATCTCCAACTGTAACAATGTGGACAGAGCAACTGTCCTGTTCTTTTCAGGAATATATACACCCATTGGGTCAGCACACAACTGCTGAAACACATAACAGTTTCACACCAAAGGCTTCTGGCCCTGCTTTATGAAAAGCAAATAACAGCATTCACAGGGAACAACAGCTTACATTGTAGCAGCATGATTACAATCTAAGTGACTTTGCTTAGACTGGAAACCATGACAGCATGATTTGAGGTAACACATAATTGGGCAGGGACCCTAACCACATATCGCTGCTAAACTCTAAACATTCCACTACCAAAGGACAGAAACTAAAATTTAGAAGAGAGAAATTAACAGACTCCAATGATTGCATAGCAAAAGAAATTTTGTAAAGTGTTTCATCCAACTTTTGCAGGTCGACTTGCAGAGCTCCCTAAAAACACATAACAGTTTCCATGCAATGGAGGAAACAACTCGCTAAAAGATGCATCAGCCATTTGAATGTAAATGATTTTAAAAAAAAATGCATTAAGCACATATATACATGACTTCGATAACAAGAACTTACGCCTTTCTCTGGCTTCAGAAGATAATATCTGAGCAAGCATCATCTGTCGGCGTTCCTCAGCTTCCCTGATGGAGAGTTATATTCAAAGACAATTCAGTATTCTCCAGGTTTAACAGAACATAGCTTGAGATGATGAGCTATAGCATGAGAAGATGGTGGAGGAATGGACCATACTGTTTCGCATCTTCCTGAGCTTTTTGTTGGCCCGCATTCTGCTGATTTGCCTAATTAAAAGTTAACATTAGATCAAAAGTCAGTAAACTAAGGAGTACCCAAACAAGCACTTGCATTAGCAAGGAGATCTACATGTGACAGCTTCAACTTATGTCATGGAGTTTGGTATCTTACCCCACCACGCTGTGCCATTAGTTCTTGCATCCTCCTCTGCCTGATAGCTTCCAACTCTGGGTCAGCCTGGCAAACAAAATTATATAATTCCATCAGAAGAAATGCAACAAAAGCATATGGCTGTGGATACTGGATAAAGCACGTCTGAGCATCCTAAATTCCATTGAATTTAAGATATTTTCTTTTTCCTAAAAGACCAAGTTAAACAGAAACATGAAAAGACTTAAGCCAGAAAAAAAAAACAAGTTAACCAATACTGATTTATTTCAACAACTCTGTCAAGGGCGTTCGTTCCCAAGGACGCCGGACCTCGACTACGCAGCTCGTAGTCACGGTCCGTGGTAGCTGGCGGGGTTATTCCCCCTCGCCGTTCCTCGCTGGGCGGGTTATTCCCCCTGACCGGCGGCTTGAGAGAGAGAGAAGGAGGATAGAATAGATGTCAACCTTTCTTCCCTCGTACAAGTATCGATTACAAGGCTTAATAGCCTGCACCTCCAACAGAAAGGAAAACCAATCTCCTAAAGTTTAGGAACACCAACAATCTCTTTCTAACTTAGGCCCTACTTTCCTGATCGGCCTTTCCTATGGCTCGGTTAGCCACTATTGGCGCTAACCTCCCTGGCCAAGCGCTCGGCGCGCTCGGCGGCCCTGCGCACGTCGCGTGTCCGGCGCCTCCGTGAGTAGGGGAGTCCCCACATGACATCTCTCCCCTCCTCGAGAGGCAGCTCGTCCTCGAGCTGGAACTGTGGGTACCTGGCGCGGAAAGCGTCGGCGTCTTCCCACGTGGCTGATGCAGGCGAAGCACCCTTCCACTTGATGAGGACCTGACGGACACCACGCGCCAGTCGCGCTTTGACCGCTTGCTCTGGTTCCGGCACCACGGCACCGTTGCGGACTGGTGGCAGAGGTGGCGGTGCTTGCGGCGGCTCGCCATGGTACTTCTTGAGAAGCCCCACATGAAACACGTCGTGGAGGCGGGCTTGGGGTGGCAGGTCGAGGCGGACAGCGACGTCGTTGAGGAGCTCGACGACGCGGTAGGGGCCGTAGAACTTGGGCTTCAGCTTGCCCGTCGCAGCCGTGGGTAGTGAGGCAGCCGGTCGCTGTCGTAGCCGAAGGAGCGCCCAATCGCCCACATGATAGGTGACCTGACGATGAGCCCGATCATAGTGGCGCTTCTGAACTGCCTGAGCTTGTTCGAGGCGGTGGCGGACGTCCGCGATGAACTCGGCGCGCTCCTCCATGGTTCGAGCCACAGCGGCGACCCGTGTCTCACCCGGCTCGTAGGACCGAATGGACGGGGGGTCCCTGCCGTAGACGACGCGGAACGGCGTGTCGCGCAGCGATGACTGGAAGGCGGTGTTGAAGATGTACTCCGCCCATGGTAGCCAGCGCAGCCAGTCGCGTGGCCGATCACCTGTCAGGCAACGCAAGTACATGACGATCACCCTGTTAGCCGACTCAGACTGCCCATCCGATTGAGGATGGAACGCCGTCGTCATTTGGAGCTTGGTGCCACTCAAACGCATTAGCTCGCGCCAGAAATTGGAGGTGAACACCGTGTCGCGGTCTGACACGATGGACTGCGGAACGCCGTGCAGCCTGACGACGTCAGCGAAGAACGCCTGTGCTACGCTTTCAGCCGAGTACGGGTGTGCCAGGGGTATGAAGTGGCAATACTTGCTGAACCTGTCGACGACCGTGAGGATGACGGACTTGCCCCGAACGCGTGGAAGGGCCTCGACGAAGTCCATGGCAATGTCGGTCCAGACACCTTGCGGCACTGGCAGAGGCATCAGGAGCCCGGCCGGAAGGAGATGCTCCGACTTGTGACGCTGGCACACGGAACAGGCACGCACAAAATCCTGCACCATAGACTTCATATTAGGGAAATGAAAGTCGCGACGGAGCCGGTGTAGGGTGCGCTGGACGCCCTCATGGCCCTCCTCGTGGACAGCCCGCAGGGCCTCTTGCAGCAGGGGCGAGGCCGGCGGAATGTACAGCCGTCCGCTGTACGTGACCAGCCCCTCGGCTAGCGCCCACGGTAGGGCCCGTGTGCCGCCGCGGATCTCCTCCTGGAGCGCGACGAGGGCCGGATTAGTTGTCTGCGCCTGACGCAGCCGCTCCACGAAGTCGAATCGGGGGGCAGACAGCACCAGGACCGCGCCCTCCTCGGGGGTATCCCGACGCGAAAGGGCATCCGCCACCGCGTTCGTGTGCCCTGGCTTGTACTCCACCGCAAAATCGAAGCCCAGAAGCTTGCCGACCCAATGATGCTGTGGAATGGTCGACAACCGCTGATCCAGCAGATACTTGAGGCTGTAGTGGTCGGTCTTGACGGTGAAGCGGCGTCCCCACAAGTACGGTCGCCAGTGGCGAACGGCATGGACCAGGCCAATGAGCTCACGTTCATAGGCGGCGAGAGCTTGATGCCTTGGTGCCACGGGTCGGCTGAAGAATGCAATCGGGTGGCCGTCCTGGACCAGCACCGCCCCGAAGCCGTGCGACGACGCGTCACACTCGACGATGAAGGGCTTGGAGAAGTCCGGCATGGCGAGCACCGGCGCCGAGGTCACCGCATCTTTGAGGGCGACAAAGGCGGCAGAAGCGTCCGCGGACCAAGAAAACCCGTCCTTTTTGAGAAGTGCGGTGAGAGGCGCGGCGATGGTCCCGTAGTTGTGTACAAACTTGCGGTAGTAGCCAGCGAGGCCCAGGAAGCCGCGCACCGCTCGCGCGGACCGCGGCGGCGGCCAGTCCCGCACGGCCTGGAGCTTGGCCGGGTCCATGGCGACGCCCACGGCGGAGACGACGTGGCCGAGGTAAGCGACAGACGAGGCCGCGAAAGCGCACTTGGAGCGCTTGAGGAAGAGCTTGTGGCGCTGTAGCTCGTCGAAGACCGCGCGGAGGTGGCGCAGGTGGTCCGCCCATGTGCGACTGTAAATCAAAATGTCGTCAAAGAACACAAGCACAAAGCGGCGAAGGAACGGCCTGAGGACGTCGTTCATCAACGCCTGGAACGTGGCTGAGGCGTTGCACAGCCCAAACGCCATGACCAGGAACTCGTAGAGCCCGTCGTGGGTCCTGAACGCCGTCTTTTGGATGTCCGCCGGTCGCATTCGAACCTGGTGGTAGCCCGAGCGGAGGTCGAGCTTGGTGAAGTAGCACGCCCCATGGAGCTCGTCCAAGAGCTCATCGACGACGGGGATGGGGAACGCGTCCTTGACAGTGAGCGCGTTGAGCGCCCTGTAGTCGACGCAGAAGCGCCATGACCCGTCCGGTTTCTTGACGAGGAGGACCGGGTTGTGGATGCGGACGGCGTGGCTCAACGGCGGGAGAAGCCCTCCCGTGTAGAGCTGAATGCGTTGGGCCTCCTCCAGCCGACCCGCGCGTGGAAGAAGGGCCTGGAAGCGATTGGAGTACTCCTCCACGGTGCCCGTGCGGCGGCACTCCGAGAGCTCGAAGAGCGGGGCGGAGCGCAGGGGCGGACCGAACCGCAAGTTGAGGAGGTCCCTGAACCGGCCCCATGGCGGCGTGCCCTCGTCTTCTTGCAGCTGAATAAACCACAGCTGGGCAACGTCTTCTAGGTTGTACGACGCCATCCAAACGCGCTCCTCCGCCAAGGTGCGCTGCTGCCGGAAGTACGACTCGCACTTGTTGATGAAGAGCAGCGGGTCGGACTTGCCGTCGTAGCGGGGGAAATCGAGCTTCTGGAACTTGGGGGGCCGATCCAGGTCGCGGGGCCCCTCGGGGTGGCGGCCCGCGCTGTCCGACGACGAAGCCGACTTCTCCTTTAACGCGGCCATGTCGGCCTTCATGGAGGACATCTCCGTCTTGAAGGACTTCAACATCTCGACCACATCGGCGAGGGTGGGCTCTGACATGGTAGGCGACTGGTGTGTGGACGCGGTAGAAGACGTGGGGGACGGTAATGGGTGTGGGTGGGCGGCGGCGGTGGTGGATTGCGAGGACGAGGTGGAAGAGGATCGATGTGACCGTGATACCAGGTTGTCAAGGGCGTTCGTTCCCAAGGACGCCGGACCTCGACTACGCAGCTCGTAGTCACGGTCCGTGGTAGCTGGCGGGGTTATTCCCCCTCGCCGTTCCTCGCTGGGCGGGTTATTCCCCCTGACCGGCGGCTTGAGAGAGAGAGAAGGAGGATAGAATAGATGTCAACCTTTCTTCCCTCGTACAAGTATCGATTACAAGGCTTAATAGCCTGCACCTCCAACAGAAAGGAAAACCAATCTCCTAAAGTTTAGGAACACCAACAATCTCTTTCTAACTTAGGCCCTACTTTCCTGATCGGCCTTTCCTATGGCTCGGTTAGCCACTATTGGCGCTAACCTCCCTGGCCAAGCGCTCGGCGCGCTCGGCGGCCCTGCGCACGTCGCGTGTCCGGCGCCTCCGTGAGTAGGGGAGTCCCCACATGACAAACTCCTAAAGTTCTTATGCAGTTGGGTCATTGATTGCGAGTCAAAATGACAGGGACGCTACCACAAAATATCAGAGAAGTAATCTTTCAAAGGTAAAGGAAGACATGCTGAATTGCTGATATCAGATATGAAGGCACACAAAACATGACAGAAGAGATGGAAGGAACCCTCCAGCTCTAACAAAATGATACCAGATATGAACATATTTTCTTGTTCTTTTGGATGTACATGTGCAAATACACGCCATGAAACATATCAGTATGAGCATCAAAATTACTCAGTCTCAGCACGCTTACATGAGCAGCTCCAAACATCACTCCAGCTCATCTCTAAAGGTAGCTAAACCACTATTTTTTCACCGTTATTCAGCTATTTGCATTTGATAAACCAGAACAATCACAATATTTTCAAAACAGCCTGTTCAGTCTTAAGTGCCAACATATTGGGCGCAGTCCCCCCTCGCGCTTTCTAAGAAATCAGACAACTAAACCAGTAGGCGACGAATCCGAGTGAGGCATTAAGCATAAGAACAGGGATCAGGATAAGTAAGTAATCAAATAACGCAGCACAAAGGGGAATCGCAGATCGCAGCCCATCAGATGCTTAATCTTCCCGCTAAAACACAACTAAAACCCTAAGATTCAAACACAGACAGAAGTCCACAGATCCTCTCAACCAAAGAAACATAGGAATCCGAGCTCCAATCTCACCATCTTGCGCGCGCAGCGGAGATCGCAAGGCTCTTCACTCCGGACCTTCACTTGAGCGGGGACGGCGTCCGCGGCGAGCTGTGGACCTGTGGCAGGCAACAGCGAATCGAGCCCTTTTTTTTTCCTTTCCGCGTGGGTGCAACGCGACCCGTTTTTGCTCTCGCCTTTCCACCCCCAATGTCCAATCTCAGCCGTCCGATCTGAAACCTTTTCTCCACGCCGTCCGATTGGAACATCCGAAAAGATGGCAACGGGAAATTCCCGCGGGGTCCACGTCCCCGAGCGGAGGTTAGCGAAGCTCACCTAGGTCGCCGCAGCCATTGTCGCTCGGACAGGCGAGCAGGCGCTCAGTGCGAGCACTTGTGCGTACAGCCGGCCACCGGCGATGAAGCCGCTGTGTCCCAGATCCGCCGTCACCTGCGAAATTGGGAATCTGGGATGGAGTCCTCGCTGCGACACTGCCTCTTTGTGCTCGTGTGCGTCGTTGCTGCGGCACTCGGTGGCCGGTGTGCGGTCGCTGCGTGGGACTTCAATCGTCGTGTTTCGCGGTTTCAGGACTCCGAGCATCGATTTCGCAACAATAACGCTCCAGACTCTTGATTTTACATTATGTGTATTTTCTCCGTTGTGTAGTATTCCTTCGTGTATTTGTCACCTCAATGCACTTTTTGCCCTTTGGATGTTTTGCCGTGCTGCTCAGTACTTTGCCGCTCGTACGTAGGTGACCCGTGCCTTGGCTGCTGGTACGTGCTCATACGTACGCCTGGACGCTCGCCCTTGGCAGGCAGGCAAGCAGGTCGCCGCCGCCGCCGCCGCCGCCGCCGCCCCTGGGATGCCTGGCTGGGCGGCTGGGCGCGACACGGCTGTTGGCAGTCCTTCGGCATCCGGCGCGGCCAGGCTAGACACAGCCGCAGCCAGGCCTGGGGCGGGCGCGGCCACAACTGGAGCGGGCGCAGCCAGGCCTGCAAAGGGCGCGGCCAGCCCTAGGGCCGCCGCGGCCAATTCCGAAGCGTCCGGCGCGGCCTCTGGAGCGGGCGCGGCCATGTCGCGAGTGGGCGCGGCCAGGCCAAGGTCGTCCGATCCTTCCATGGCTGCCGCATCTCCGTCGAGGCGGGTCGCGAAGGGAAGGGCGGCACGACTTCGTATGATCGGGCTAGGGCGAACAAGAGATCAGGGACACGTCAATTACACACAAGGGCAAATACGTCCATCAAGGTCACAAATACACGGACAAATACCACAGAAGAGAGAAAATACATATAATGTCAAAAAAATCAAGAGTTCAAGGGTTATTTTTGCGAAGTCGACATTTCTATGCAATTTTCTCGGTGCTGCGAGGTGGGGAGTGTGAATGCGCTGTGTTGACGGCGGAGGCGATGCACGTGAGAGAAAGTTACGCACCTAGCTCTTAGTGGGCCTAATGGCTAATGGGCTTTTACTTTGCTTGTGCTTCATTTGGGCCAAAGGGATCGGGGGACAGGGATCAGGACTGTCGTGCCCAGGATTTTTAAATTTTTGTCATCGTTACGGATGACACTCCTTCGTTTACCAGCTTTATGCGTGGTCCTACATAATTGTCATCGCAAAACAGTGAACCATCTACGTTTTTGCCATTTTTCTGACATGACACGCCAGCGTGGCAGTGAGCCTGGGAAGGCCTGCCGAGTATGCGAAATGACCTATTTACCCCTACAGCTTCTCTCTCCACTCGCTGATGTGTGGACCCCACACGTTAGGTTCATCTTCAACCTCACACCATCACCACACAGAGAGGGAAGGGGGAACTCGTGCAGTCCCGCTCGCGCTGCTGCCCCTCCTCGACCTCCGGTATGCCTCGCTGAAACGCGTGCTCTGCCATGCTCCCGTTCGGCAACAGGATCTGCACCCACTCGCTGTCGCCCCTTTCGCGAGGCGTGCGGAGTTCGCCCTACCAGATTACGCCGCGGTCGCTCTCGCCGAAATTCGTCGTGATTCAGAGCTTCAAGACACGACTACCAAATAAGTACGGCTCCTGCCACACTCGCTCGGTGCTCTTGGGCTCTGCCTATTCACCATCTCTGCTATGGCAATGGAAGAGCTCGACGAGTTCGAGGTGCTGTGGGCGGAGACCTGCTACACGCACAAAGCCGTCGTCGCCTAGCTCGTCACCTATGCCAGTGCAGGCGGCGCAGCCACCCGACGCGCTCGCAGCGCGCTCTCGGCTCGTGGACATGCCCTGCCCCAAGGCTGACCGCTCCTGCGCATTTGCTGCTATCAGCCGGCTGGCGGCAGTCGAAGGAGGCAGAACCGGCGACGTGGACGTTGCGGGCATCCATTGGCCCGCCGTCGAGTGACCTACGCCATCTCCATGACTCCGTGCTCTGGATGACCGGCTTCATTGAAGGATGACGTCACAGCGCGTCGGGTGCATGGTGCTGGTGTAGCTTGATTTTTACTAGCCCCTCGCGGTCAAATTAAATGGACCGGCGCGTGATACAGCGGGCGGTCCGGCAAGTCATGCCGGAGGTCGAGGAGGGGCAGCAACGCGGCCGGGGCTGCACGAGCTCCTTGCCTTCCCTCTCAGGGTGATGGCTGGAGGTTGAAGACAAAGACGTTAGCGAGTAGAGGGAGAGAAGCACCAATGTAAATAGGTAATTTCGCATGCTCCGTAGGCCTTCTTAGGCTCACTGTCACGTTAGCGTGCCATGTCAGTAAAAATGGTAAAAATATAGGAGGTTCACTATTTATGATCGCAATTGTACAAGCGCGTATAAAACTGACACGTCATCCATTTGAGACAAAAAAAAAAGTTTAAAATCCCGTCGGGAAAGGATTATTTCCATTTCCACCCTCGCACCGCATCCACCGCGCCGCCGCGAGAGAGAGGAGGACCGGAGGACGAGGGTTTCCGATGGAGAACGGCGAGGAGACGTTCGCCTCCCCCACCGCCGCCGCCGCGGACTTCGAGTTCTCCACCAACGGCGGGGACGGCACGCCCAAGCTCCACGACGCGGCGGACGAGATCGAGGCCCTCCGCGCGGCGAAGCGCGACCTGGAGGAGAAGCTCGATGCCGTGGGCCACGAGAACCGGTTCCTGTCCTCCGAGTCCCGCCGCCTCGAGGTCCTCGTGTCCCAGGCCCGCGAGGAGGTCGCCGCCGCCGAGCAAGACGCCGCCACCAACGAGAGCGAGGCCGCCACGCTCCGCGCCGAGGTCGAGCGCCTCCAGGGCCTACTCGAGGCGGAGAAGGCTAGCCATGAGGGGGAGATGCGCAGGGGCGCAGGGCTCGGTGACCAGCTGCAGACCGCGTACCTGGAGAAGGCCGCCCTCGAGGAGGAGATCGAGACCCTGAAGGGTTCCGCCGCTGCCGATGGCAAGAGCAGGGAAGAGGAGGAATGTGTTTCGGTTGCTGCCAGGGCCGGGACGCCTAAGGATGAGGGCGTGGTGCCTCCCGTACTGGTGGCTGCCGCGGCTGCTGGAGCAGCTGCCACGGCTGCCATCGCAGTGGTCTTGCTCAACCTCAAGAGGTAATCTGGTGGTCCGATGCGCGGGAAGTTTTGATCTGCTGCTATGGCCTATATGAGAATGGGTTGTCCGTTTTGTCGTGGTACTAGTGTTACTGGACTCAGTAGTAGTATCTTTACTATCAGTTGGATAATAGATTAGAGCGACCTATATCGCAAGTACCTTTACTTTCTGCAGTTTTCCATGCTAATAAGAGTTGTGAACACAAATGAGAGAGATAGTTGAGTTCTGGTATGTTCTTTTGAAGTTGCACCTAATTCCAGACTTCGAATTATTATGACTTGGATGGTTTGTACTGTTATGTCTCGTGTCTCTGGTTGTTATCTTTGTTTGTGAAGTCTATGTGGTGGAGATGTTGATGGCTCAGAATCAGGGTGCGTTGTCACTGGGGTTAATAGCTTCTGGTTGGCTATTTGACTCGGCAATAGCGAGGCTGTGGATTGGTGTGCCCAGAAAGTGCTGTTGATCATACCAATTTTCTTGCGACATTTGTTGTTAGTCTTTTCAGGTGATCGATGAGCAAGGATGCTACTTTGTTTAGTGGATGCCTGGAGATGTTTTTTAATTGCAAATTTGAAATATGAATGATTGTTTGCATGTCTCTTACTGCTTGATGCTTGTAGAGACATTTGTTGAATAATATGCTGACTGCTAGTCTATATCGCTACTAGTAATTAAAGATGTGTTGACCTTAATGGATTATCAAATGGATATATTTTGCGCATCTATGAATTTGTTATTGAGGATCCATGACTTTGTTAGCTGGGTTATTGCTAGGTGACTTTTAATATTGATTACTATCGAGATATTAACTAATGTCTGCCTCTTCTTTATAAGTGAAGTTTGTACCTTGATTGGTGTTCCTCAGCAAAACATTGATGCTTCTGCAATTGCTCTTAGGTTGAGATTAATTGGTGAGAGAAATAAATAGACATTACAAGCTTCATGGAGTCATTGTTAAGTTAGCAAATGTACTAAGTAATATTGTTCAGTTAAAGAGGTAGTGGTCACTATATATTTAAGTACTTTCAGTGGTTAGCAATTTAGTTCAAAGAGCTAAAACTCTGCACAATCTCTTATGAGCTCAGGTAATTGGAAGATACTTTGACCAGCACCTGATTGTTGTTTGTCATTCATTCTGTAAAGATATCAACTAGCAGTATCGTGTATTGGCTGAAACAGCAAACTCTGTTTTTGTTGCTTTACTAGAATTATTGGTGGGTTTTGTTTCAGAGTCATGTGGACGCTGTAACCACTGTATTTAGTATGATGTTATTGTGTTTGAGATTTGAGATGAAAAGCTTGTTACTGTGTTTGAGATTTGAGATGAAAAGCTGTAGAAGTTTAGCATCCCTTGCATTTAAGCTAGGCAGCATATCAGTCTATACCACTTTTTAATATTGATCAACTGGTTTGGATACCCCCTTAACCATAAGGTTTGATGTAACATGTTTGCCTAGCCCTGTTTGGATATCCAATAGGCAGTTAGTCAGGTATGTCTGTTCCATTGGCAATTGGCATGCGCCCTTTTGCTTGTAGATAAAAGTTATATGGGGCTACCTATTGCTCCAGGCATTTTTTGCCAATTATCACCTGTGGGTTTGCGACTGAACTGAGTGCATATTACTTAAAAGAATAGGTGGAAGTATAACCGAGCACTTCTAGCTTCAACGATTCGATCTGCACCTGATTGATGCCTGTGGTTATCCATTCGTCAAGTGTGTGTACACGTATCATATTGGTGCAACTCCTTGTGTAAAACAAGAAACCATGTGGCTTGTCTGTTTGTGGAGCACTGTAACTTATTGGTGGAGTCTATCTTATTCTGTCCATTTCCTATCCAGTGGTTTTCATTGGGATGTTACTATATTTGTGATGTGAAGCAGTACAGATTTAGTGATTAAGTTAAATAGCAGAGAATCAGCCTGGATTTGAGTTCTTCGGTCAACTTATCTTATTGGCAACCATCTTTGTCTAGCTTGGTTCTGTTTTATATCTTAATAAGTTCCATGGGCATGTTCTTATATTATTGATAAACTAGCAAACATGCCCGTGCGTTGCAACGGTTATAAAAAAATATCAAATCATATTCGCTTCATCTTGTTACACAACTACAGCGTCCGTGACATCTTAATTTGCCTCTTTAGTATTAGATATAGATAGCTATGTAATTTTAATATCTTATTAAAATCGGTTTTCACATGTCATCCCTTGTTGAAAGTTGCGCTGGTATATTCGGATAGCTTAGATATTTGCACTGATATGTGCGGACAGCTTGGAGAAACATTTCTTTTGATTAGATTAGGCGACAAACTGCTCAAGATTTTAATTTTTGGTTGGATTATTTAGGCCATCAGCTAATTATTCATGTTATAATAATAATTTATTCTTCTTAACTAAAACCAACAACTTAGCAATAAAGCTATTTGTTTATTAAGTAAGGTTCAAAACTTCAAAGACCCCTTGTATTTATTAGTTTTTTTGTCTTTATAAGAAAAACCAAAGTTATTTCATCAAGAGATAAAAAACAAAAAATAAAAACACAAAAAGGGCAGCACGACAAAGGAAAGTCACTCGACATCACCAGGAGGTGGGGCAGCACTTTTCTTGAGACCACATATGGGACCCAACCTACGAGCGGGAGAAGAAATAAAGAGAAACGGGGCGGGGGGAGGGGGGCGGAGACAACAGCGGTGATTAGGCTGGACGAAAATTTAGAGATGGCATAAATTTTGTCTTTTTATTATTAGGTATAGATAACTAGCTGCCTACACAAGCTATTTGTATCAGGGCATGCTCAAATGCCATTTTCTTAGTGGCGGTTATCTCTTTGTGCTTTTTGTTGATGGTAGAAGATATGTGGTGTCAGGAAAACGTGATGGATGGTAGATTTTTGGACGGTTGGACGATTGGAAGTGGACTTTGCGTCCATTCCTAATCAAGTGCCTCGGCAGTAGATTTCTGTGTTGGCTTTGGTAAAAAAAAAAAAAAAACTTGGCCTGCGGTGGGCAGACAGCCCCGTAGTTTTTGCGCTAGGAAGAAGACATCTCACGCAGGCCGATAAAATCCCGAATGTTCCGCCCTCACACAAGGGCCTGTAACCCTGTGAGTGGGCCGGACATACGAGGGTTTTTTTTCCTGCACAAACTACGCATTACCGCAGCTGTGCCCACGGCAACCGGGAATTGAACTCCGACCACGGCTTTCCCATGACGGGGACGGAACCACTCGAGCTAGCTCGCTCGCTGTGTTGGCTTTGGTAGACGTTAGGTTGCATATTGGACAGCGCGATTAGTTCCGATAGTTCTAATTTTTGCCAGATAATTATCATTTTTTGTCTGATTAGTTCTAATAGTCATACAGTTCGGTTCCTATATAAAATGATACTACACTACTACCGTTACCTGATTAGTCGTGATAGTCGTGCAGTTTAGTGATACTACAGTCTGGAAGGTGATAAGATGCTCAGAGACGAGTTTTTTGCATGCACGATTGACGATTGTGGGCTTAAACAGACTATTATCCTGTCCACAGTTGAAATTGAAATTGAAATGACTGATGCACAAGAAGCATCTTGAACACCAGTACACCACCAATTTACCATAGCCATGCATGCTGCTGAGGTTCTGGATGGTTGGTTTTGGGCTCCAGAGGCTCTATATATTACCCCCAAAAAAGTGTAGTAGTAAGCCCAATAGAAAATGCAGCCGGTTTGGGCCTTAACTTAAAACGGCCCGTCTGAATCGCCCCCTCCGCCCCTCGTCTCCCGCGACCTAGCGAGCGCGCCGCCATCCCGCGATCTAGCGAGTGCACCGGCGGCGGCGGCGGCGGCAAGGGCATCAAACCTTGACGGCGAGATCCCCAATCGTGGAGCCCCTTTTTGTCAACGCCCTGGCAAGCGGCAGCGGCTTTCCTACCTCGAATCAACTCCGAAAGACATTTTTTTTAGGGTTGACATTTTAAATTTCATCAGTGGAAAACTTTAGCAATTGGAAAATTTGATTTTTTTTCCTTAGTTGTTTTTTCTTGTGCACAGAAAACAAATACAGGGACAACAACTCTTTAGACACTAGAGATAGATGAAATACTTTTTTTTACATATATATTCCAAATGACAGATGAATTTTTGTTACAGATATATTCCAAATGACAGATGAATTCGTCTCGGTTAAGCAAACAGGGGAATGTGATTAAGAAACAGATCATCTATAACCAAAAGGAACCATATATACAAGCAAAGCCAATAATGTCTCCCTACTTCAGCGGAACAGCATGTCGGCGTGCGGGCAGAGCTCCCTGTACGCCTGCTTGATGGTGTTCTCGGCGACGCCGGTGGCCGCGGACACGTCCCGGATGGACCTCCCGGCGCCGGCCCGGCGTTCCATGGCCATGTAGATGATGGCGGCGGCGGTGGAGTCCGGGTTGCGCCGCACGTCGAGCTGGTCCTGCATCCTCCGCGCGGCCTCCTGCACGGCGCGCACCTCGTCCTCCCCCATCCCCAGCAGCGAGCCGAAGCGCTCCACGTAGTCCGCCGCGCGCACGACGCCGATGTCCATCATGGCCTCCCCGCCGGCCTCGTCCCCGAGGCGCTTCCGGATGAGCACGATGAGCTTGCCGATGTCCTTCCTCGCCGCGGGCCCGTCGCGCGTCGCCGCCGCCAGCTCCTTGAACGTCCGGGGCGCGCCAGCGCGGCGGCACGCCACGTAGAGGCACGCCGCGTACAGCGCGTCGCCGCTCCGCCCCGCGCCCTTGGTGTAGTAGTGGTGCGCCTTGCCCTTGCGCTCCATCCTCAGGAACACCTCCACCGCGCGGTCCCGCGCGCCCGCCTCGATCCCGAGCCGCGCCGCCATGTCAGCGATGGCGCGGTACGCCTCGGACATGGCCTTCTCGCCGCCGCGGGGCTGCACGCGCTTGTGCACGGCCGCCGCCGCCGCCGCCGTTGCGGGCTCCTCCTCCAGATGACCCGGCGGAGGCGTGGTGTTGAGCGAGAGCGAGAGCGCCACGGCCTCGGGCTCCTGATCGGGCGTCCTCAGCGACAGGGTCACGTAGCCGCGCATCCTCTGCAGGCCGTCCTCCTCGGCAGGGCGGCTTCCTCGGGCGCGGCGTTGTGCGTGTCGATCGGCGCCTAGTAGCAGTCCATGCACGCGTTCGCGAAGGGCGCTGACGTCACTCGGCGGCGGCGTTTCGAACCAAGAGACGCCGTTTCGATCGGTGGCAGTCTGGTCTCGTGTTTTGTGGCCTTGTGGGCAGTGGCGCTCTGGTCGTGTCTGGTGGCGGCGACGTCGCATATAGGGTGGGGGTGCTATTTAAAGGCGCGGCCCCAAGGTCGGTGCCGATTCGTCCCGACTCCGGCTTGGATCGGCGTCTGCTGCCGCTGCGGTTACGTCTCGTCGGATCCGGATCGAACTGACGGGGCTGCCGGTGATGTGATGGTACAACATGGGCCCACGGCATGTCAAGACGGATTTGGATCCAACACGGTTCCTTTTGTTTGGAGAACAGGTTGAACTCGGTGTATTCTCTTTTTTGTTGAAAACAGACTCCAAGTTTGATGTTTGTACTATATTATATATCCAAGTCACATAGGATGGTTTTACATAAAACAAAACTTTGTGGGGTTAACAAAATTGTAAAAACTTATATGAACCCATCTTTGAACAATTCCGTGATGCTTTATTGATCAAAACATAGAGGCTACCAAATGTACAAGCATTTCGTATCCATGTAATAATTATAGATATGGATTTAAGTAAAAATACATGTTGTTCGTTAACCAAGTTACAAAAACATTTATGAATGTTTTCTCGGACGATTTTGAGGAGAATCCCTACTTATTCCCACCATAAAAAACATGTCCTTTGTAACTATAGATTTGTTCAAACCTTTTTGTTTGGACTTTGGAGACATGCCTAATATTTGTGTAGAGTTGTATTGGAAACTACTTGAACGATATATCAAAAATTTGAAGGACTTAAAAAATATATTTTAAAAGATACTAGTGCTCAAAGACATGTTAAGTTTGTGTGACCGTACGTACCAAATGTATATATAGTGAGTGCTCAATCAATACCACAGTAGGATTAAATGAGGGTGAAAGGATCAAGATGTCCAAGAGGAGGTGAATTGGACTAATTCGAAATTTCTTTGCAATAATTAAATTCTATAGTTAGCCCAATTAACCTATTGTCCCTAGAAAGTGTTTCTATTGACCGTTATGTGCCTCTGCGGGGTGACCGGACGCTCCAGTCATGTTGATCGGACGCTCCGGTCAGTTCTCCCCAAACTCCAGTGTTTAAGTTGTGACCGGACACTGGACAGCGTCCGATCAACACTGATCGGACATGTCCGGCCATGATTTTCCCTCTCTGGAACCTTACTAGAGTCGACCGGACGCTGGGACTCACCGTCCGATCGCACCAGACGATTTCACCTTGATCAAATGAACTGATCGGACTCTGCGCCAGCATCCGGTCACCCCGGAGCCAGCATCCGGTCAGTATTTGACCATCCATTCACTTTCAACTCTCGATCATATGTGAATGAAGTTTAGTCCAATGGATCTAAGGGCTTTTTAGGAGCTACCTAGTGCTAGATTTAGCAAGTGTGCACCACACCTAACTCACTAAACTCACCTAGGTCAAGCTACCCGTCCATACCCCCTTAATAGTACGGCCAAAGGAAAAATAAAGTCCTAAACAACTCTAAATGTCTCTTCAACTTCAATCAACACTTAGAACTAGTCTATCCTTAACCTTGTCATCCATCCTTTGAAAACCGAAAGGATTTCCATCGTAGGGGCATGACCACCATGATAGCTCAATCGATCTCCATTACCGTGACCTAACTTAATTGCCTCTACAAGACATATGTTAGTCACAGTAATCACGTATTGTCATTAATCACCAAAACCCATCTAGGGGCCTAGATGCTTTCAATCTCTCCATTTTTGGTGATTGGTGACAATACCACCTCGAGTATGTGAAAGAGTCAAGGTTTTTAACATGCTTGGATCATATAAGCTTTTATCAATAAGAACAAAAGAGTTAGGCAAGCTTATATGACCCAAGCCAACATAATGTACTCCAAAGGTATGAAATAAGCATGAGTACAAGTAATAAAGCTCATTTGCATCAGAGTTAAACGCGGAAGCAAGGCAAATGAGCATAATACAAGAGATATGACATATAAAAGATTCAAAGTAGAGAGCACACATGTCAAATATCACGATCACGAAGATATCACTATCACATAAATATAGTTTGATGCATAAAAGTAAACACATGAATGCATAATAGTGTATCACACATAAAAACCAAATCGAATACATAAACTAAGCTCCCCCTAGATAAGTCGCTCCCCCTAAGTCTAACATACTCGATCCCTCTCCCCCTTTGGCATCAAACACCAAAACCTAAGGGTCGATCAGCGGAGCTACAGTGGACGAGTCGGGCGCTGAGGTGCGAGGAGTGAGCTGGAACTGTGTGCCATCATCATCTAATCCTGAGCTCTGAGTTGTCTGACCCTCTGTAGATGGAAGCGATGCTAAAGCGGTCTGGGTCAGATCTATAACTGGCGTTGCCTGCTCGGATGATGCAACAGACAAAGGGAGCATCTCTGTAGTCCCGGTAATAGGTGCAACTGTGGAAGGACCTAGGACATGTAGCTCTGGCGGAGTAGGCTGCCCTGTCAACTCACTAAATGAAGCACCAAGGCTCCTGGAAACTAGGGTGGGCACTGATGAACTCTGAGGCAGAGTAAAGCATGTATAAAGGGGAGTGAACTGTGGGGCTGGCACTGGCGAAGCAAATCACTAGGACACCTGCTCTATAGGTGAAGGAAACTATGGCGCTAGAGGTCCCTAACTCTAAAGCCCACTGGGTTGTAAAGCTGGAGTCATAGAAGTGGTGGCAGGCTGACCAAGCTAGGGCGAAGGCTGTGGTGGTGGAGCCCCAATAGCTGTCACAACATGCTACATAAACCCAAGTAACTGTTGCTGCATGAGAAGCTACTGCTGATGCATGGCCTGCTGCTGCTGCTGGATTGCCTACTGCTGTCGCTGGAACTCACCCTGCCTAGTCTGGAACTGTGCAAAAGTAGCAGCGGTCTCCTGAGCCTAGCAAGCCCGATCCTGCCTCATCCGCTCAAGTATGGCAAGTAGAGCGGGGTCTGTCTGTGGTGCAGTTGGAGCTGAACTAGAGCTACCAGCCTCATGGTCATGTCGTCATGGAGGCATCTGAGGGATATCGCGGTAGTCCTCATCTGAGCTGTCACTAGGGTCGCTCTCGACCATCCCCTCCTGTTGAGCATCTAACTGCTCCTCCTCAGTAGCTGCGATGTCCCTAATAGTCTCATCCTACTAGGCTATAGTCTCTGGCACCTCTGGATGGCGGCGCGGCTGGCTAGGAGTCCTCACTGCACTATGGCGAATCATCTGAGTCATGTTGTATGTATGAAACTCTGTAGTAGCACCACTATACTCTGCTAGCATCTCAGGTGGCCTCACAGTAACTGCCCGGTGGATCAAGAATGTAATCTAGTGAGCATATGGCAGCTGCCTGTGACCCCTGAACCCCTCTACAATAGTATCCTCCATCTCTGATAGAAGGAGATCCCAAATGTCAAACAGTCTACTGCATCAAAGAGTTCAGTAGCCATAGCTGTATGCGAGTCAAGCTCTCATGATACCCTATCCTCGGAAGCAGTGTCCTCCTCATAATAGCATCAAGCACTCTAGCAGTAGGAGTGAGATCACTGGGTGTCCTGCTCGACCCCTCACCAAAAGGCTCTGTGAAGCAATGGCGGACTAGATCTGTAGGAGGCACAAGACTGCCATGAGGGCGTCTGGGAGGCGTTGTCTGTCCATAGCAAACCTCATGAAGCCAGATGGGCTGCTCTTGAAGCCTGAGTATCTCTCTGACCCTAGAGCTCATCAGCCTGTAATCTCTGCCTTTGAAAGCAAAGTGAATGAATCTGTGCTGTGGGTCAATCAAGAGTGTAGCATAGAACTGACGGTCCCAAGATGGAACATATAGCCTGTCCATCCAAGTAAATCTATCAGCCCTGGTAGGAAAGCTAAGTAAGGGCAAATATGCTCTCCAGCTGCTGCTATAATAGACTCAATATTGCACACCCTCTGAGATCTAAATACAGCCCCACTATTAAGATATGCATTATAAAAATCTTCCTATAGTGGTGTGTAGAAGCCCTCTAAAGCTCGGTCATCCCTCCTCGGTGGGAACCACTGCTCAAAGTCCAAAATCTGAGTTGCTACACCTGCTTGCCCGTGGCAGCCCTCAAATCTAGATGAGTCACTAGAGATAGACCCTATGATCTAGGCGACGGATGAGAACCTCTTTGCTGTGTCTCTGACCTCGGTGTGACTGGAGCATGGGTACGACTAGAGCAGCGAAGCTGTGGCTGAGGTGCCTGCTCTATCTCCTTGGCCTGCTCTCCCTCCTGAGTTTGCTCTGCTGACTATGGCTGCTGCTGTGACTCCTCCTAAGGCTGACTCTCATCAATAGCCACACACCGTCCTCCAACCATGACAGTCCCAGCTGAACCACCATGACGGCACTCAACCTGCTCAAGTGCAGCCCTCGTAGATGGAGAAACCTAATCAGCAATAACAACACCACTCCGAGCACCTCCTCTCTCTGTGCGCTCTATGGCCTTTGCAACTACGGCTGCTCTCGCTGTATCTACATCAGGGTACTTGCGCTTCTTCATCGCCTTGCCTTTTGCATCTATAGGCTGACGAGGCAGGGGCCTCGGATCCTCATCATCGGGACCACCTCCAACATTCTTGACACGAGCATGGATCTGAAAAGAATAACTGCCGCTGACAAATATCAACTGTCAACTATCATTTCCGAGGCTTGGCCTCGATCCGTACTTGCGAGCTTGACCCCGAGTTGACTATCAACTGCCACTGAGACCTCAGAAACACCGACTTGCTGCACGTTAGAACAGATTGGATTTATAAATAATTACAACAGATCTAGATATATGAAACCCTAAGAAGCAAGCAATAGGTACGGAATTGAAACGAGGGCTTGCAATATGACGAACCAGCGAATTGACGAGAAGAGGAACGACACGCGGGGAACCACCGGGAATCCTAGGGTTGGGGTGTGCTGGTCGGTGTGGATCGGCCGTGGAGATCTAATGTGGACACTGGAGATGCTCGTGAAGGCAGTTGGGAAGATCCAATGTAGGCACTGGAGCAATGATGCACGGCGTGGAGGACAGCTAGGGTTCCGACAAGTCTGGTGGCGGTGCTGGCGCGTGGATGGCGGAGCAGAGCGGAGCTAGGGCACAGTGCAAAAGTGCTGCTAGCGGTGTGGGCTCGGCGCGAGCAAGCTGTGGTGGCGCGGTGCGCGGAGCGTACGGTGGCACGCGGGCTTGAGAAGGCGCGGTGCGGCGCGGTGGCGTGGGCGCGAACAGGCACGGTGGCGTGGCTGCGGGCAGGCAGTGGTGCAGCATGATGGCGTGAGAGGCAGCGTAGCGAGCGGCGGCTTCGGTGGCTAGGGTTTGGGCGATGGAGACGTGGCATCGATGACGGCATATACGGCTTTAGGTCTCGGCGCGACGCGATTTATGGTGGCCCCCGACGGATTAGAAAAGGAAACAGAGAAAAAGTCCTGAAACCACATGATATCTATTGACTGGATGTTCCGGTGGCGGCAACCGGACGCTGCCACCCAGTGTCCGGTCGATTCCAGAGAGGTCCAAAACCCTGGAATCACGACTAGACGTGTCTGGTGAACACCGACCAGACGCAGCCAGAGTCTGGTGCAAGCTGTCTCCTTCGTCTTCGATCGACCGGACGCTGAACCACCATCTGACCGGATGCTGAACAGCAGAGTCCGGTCACTCCATCGTAGCAGGTTCACCTCCTATGAACTGATCGAACGCTGGACTTTAGAGTCTGGTGCAGCGTCCGGTCACTCTTTTTCCAGCAAATCTTGAACGTTCTTTGTGCTGCCTGTTCCCAATCAAGTCCCAACTCTAATAAGATCCAAATAAACACCATTTGGGACTGATGTGAGTGACCTCTCTCAAACCCTCCAATTTTTCAAAATATTTTACCTTAGGCTATAATTCTTTTTAGGAAAATAGACAATAAGAGGGCAATTGAAGATAAACGGCAAAGCAACATTCATACATATGCAATGTAATACTTGAAGGTAAATCTAGTTGCTTGTCAAGTTTGATCCAAGGTTAAGCTTCTTCACACGCTTTACGGCGGTTATCTTAACCATGTTAGACAAGCCCTATATGTATTACCAAAAATTAAACATGTTGTATATTACAATGCAATACAAGGGACAACACAAGCTTATTTTTTAGTGAAGTTACTAAAATCAAGAACATTGAGCTCATTCCGCAATCGATAAAACGTCGCCTCATCTAGCGGTTTAGTGAAGATATCCGCCAATTGATTCTCGGTCCTTACACCTTCTAATGAAATATCATTCTTTGCAACATGATCTCTAAGAAAGTGATGATGGATATCTATGTGCTTGGTGCGAGAGTGTTGAATCAGATTATTTGCAAGTTTTACCGCACTTTCATTGTTGTACAAAAGAGGTACTTTTTCTAGAACTACACCATAGTCTAGCAAAGTTTGTTTCATATAAAGAATTTGTGAACAAGCACCCGCGGCAATGTATTCCGCTTCGGCGGTGGACAAAGCCACACTATTTTGTTTCTTGGAGGACCAAGACACAAGTGATCTACCAAGCAAATGGCACCCTCCAGATATGCTTTTTCTATCCACTTTGCAACTGGCATAATCCGAATCAGAATAGCCAACTAATTCAAATATAGCTCATTTGGAATACCAAAGGCCAATGCTTGGTGTGTGCTTAAGATACCTAAGGATTCTTTTAATGGCAATTAAATGAGTTTCCTTAGGATTAGCTTGAAATCTAACACACATACACACACAACACATGATGTCGGGCCTAGATGCGGTTAAATATAACAAGCTACCAATCATAGAGCGGTAGAGAGTTTGATCAACCGTGTTACCTCCCTCATCTAGGTCGAGATATCCATTAGTTGGCATTGGTGTCTTGATTGACTTACATTCATCCATTTTGAATCTTTTGAGAAGATCCTTAGTATACTTTTCTTGAGAGATGAAAATCTCTTCTCTCATTTGCTTGACTTGAAAACCAAGAAAGAATGTAAGCTCTCCAATCATTGACATCTTGAACTCCTTCGACATCAATTCCCCAAACTCTTTGCAAGAATCTTCATTTGATGATCCAAAAATGATATCATCAACATACACTTGATAAATAAAGATATGCCCATCAAGCTTCTTGGTGAATAATATGGTGTCGACCTTTCCAATGGTGAAGCCCTTCTCAATGAGGAAGTCCCGAAGGCGCTCATACCAAGTTCTTGGGGCTTGCTTAAGCACATATAGCGCCTTGGACAACCTATAAACATGATTAGGATATCTAGGGTCTTCAAACCCAGGAGGTTGATCAACATAGACTAGTTCATTAATAAAGCCATTTAAAAATATACTTTTCACATCCATTTGATATAGTTTCATTTCATGATGTGATGCAAATGCAAGGAGGATACGGATGGCTTCTAGTCTTGCAACCGGTGCAAAGGTATCTCCAAAATCCAAACCTTCAACTTAAGAGAACCCCTTTGCAGCTAGTCTTGCCTTGTTCCTCACAACTATGCCTTGATCATCTTGCTTGTTGCGGAACACCCACTTTATTCCAATGACTCTTGCACCTTTTGGTCGATCTTCAAGAGTCCAAACTTCATTGCAGGTGAAGTTGTTCAACTCTTAATGCATGGCATTTATCCAATCCGGATTTTGAAGAGCTTTTTCTACCTTAGTAGGCTCAAAGCAAGAGACAAAAGAGTGATGTGCAATAAATGAAGCAAGTTTTTGTGAGCGAGTCATTACTCACTTTGATGAACTCCCTATGATGAGATCTTGTGGATGATCTTGTAGTAGAGGTGTGTTTCTTCTATTGACCACTTGAGAAGGTTGTCAAGCATCAACATCTTGTGCTTGTACCACCATTTGATCATGGGAGATATGAGTGTCTTCATTTTCTACTCTCCTATCTTTATCACCATCTTAGGGCACATTTGATGAAGAAGGTGGATCAATTACTTGTACACTATCTTCATCATCTTTAGGCTTGATGTCTCCAACTGGAATGTTTTTCATAGCCTCCCTCAATGGTTCATCACCTACATCATCAATATTTTCATGTGCTCCTTGGGAGCCGTTAGATTCATCAAATTCCACATCATTTGTTTCTTCAACCAAGTCGGTGGCATGATTAAATACTCTATATGCTTTGGACTTTGATGAGTAACCAACAAGAAAATCAATATCACAACATCTTTGAAACTTCCCTAGGTGTTGCCGCTTATTATAGATGTAGCATTTGAAACCAAGCACCCTAAAGAAGGAGACGTCCGGCTTCTTCCTATTGAGTAACTCATAAGGTGTCTTGCCAAGGAACTTTTAAAGGAATAGGCGGTTGGATGCATAGCAAGCGGTGTTGATAGCTTCTGCCCATAGAGCTTTGGGAGTGTTGTACTCATCAAGCATTGTTCTTGCAAGAGTGATCAATGTTCGGTTCTTTCTCTCAACTACACCATTTTGTTGAGTAGTATAAGTTGCGAAGACCTCATACTTGATCCCAACTTCATCACAATAGGCTTCTATGTTTGTGTTGTCAAATTCTTTGTCGTTGTCACTTCTAATCTTCTTGAGCTTCACTTCAAATTCATTTTGTGCTCTCTTGGTAAACTTCTTGAAGCATGATGCAACTTTGGATTTGTCATGAAGGAAGAATACCCATGTGTATCTTGAATAGTCATCAACAATCACAAGACAATAAAGATTTCCTCCCAAACTCTTATATGTTGTTGGTCCAAATAAGTCCATGTGAAGGAGTTCTAGCACTCTTGTGGTTGACATGAAAGCTTTTGTTGGATGAGTATTTGCAACTTGCTTGCTGGCTTGACATGCACTACAAAGCTTATCCTTCTCAAACTTCACATCCTTCAACTCTCTCACCAAATCATTCTTCATTAGCTTCTTGAGTGAGCTTATCCCAACATGAGCAAGTCTTCTATGCCATAGCCACCCAAGTGTTGTTTTGGTGAATAGGCATGTCTTCAAGTTAGCATCTTCAGAGGTGAAGTCCACTAGATATAGGTTGTTGTATCTAAATCCTTTGAATATCACTTGATCATCATCCTTCTTAGATACAACAACTTCCTTCTTGGTAAATAAGCATTGGAAGCCAAGATCACACAATTGTCCAACAGATAGCAAGTTTAAACTCAATGAAGCAATATATAGCACATTTGAGATAGAATGATCATTTGATATTGCCACTTTGCCCAATCCTTTCACCTTGCCCTTTGAGTCATCTTCAAATGTGATTCTTTCTTGTCCATCTATTTCTTTATCTAGTGAGGTGAACATACGAGGATTATTGGTCATATGTTGTGTGCAACCACTATCAATAACCCAATGACTTCCACTGGTCTTGTAGTTCTCCTACACACAAGAGATCAAGCTTTAGGAACCCAAACTTGTTGAGGGCCCTTCACCTTCTCAACAAGTGACTTTGTTACCTAAATTTTCTTAGGCCTATTCTTGTTGGGAGGTCCTAAGAACATGACTTTCATCTTCCCACTAGAATCCTTTCTAAGCATGTAATGAGCATTGAAAGCAAAAGGTCTAGCATGCTTGGGCAAGGGTTGTGGTGGTGGAGTTTGGCACTCATGGACAAAGTGACCTTCTTGTCCACACTCAAAACATCTCTTTGGCTTTGGCTTTGATTTTTGTTATTGTTGAGCTTAAGCCTTCTTCTCTTTGTTTGCTATGTACCCAATACCACTTCTATTCATCTTCATGAGAGTGTTCATTAGTAGCTCACTTTGAAGATGCTTGCCTCTTGTGAACTTGCTCAATCCAATCTTGAGATGCTCTTTCTCCAACTTGAGCTTCTTGTTCTCTTTCTTGATGGCATCATTATTTTCTCTTCCTTGAGCTTCGTGTTCTCTTCTTTGAGCTTCTCATTCTCAAGAGTCAAATCACTATCATGATCAAGAGTTTCTAGCACAATAGTGTTGTGGCTTTTGATCTTTTCAAGATCTTTCTTGAGCTCTTCATTGTCATTCTTGAGCTTGACAAACTCATCATAATCATCGGCCTCAACCACTTGCTTGCCCTTGCTACTAGAACTTTGCTCAATGCTCTCAAAGATCAAATCATCACATGATGTAGTTATATCAATCTTAACAACATTGTTAGTAGCATCATATGGCTTATTGGATAGAAATTCTTGAGCAATGACAAGATTATCATGATTAATCTTAAGAGTAGTATATTCTTCTTTTAGCTTGTTGTGGCTAGTGATGAGCTCATTGTGTATCCTCTCAACTTAATGCCACTCTTGTTGAGCTTCTTTAGCATCTTGGTGGTTCTTCTCACCATGAGAGCAAGACTTGCATCATCAATTTCATCATCACTTAAGCTCTCATACTCAAGTCTTGCTTTGCCCTTCTCTTGGCTAGCCTTGAATGCCAAGTCTTTGTCTTTTTTCTTGTTAGAGGATGAGCCATCTTGAGGTGTGATGTGCATGTACATCTCATGAGCATTGATCTTTCCCAAGATTTGTGTCGGTGTAGCGGTGGAAAGATCACCTTGATGAAGCACGGTCACAATATACCCATATTTGTCAATGGGGAGGACACTCAAGATCTTTCTTACAACATTGGTTGGTTACATTTAAGTGAGTCCAAGCCCATTGACTTCCTCTACAAGAACATTCAAGCGTGAGTACATTTATTAGCACATTCTTTAGGAAGCATCTCAAAAGACTTAAGCTTTTTCATGACAAGATGATAGCGTTCCTCACGCTCACTCTTTGTTCCCTCATGTAGCGCACAAACGTCCGATCATAGTGCATGGGCGTCTTTGTGGTTCCTTACCCGATTGAACACATCTTTGCAAAGACCTCTAAAGATGGTGTTTCGATCCTTTGCATTCCATTTTTCGTAATTCACCTCATCGCCTTATAGGTGTGTAGCATCCCAAGGTTTTGGGAAGCCTTGTAAGACGGCTCTAAGTATTCCAATATCTAGAGCTTCTAGATACGCCTTCATGCGGATTTTCCAATATGGAAAATCAACCCCCTCAAAGATAGGAGGAGGTCCATCCCCGTAAGATATCTTTCTCTAGGCGGTTAAGCCTAAATATGTGAGCACGAGGCTCTGATACCAATTGAAAGGATCAAAATGCCCAAGAGGGGGGTGAATTGGGCTAATTCAAAATTTCTTTGCAATAATTAAATCCTACGATTAGCCCAATTAACCCCTTGTCTCTAGAAAGTGTTTTTATTGATCTAACGCACAAAAGTTTAGCAACCTATGTTCCAATCCTACTCTAGCATGCCAATTCTATGAATGTAAATGATAAGAATTGAATTGCTTAAAGTAAATACACAAAGTAAAGAGAGAAAGGGGAACACGGCGATGTTTTGCCGAGGTATCGGAGAGTCGTCACTCCCCACTAGTCCTCGTTGGAGCACCCGCGCAAGGGTGTAGCTCCCCCTTGATCCGCACAAGGATCAAGTGATCTCTACAGGTTGATTCTTTGACACTCCGTCGTGGTGAATCATCCACAACCGCTCACAACTTAAGTTGGGTCATCCACAAGCTCTGCCGGATGATCACCAAGTTCCCAATCACCACCAAGCCGTCTAAGTGATGGCGATCACCAAGAGTAACAAGCACAAACTCTCACTTGACCACAACAAGCCTAATGAGAAGGGTGGATGCACACTTTACTACTCTTGCTTTCACTAATGAGGGCTCTCTTTGGGATTCTCAAATATCAATCACCTCACTAGGACCTTGCTCTTCTTGGCACTCTCAAAGGTGTTTCTCAGCTATTGGAATAAGCAAAAGTACCCCCACACACGAATGGAGGAAGTATTTATAACCATGGCTGAAAAACGAACCGTTATGTGTCTCTGCGGGGTGACCAGACGCTCCGGTCATGTTGACCGGATGCTCCGGTCAGTTCTCCCTGAACTCCAGTGTTTAAGTTGTGACCGGACGCTGGACAACGTCCGATCAACATTGACCGGACATGTCCGGTCATGATTTTTCCTCTCTAGAACCTTACTGGAGTCGACCGGACGCTGGGACTCAGCGTCTGGTCACTTCACCTCTCAGTGTCCGGTCGCACCAGACGCTTTCACCTTGATCAAATGAACTGACCAGACTCTGCGCCAGTGTCCGGTCACCCTGGAGCCAGCGTCCGATCAGTATTTGATCCTCCATTCACTTTCAACTCTCGATCATATATGAATGAAGTTTGCTCCAATAGATCTAAGGGCTTTTTAGGAGCTACCTAGTGCTAGATTTAGCAAGTGTGCACCACACCTAACTCACTAGACTCACCTAGGTCAAGCTACCCGTCCATACCCCCCTTGATAGTACAGCCAAAGGAAAAACAAAGTCCTAAACTACTCTAAGTGTCTCTTCAACTCCAATCGACACTTAGAACTAGTCAATCCTTAACCTTGTCGTCCATCCTTTGAAAACCAAAACGATTTCCATCGTAGGGGCATGACCACCATGATAGCCCAATCGATCTCTATTACCGTGACCTAACTTAATTGCCTCTACAAAACACATGTTAGTCACAGTAATCATGTATTGTCATTAATCACCGAAACCCAACTAGGGGCTTAGATGCTTTCAGAGGGGAAGAAGTAGAGGTAACATGTTTAAAGACTGTTTGGCGCAGCTTCTCGTGACTCCGGCTCATACTGCACCAGCAATTGTAATAGCATTGTTTACATGAACCCCAGCGCGTCTGATCACCATGAACATGGCTACGTAGTGTGATTAGCGAGTAATAGCACATGATCTCCTTATGCTAGGGAGGGCAGAGCTAATTGTATAACACTAACATCCCCTAGTGTGCCATGTTCGTGGCACGGCGTTGTAACTTTCACTATTATTTCTCGATCTTAATACAAAGATGCGTAAATCTTTTGCGTATTCGAGAAAAAAATTAGGAGCACAAAGAAGCCATGTTTTATGGCTCCTCCGATACTGTAGCCTAGATCTGGAGCTAGAGAGAGCCTGGCCAAACAAGATCTTAGCATTTAGTTAGGAATGATCTCCGCACCCTGTGATCGCCTAAAAAATTCTGGCATATAGCACCCGGTATTGGGAATATTGTAATAGTAATAGGAAGGACATGTATTAAGCAACCAGGCTCTCAAGAATTGCACGAGGATTAACCGACTACAATAATGAAGAAGGTGAGTATTCTAGCTACTCAGGTAAACATAAAGCAAGGTGTATAGTGGCTGAAAGTCTACAATACCGATATTGTGTGGAGAGACTAGAGAGGGTAAGGCAAACTACAAAGGTACATTTGAGGAAACATTAATGGGCATACATAGCGCGGATGGTGGTTCTAATCCCGATATTATGCATGAACACCATTAGGGCTTAAAGGAGGAAGAGTGGAGAAAGGAAGGAAGAACAAGATTGAGAGAATATGTTGAATGTAGAAAAAAAATAGGCCATGTTTAACCGTGCTCTGCATCTATCACGTGAAGCGTTAAGACCTCACATCCAATATTGTCGTAAAAACGAATGAGGAATATGGATTTACAATCCCATAATCTTAGGTGATGGATCAGACATGATATTCTTTATTGGATGGAGGCCATAGATGGATAGTCCTCACCAAGAATGCATACAAGGTGTTGGCAATTCAGGACTCAAGCAAACACTCCTCTTAATATATCCATTCGGGTGCTGTAAATACTACGAGTAATTTGGGCAGACAAGTTAATCCAACCAAGAACTTAAACCTTTGCATGGAGGCTACTCATTTGGTGTGGCTGCAACAACTCGTTAGTGGCGGCTCACTTCGGTTAGAACCATTCTATGGGCTTGTGGTTTGGGATGAGAGGCATTAGGGAAGTCCTTGCTTGGCTACACTGATGATTATAATGGTGACGCTTATGGGCATTGTATACCTCATTGGAGGCATTGTCTTGTGCCCTCTCCCCTATTCTTGCCTTTACCTAGGGTCTTTTTCCTAGTTGAAAAAACTGTGCTGGTATTCCGATTGGCGATGACGACGTCTACAGATGTCATTCTCTCCATAGAGGCATCATATCACTTAATAAAACCCCTGGTGGGATAGGGTGGCTTTTGGTTTCGCACGCAACTTTGATTGGTGGTCAGTCGTGTCGTTGCTAACGTCGTGCGCTGGTTTTCGGTGGTGGTGTTGTAGAGTGTATATTGTTTAGTTTCATATGTACATGTTTACTCCTTTATTAATCCATAGGGCAATCAGTTTAACATGTCGGTTTCTCTTAAAAATAATATAGCTTTGCTAATAGGGCTGTGTGGTTTGGCTCCAACATTGAGTTCGGAGCTCACACCTTGCTTCATACTGTCACATACATGGTGGACTTCGCTTCTTTCTTCCCTCGATTCTGCAGCATGGCCATCTCATGTTACTACAATTATATTATAAATAATCTTTTCCATCCTTTGGTGTTTATATGGAGGCACGTAATGATCGTCATTTTGGGTTTTGGTATGCTATCCTTTCCACACCAACGTATAGTCTCTACTCAACTTCATTTTTTCTGCATGTTGCTACTGCTCTCACTTCTTCAGAACCTGAGGCTGAGACGCGTGTTCTCTGGTTTGCCGTCAAGGTAGCCGATGCCCATTTTTTAGGAGGCAAACTTATTAACGAAGAATAATCAAACTAAGAGCATCTCCAAGAGTTCCCTAAACCTCATCCTAATCATAAGTTTTTAGAAAGATCCACAAAAAATCCATCTCCAACAATTCCTAATACAATCTCCTAATATTTTAGGAGTCGAAAAAAATCCCCCTCATCCGCGTAACTTTACGCGCCGCAGCCTCGCGCGTATCCTTCGACTCCCGCTCGGTTTCCTTCGCTGGACTCGCCGTATGGCATCTCAGGCCATGCTGTCTCCAGCAGCCGCTCCCTCGGCACCGGCATGTCCGCCTCCTCCGGATCCTGCACCGCAGCCAGCCCACCCAGATCAGGAGCGGCGCTACAAGGCAGCTACGAATCAGAGCGTGCCACGGGGCTCGCCGTCGCGTACCTAGGTGAAGAGCAGTGAGCCGAAGAAGCCGGCGAGGAAAAAGAGGGAGCAGGAGAGGAGCACCACGGGAAGCCACAGTCGCGTTCGCATCAGACCCGCGCCGCCGGCACCTCCGCCGGCGGCCCTGATGGCGCCACCTCCCTTCATTCCGCGCGCTGATGGAGACGAGGACGATCCGGCGATGAGAGGAGAGGTTGCTTGCATCGCGTCACGGGAGGAGGCGGGTCTTCTCTGAATCTCTGAATAGAGCGAGTTTATTTGTTCGTCAGGTGTCCGAGCACTGACGGGTGGGACCGAATACTCGTAGACGGGACCGGTGCGCGGCTGGCTGGAAGGAGGCGGCTGGGTGGTTGCCGCGGCTGGCTGGATGATGGCGGCGGCGGCAGGGAGCTCGCGGTCTCAGGGTTCGGCGCGCCCTGTAGTTTCCCGTGATGAAAAAGAAAAAAAAAACGCAACATAATTCATGTGGGCCCCAAATTTGATTTTTTAAATGCCATTTATTAGAAACTCTTGGAGATGACCTTCTTTTTTCCTCCCTAAATCTTTTTAGGAGTTGCCAAACTACAAATTTTTAGGAGAAAAAAGTAGGAAACTCTTGGAGATGCTCTAACTCTCGCCTGTGTAGTACAATTGAGACTTGCTTGCGGAAATTCAGAACATGAGAAGGATTGGAGGAGAAACTATCATGTGACCAAGATCAGACAAAAGCTTGCTACCTGTTTGGATCCCTATAAATAATACTATTTAATGATAATTATCTCTTTTAGGTCCAAACAGGTCCAACTAATAGACTAGCTAATTGTTAGCTGGACTTCTAGATAATAACTATCTCACTGGTTAAACCAAATCAGATAATAGCACCTAATAGGTGGAGAAATAACCATCTCATTAATTTTTTTTGAGAAAAACAGAAGGGTGCAAGCCCCTACTGTGCTTTTATTAATAAAAGAGCAATAGTTTACAACAAGCATTATGATAAAAAAAAAGTTACAAAGAAAATCATAGCTATTACACATAATTCTCTAGCCATTGACTAATGTGAGGTTCATAAGACTTCTTTGCTCCAAGAATAACTTGAGCTAAATCATTCCTGAGGAGTGTATCCAAACACCCCCATAGCTAATAGCTAGCAGCCAATTGTTAGTCAGCTAATATTAGCTATGTGTTATTAGCTAGCTAACCACTGTCAGCTAATGTATCCAGGACCTAAGATATCAAGATAGGTGGTGATTCATCACTCTATTCGCTTCATCATATCAGTCATGCTTATCAGTTATGATATAGTATTTTTCTCTCACAACAAAACAGTATTAGCCGATTTATAAGCCAAAGAAACAATCCCAGCGAACAAGTTGAGCTCTTGCTTGTATTGTTGCGAGTCCCTAAAAAAAATGGGTTATACACAACGTAGCCGTGAGCCGATTGGCACATCACGCAGGAGCTGCCGAGCATCTTTCATCCGACCGATCGGAGCCATTGCTCCACGGTTTTTTTTTTCGGGCGTTCGACTCCGATCCCTCCTCGCTTTCCGACACCGACTTTGACCCGTGGATCCCCTAATCCCCGGAGCAACCGACCTAACCCGTCTATAAATTCAGCCGACCCCTCCTCCTCACGAACTAATCCCCAACTCCGCCGCGCCGCCGCTGCAACTTCCATCGAGTTGATCTGCACCACAGCACGAGCCTCGCCCTCGCCCTTGCCAGCCTCCCCGCTCGCCCCCAAGCCTTGTCCCGGTAACTGAAGACTCTCAGCAATAACCATGGCTGACGAGTCGGTCTACTGCCCGGACTGCCACCGCACGACGGAGGTGGTGCTGGACCACGCCACCGGCGACACTATCTGCACCGAGTGCGCGCTCGTCCTGGAGGCGCACTACATCGACGAGGGCTCCGAGTGGCGCAACTTCGCCGACGGCGGCGGCGGCGAGGACCTCGACCCGAGCCGCGTCGGCGGTCCCAACGACCCGTTCCTCTCCAACACGCCGCTCGTCACCCGCATCGCCTACGCCGGCCCGCAGAAGACGCACGGCGAGGGCGGCCACGCGCTTCCGAGGATGCGGGTCAGCGCCGGCGGCGGCGGCGCGGACCACGAGCAGACGCTGGTGGATGCGTTCCACGCCATCGCTGACATGGCGGACCGCCTCGGCCTCGTCGCCACCATCCGGGACCGCGCGAAGGACGTCTACAAGAGGCTGGACGAGGCCAAGGCGTGCCCCACCAGGGGCAAGAAGCGGGACGTGTTCTACGCCGCGTGCCTCTACGTCGCGTGCCGCAACGAGGGCAAGCCGCGGACGTACAAGGAGCTGGCCACGGTTACCGCCGCCGGCGCCGCCGCCAAGAAGGAGATCGGCAAGATGACCACGCTCATCAAGAAGGTGCTCGGGGAGGAGGCCGGGCAGGTGATGGACATCGGCGTCGTCCGCGCCGCCGACTACATGCGCCGCTTCTGCTCCCGGCTCGGGATGGGCAACCAGGAGATGCGCGCCGCGCAGGAGGCCGCGCGGAGGCTCGAGAACGGCCTCGACGTCCGGCGCAACCCCGAGTCCATCGCGGCCGCCATCAGCTACATGGTCGTGCAGCGCGCCGGCGCCGGCAAGACCGTCCGCGACGTGTCCATGGCCACCGGCGTCGCCGAGGCCACCATCAAGGAGGCGCACAAGGACCTCACCCCGCACGCGGACATGCTCTTCGCCTAGAAGGCGCGTGTCCTTTTGGATGCGTTTCCTGGCGATCTTGGCATGTCGGCCGACGGCCGTGTTCTTGGTTCTTGGCATCATGGTGCATGTTTTTTACATGTCCGTGTTCCTAGCAACCAGAACGTGTGCGTGAACCTGTGAATTGTTAATTTTCTGTTGGACTTCGATTCTAAGTACCATTCATTCGTGAATCCGTGCTTTGATTCGAGTGAATCCAAATTCATGGACCGATCATCTGAGATGCTTGCTGAATGCCAAGTGATCACGATTCATGAATGACTTCGTGATTACATAACTCATGCATGTCTTGGCGGCATGGATGCAAAACGGGAAGCTTGTTCTTGTGGGAATCTGACGAATTGATGTCCAGGATGATGCATGTCTGGCATGGCATTGAGGGAAGTTACTCGACTAGTACTACACCGAGTTAGTACTTGACATGCATATCAATCCATTGAAAGGAACTGGCAGGGGGTTGTTGCTGCACTGATGTTATTAAGCCATGTTAGTTGGTGTGGCTGCTGCTGCATTGGCCCCGTTCGGTTGATAGAATTTTGGCTGAAACTGACTGAAAAATACTGTTTTGACTGATGTGAGAGAAAAACACTATCCTAACTGAAAAAAGAAGCTGAATAAGTTGAATACGGGTAAGCCGAACGGGGCCAACAAGCTTGACTGTTCTCACGTTACAGTGTCTGTGATGAACTGATAACTCATTCACAGTGCTACTGCTCTTCGATAGACCTGCTCATGGCCCAGGCCAGGGCTGGAAAGGCCTGGCTAGAATTTTGACCAAATTCCTGTCCAAAAAAACATTTTAATAAAAACAAACTCCTGTCCAAAACATATATTTTAATTAAGACCAATGTGACAGGGCTCTCTTCGGGTTCTACTAGAGCAGCTTCTGAAGCTAAAATCGTTTTGGAATTTATTTAACAAAAACGGCTCGGTAATAATTAATGCTAAGTACGAGGAGCCTACAAAAGCCAAGCCATGAGAGAAGCCATATTTTTGCAACTCCGGCATAGTATGAAAACAGTTTTGGCTCATCTAGACTTCTTGCAAGGAGCTGTTTTTTTAATGCACGTTTGGCATGGCTTCACGAAAAGAGCTCTAAGAAGCCAGAGCCATGCCAAAGAGACTCTAAATAATGCAATGTATGCATAATAATTCAAATTTACATCCTTTGTTATGTGGGGGGGCAAACTTTAGAAGATAAGTACTTTCTCTGTTCTATAATGTATTATTTTATAGATTTCAAGATGGATTAAGAGATAACACAAAAGATGCATGTATCCTTCTTTTATTTTCTAATCGGACGCTATCATCAAAATCATAATGGTGATTGATCGATAAATGACAGTAGCAATATAATATCTACCAAATTTATACAACTATTTAATATAATCCCCTAGAATCCTTTATATTTGTGTATAGTTTTTGAATGCTTGAATACACTATATTATAGGATAGATGGAGTAGTATTTTTATTTTAGAGTAGCTTGAATAGACTGGAAACCTTTTTATTCCGAAGTCCGAGACTAGAGTAGATTATTTCAGTGGGCTCATTTGCTTACTTCAGTTGTTAATGTGTGGAAGTACTCCCAACAGATTGAAGTTAGTTAGTGTATTAGAAATTAATACTTTTTCTGTTCCAAGTTATAATTTATTTTTATATTTGTTGAAGTTAATTTTCTCTAATTCAAATTATAAAAAATAGAATAGCATCTACAAGCTCAAATAAATGCAATATTAAGACCCTATTTCATTGGAGAATTTGATGAAACTAGCAAACAATCCTATGCGTTAATTGAGACCAACAAGTTCTGTGGTTAGCTGGATCCGTGTGTGCGCTAATACTGAGCTAATTATCCTCCTTGGTTTTAATTGGGATGGGCTCAACCCCATTTTTTCAATTACAAGTTGGCTTACTGGCTTGTGTCTTTTTTTAGATGAAAGAAGAATTGTATGACTCTGTAATACGTATATCCAGAAACTGATCATCTAAGTTATACCCACGCTTTGTATAGCTCCAAATCTTAAATCCAAACCTGTATGAAGATTTGTATGGATGACCGCATAAGAAAACACTCGGTAAAAAATCCTGAGAACAGATGCCCAACGAACGATGGCCAACATTCTTGCAGGCGAAGTTGAGAAACTTCTTCTTTCATGTGTTTCTCTTCTTCTTTCTACCACCGAAGAATAAGGAAGACTGATCTGAAACTTGTTCTCCCTAGTCCTTCATCATGGTTAGATCTAACCACAACAAAACAGAGAAGAGACAGGAGAAAATTATTCCATAGTGGCGACATCATCTCCGTCTTGATGTCACCGTTCAGAAAAACAAGTCTCCATGCCGTCATGCCGAGGAAGTTGCTGACGCCGTTGTCGTCCTCATCTTCAACAGAGCCACCATGGAGAAAACGAATCCACCCTGCCCCCTCACCGTCGCCGGGAGGAGGAGGAGGAGATAAATCCCTAGTACCAAGAAACTTGACATGAAGAGACCCTAACCCTAATGACTCGATCTACTAAGAAAACTTATTAAAACGATGGATCCCCACTCCCTCTGGCTTCCGACGAGATGCCGAAGGGGGAAGGCAGGGGGACAAGCGGTGGTAGAGACAGCGGTGGCAGCGTCGGCGGCAGTGGCAGCGGCGGCGGTGGTGGTTGTGAGTCTCGCTAGGGCGAGGCGGTCGCAAGCCAAGGCTTTTCCTGATCCCGCAGGTTCGCTTGTGTAACTTGTCGTGGCTGTTGGCTTTTTGTTATGCGCTTTTGTAATAAATTTTAGATTCTTAGCACACCAAAAGGAAAAACTCCTCTCACCATGCTTTTCATCTTTTAGTTCATTTTCTCAAAGCCAGCCTTTAAGCTTTTCAAAAGCCAGTTCAACAATTGGATTGTTTGTTTCACCTTTTGGCTTTTGGCTGGTAGAAACCAGCAAAAAAACAGAGACAAACAGACCTTGAGGCGAGCAGCTAGGGCCTCCTTTGACAGTGGTTTCTCGGCCTTCAGCTTCTTTTTGACAGGCACAGTGCAGCATCATTGTTTAGTGCACTGTAACAAATGCTCCTTTTCTTTCTCCAGCCCAAAATACACTAGAAAGATGGAGAGGCCAAAATTTGAGGGCTTCACCAACTTTATGCCTTTAGCTATAGTGTGGTACAATATAATTCTAGTGGTGTAGTCGATGCCAGCATAAGTCTTGCCAAAGAGGCCCTAGGTCATAAGTGGGTAGGGGGAGGTAATATTGGTGACTTGGCATCTGACTCTCTCTAGAGTGATGCTTGCCTCATGAGCAAGTTGAGATGGGAATTGACCATCCTAGACTAGTGCCTCTTATGGTTCGCCTCTCCACACAGGCTAAGCTCAACACAGAGAGCAACAGGCTACTGAAGCAAGCCACCAGCTGTAACACCCCTGGTGTTTAGAGTTTGCTTAGCACCGAGATTTAGGTCCGAGAAGGATTAGCCTAACAAGTTTTAGGGTTTTAAAATTTTATAACGCACGTGAGGCAAAAAAACAATTTCTAGGAACAAGGATCAAACATAACTTGTACTTAGTACTTAAATAAAAATTGAAGTAAAAGTTTAGTAGATGGAAATGCAACTTTAACTTTTGGAAAATAAATGTTGTTAACTAGTGTTTTGGGAGCTCAAAAATCAAATTTTACGTTAAGATAAGCTCTTTTCGTTAAGTCGACAAACACTTGAACTATTGTTAAAATATCATTTTTGGCGAATTATATTGAGCAAAATAGTTAAATGGTGCTTAAATATTTTGCTCCTACGAGTTAGTATAAGGTATGGACTATTGCATGAAGTATTTGTTGGTTGAAGTTAACAAGGTTTAGATCTATTAAAAATTACGACAAAAGAGTTAATGGTTACTTAGCCTCAATTGAAATCCTGAACTTCCTAGGTATGAAAAAGTAGTAAGACAATGCTATCTTGACATTTAATTTCTAACAAAAATGTTTAAACACTAGCTGCATGTTTTGGTATTGTTGATTGCATCAAAGTGAGTACATGAGCATGGTGTAGGTCGAAGTTGTGTTGGATGTCACGTTGCTCTCGTAAAAATTGGCCAAACCTCCTTAGAACGCGTTGTAACCGTGTTGTTGGTGCTCTGTTCGTGAACCAGCACTCCAGCAACGAACCCAAGTTGGCATCCTTGCATCTCCCTCTCTGGTTGCTCTCGGGTCATGACAATTGCTCCGCTAGCTAGCTGGTAGTGTTGACTTTAGGTTAGTAGGATTGGTTGAACTTCGGTTGAGATGATCGGCATCCTTTGCTTCGCTTTAAAATGTGTGTGCATCACAAGTTGCTACTGTAACACCCTAGGTGTTTGGTTTGCATAACTACACTTGCATTGCATGAGCATAAGCATCATTCATTCATGCATAAGCATTTTCATATGAAACGTGCAATTGAAACATGTGAAACATGACTTGTGTTTTATGTTTTTCGTATACGTATGCTTATGATCATGTGTGATTGAGTGCAAGTGGGTGATGTTGGTAACTAAAATACCTTAGCTACACTTAGGATGCCTAATGAAATAATGTTTGTGTAGAACATTTCACCTAATCAAGCCCCTAAGTCTTGATGTGTTCAGTTTGACCTAGGGAACAAATTTGTTTGACCTTTTATGAACTGCAAGTTAGAAGCTTTGCATGGCTGAGCAACCTAAAGAAAAGTTGTAGCAAATTATATATGGAACAAACTTTGTTTAGAGGCCAAGTCTTAAAAATATGTGGAACAGTCCCAAACATGGCCCACAAGTCAGATTTGGGTGCTGAGTTAGCACTTAGAAAATTTTCTAAGTCATAGCTGCATTTACAGTTTGACGTGGCTGACTTTGGGTTGGTGTAACCCGTGTGAAAGCATCTAGGCCCCTAGTTGGATTTTAGTGATTAATGTCAATACAATATTACTATGACTAACGTGTGTTTTGCAGAGGCAATTTAGTTAGGTCATGGTAATGGAGATCGATTAGGCAATCGAGATGGTCATGCCCCTACGATGGAAATCATTTCGGTTTTCAAAGGATAGACGACAAGGTTAAGGATGACTAGTTCTAAGTGTCAATTGGAGTTGAAGTGACACTTAGAGTAGTTTAGGACTTTGTTTTTCCTTTGGCCGTACTATTAAGGGGGTATGAACGGGTAGCTTGACCTAGTTGAGTCTAGTGAGTTAGGTGTGGTGCACACTTGTTAAAACTAGCTCTAGGTAGCTCCTATGAATGCCTAAGATCCTTTGGAGCAAACTTCATTCACATATGATCGAGAGTTGGAAGTAAATGGAGGGTCAAATGCTGACCGGACGCTGGCCCCGGTGCGACCGGACGCTGGCCGTAGGGTCCGGTCAGTTCATTTGATCAGCAGATAGCGTTCGGTGTGACCGGACACTAGATCGGTTAAGTGACCGAACGCTGAGAGGCAGCGTCCGGTCGACTCCAGTAAGGTTCTAGAGAAGGGAATCTGTGACCGGATGCGTCCGGTCAGTACTGACCGAACCCTGAGGGTTCAACGTCCGGTCGAGTCCAGTAAGCATCCAGTGAGGGTTTCATGCAACCGGACCCTGCCAGCATCCGGTCAACACATTTTCACTGGCTCGCGGGTTGAACTGACCGGAGCGTCCGGTCAACATGACCGGAGCGTCCGGTCACCCCGCAGAAGCTCAAACGGTTCGTTTTTTAGGCTGCCTTATAAATAGAAGCTCCACTCTTGTGTGGAGTCACTTTTGCTCATTCCAACAGCTGAGAAACACGTTTGTGAATGCCAAGAAGAGCAAGGTCCTAGTGAGGTGATTGAGATTTGAGAATCCAAGAGAGTAGCCTCATTAGTGAATCAAGAGTAGCAAAGTGTGCATCCATCTTCTCGTTAGGCTTCACGTGGTCAAGTGAGAGTTCGTGCTTGTTACTCTTGGTGATCGCCATCACCTAGATGGCTTGGTGGTGGTTGGGAGCTTGGTGATCACCCGGCGGAGCTTGTGGGTGACCCAACTCAAGTTGTGAGCGGCTTTGGGTGATTCGCCGCGATGGAGTGTCGAAGAATCAACCCATAGAGAGCACTTGATCCTTGCGCGGATCAAGGGGGAGCTACACCCTTGCGTGGGTGCTCCAACGAGGACTAGTGGGGAGTGGCGACTCTCCGATACCTCGGCAAAACATCGCCGCGTTCCTCTCTCTCTTTACTTTGAGCATTTACTTTGAGTATTTACTTTGAGCAATTCAATACTTATCTTTACATTCATAGAATTGACATGCTAGAGTAAGTTTGGAACATAGGTTGCAAGTCCGTTGTGCGTTAGTTTGATAGAAACACTTTTCTAGGCACAAGGAGTTAATTGGGCTATCCGTAGGATTTGATTATTGCAAGAAAATTTAGAATGAGCCCAATTCAACCCTCCCCTCTTGGGCATCTTGATCCTTTCAATTGGTATCGGAGCTACGTACTCACGTTTTAAGCTTAATCGCTTAGAGCAAGATGTCTCACGGGGATGGACCTCCTCCTATGATTGAGGGAGATGACTTTCCATATTGGAAAATCCGCATGGAGGCGTACTTAGAAGCTCTAGACGTTGGTATTCTTAGAGCCGCCTCACAAGGCTTCCCAAAACCTCGGGACGCTACTAACCTACAAGGCGATGAGGTTAATTATGAGAAATGGAATGCAAAGGCTCGCAACACCATCTTTAGAGGCCTTTGCAAAGATGTGTTTAACCATGTTAGGAACCACAAAGACGCCCATGCTATATGGTTGGATGTTTGTGCACTCCATGAGGGAACTAAGAGTGAGCGTGAGGAACGCTATCATCTTGTGATTAAAAAGCTAAATTCTTTTGAGATGCTTCCCAAAGAAAGTGCTAATGAGATGTATTCTCGTTTAAATGTTCTTGTAGAGGAAGTCAATGGGCTTGGACTTACTCAAATGTCACCATCCGATGTTGTAAGAAAGATCTTGAGTGTCCTCCCCATTGACAAATATGGGCACATTGTGACCGTGCTACATCAAGGTGATCTTTCCACCGCTACACCAACATAAATCTTGGGAAAGATCAATGCTCATGAGATGTACATGCACATCACGCCACAAGATGGCTCATCCTCTACAAACAAGAAAGAGAAGGACTTAGCATTCAAAGCTAGCCAAGATAAGGGCAAGGCAAGACTTGAGTATGAGAGCTCAAGTGATGAAGATGATGAAGAAAGTCTTGCTCTCATGGTGAAGAAGACCACCAAGATGCTAAAGAAGCTAAACAAGAGTGGCATCAAGTTTGACGGCAAGAAGAAGAAGTTCTTCACTAGCTCAAGAAGAAAGCCAATCTCCAAGATGGATTGCTACAATTATGGCAAACTTGGCCATCTAGCTCATCAATGTACAAAGCCCAAGAAAGACAAGTTCAAGAACAAGAACAAGGGCAAGAAAGATGACTCAAGCAATGAAGATGAAGATGAGAAGAAGAAGAACAAGCTATACAAGAAGAGAGATGGCAAAAAGAGAGACTTCCACAAGAAGAAGAAGAGTGGAAAGGCCTACATCGTCGGTGATTGGCTCACGGACATTGATTCATCTAGTGGATCATCCGATGATGATAGTGACAATGAGAAGGTGACTGCCATTGCTATTGATCTTGCATCTTCACCGCCACCATCGCCATCATCCTCTACACACCTATGCCTTATGGCCAAGGGTGAACGCAAGGTAACTAAGAGTGATGATAGTAGTGATGATGAGCATGCTAGTGATGATGATAGCGATAGCGATGATGATGATTCACCTACATATGATGACCTTGTCAAAATACTAAGAAAATACACTAAGATCATTAGAAAGAGTAGAGCTACAAATGAAAAGCTTGATGCTAAAAATGATTTACTCTTAGCTAAGTGTGATACATTGGAAAAGACTAATGATGAGCTTAGAGAAACTAATGATGCTATATCATCCAAACTCAAGGAGCTCAAATCTTCTAAGAAAGAGCTTAAGGATAAACATGATAAACTTGAGTGGGTGCATAATGAGCTCATCACTAGTCACAACAAGCTAAAAGATGAATACACTACTCTTAAGATCAATCATGATACTCTTATTATTGCTCAAGAATTTTTACCAAATGAGCCATATGATGCTACTAACCATGTTGTCAAGATTGATATAGCTACTTCATGTGATGATTTAATTGATGAAAGCATTGAGCATGGATCTAGTAGCAAAGGCAAGCAAGTGGTTGAGTGCAATGACTATGATGAGTATGTCAAGCTCAAGAGTGATAATGAGAAGCACATGAAAGATCTTGAAGAGATGAAAAGCCACAACACCATTGTGCTAGAAACTCTTGATGATGACAAAGAGTTGATCCTTGAGAATGAGAAGCTCAAAGAAGAAAACAAGAAGCTCAAGGAAGAGAAGAACAATGATGTTCTCAAGGAAGAGAACAAGAAGCTTAAGATGGAGAAAGAGCATCTCAAGGTGGGATTGAGCAAGTTTGCTAGAGGCAAGCATCTCCAAAGTGAGCTACCCATGAACACCATCATGAAGATGGATAGAAGTGGCATTAGATATGTGGCAAGTGTAGAGAAGAAGAAGGCTTAAGCTCAATACCAACAATCAAAGCCAAAGCCAAAGCTAAAGAGATGTTTTGAGTGTGGACAAGAAGGCCACTTTGCTCATGAGTGTCAAACTCCACCGCCACAACCCTTGCCCAAGCATGCTAGACCATTTGCTTTCAATGCTCACTACATGCTTAGAAAAGATTCTAGTGGAAAGATAAAAGTCATGTTCTTAGGACCTCCTAACAAGAGTAGGCCTAAGAAGATTTGGGTGGCTAAGTCACTTGTTGAGAAGGTGAAGGGCCCTCAACAAGTTTGGATCCCTAAAGCTTGAATCTCTTGTGTGTAGGTGAACTACAAGACCGGTGGAAGTCATTGGGTAATTGATAGTGGTTGCACTCAATATATGACCGGTGATCCTCGTATGTTCACCTCACTAGATGAAGATGTAGATGGACAAGAGAAAATAACATTTGGAGATAATTCAAAGGGCAAGGTTAAAGGATTGGGCAAAGTGGCAATATCAAATGATCATTCCATCTCTAATGTGCTCTATGTTGCTTCATTGAGCTTCAACTTGCTATCTGTTGGGCAATTGTGTGATCTTGGCTTTCAATGCTTGTTCACCGAGAAGGAGGTTGTTGTATCCAAGGTAGATGACAATCAAGTGATATTCAATGAATTTAGATACAACAACTTATATCTAGTTGACTTCACCTCCGAAGATGCAAACTTGAAGACTTACCTATTCACCAAAACAACACTTGGGTGGCTATGGCATAGAAGACTTGCTCATGTTGGGATGAGCTCACTCAAGAAGCTTATGAAGAATGATTTGGTGAGAGGGTTGAAGGATGTGAAGTTTGAGAAGGACAAGCTTTGTAGTGCATGTCAAGCCAGCAAGCAAGTCGTAAACACTCATCCAACCAAAGCTTTCATGTCAACCACAAGAGTACTAGAACTCCTACACATGGATTTATTTGGACCAACAACATACAAGAGTTTGGGAGGGAATCTCTATTGTCTTGTGATTGTGGATGACTATTCAAGGTATACATGGGTGTTCTTACTTCATGACAAATCCGAAGTTGCTTCTTGCTTCAAGAAGTTTGCCAAGAGAGCTCAAAATAAATTTGAAGTGAAGCTCAAGAAGATTAGAAGTGACAATGGCAAAGAATTTGACAACACAAATATTGAAGCCTATTGTGTTGAAGTTGGAATCAAACATGAAGTCTCTGCAACTTATACTCCTCAACAAAATGGTGTAGTTGAGAGGAAGAACCGGACTTTGATCACTCTTGCAAGGACAATGCTAGATGAGTACAACACCCCCGAAGCTCTATGGGCGGAAGCAATCAACACCGCATGTTATGCATCCAACCACCTATTCCTTCAAAAGTTTCTTAGCAAGACACCTTATGAGTTGCTCAATGGGAAGAAGCCGGACGTCTCATTATTTAGGGTGTTTGGTTGCAAATGCTACATCTACAAGAAGCGGCAACACCTAGGGAAGTTCCAAAGATGTTGTGATATAGGCTTTCTTATTGGTTACTCATTGAAGTCCAAAGCATATAGAGTATTTAATCATGCCACCGGCTTGGTTGAAGAAACATATGATGTGGAATTTGATGAATCTAACGGCTCCCAAGGAGCATGACAATCTTGATGATGTAGGTGATGAACCATTGAGGGAGGCCATGAAGAATATTCCGGTGGGAGACATCAAGCCAAAAGATGATGAAGATAATGTATAAGTCATTAACCAACCTTCTTCATCAAGTGTACCACAAGATGGTGAAAAAGATATGAGAGTAGAAAATAAAGATACTCATATCTCCCATGAGCAAATGGTGGTACAAGCACAAGATGTTGATGCTCCACAACCTCCTCCTCAAGTGGTCAATAGAAGAAATACACCTCTCCTACAAGATCATCCACAAGATCTCATCATAGGGAGTCCATCAAAGGGTGTAATGACTCGATCTCAAAAACTTGCTTCATTTATTGCTTATCACTCTTTTATCTCTTGCTATGAGCCTACCAAGGTAGAAGAAGCTCTTAAAGATCCGGATTGGATAAATGCCATGCATGAAGAGTTGAACAACTTCACTCGCAATGAAGTTTGGACTCTTGAAGAGCGACCAAAAGGTGCAAGAGTCATTAGAACAAAGTGGGTGTTCCACAACAAGCAAGATGATCAAGGTGTTGTTGTGAGGAACAAGGCAAGACTAGTTGCAAAGGGGTTCTCTCAAGTTGAAGGTTTGGATTTTGGAGAGACCTTTGCACCGGTTGCAAGATTAGAAGCCATCCGTATCCTTCTTGCATATGCATCACATCATGAAATGAAACTATATCAAATGGATGTGAAAAGTGCATTTTTAAATGGCTTTATTAATGAACTAGTCTATGTTGATCAACCTCCCGAGTTTGAAGACCCTAGATATCCTAATCATGTTTATAGGTTGTTCAAGGCACTATGTGGGCTTAAGCAAGCCCTAAGAGCTTGGTATGAGCGTCTTCGGGACTTCCTCATTGAGAAGGGCTTCACTATTGAGAAGGTCGATACCACACTATTTACCAAGAAGCTTGATGGACATATCTTCATTTGTCAAGTATATGTTGATGATATCATCTTTGGATCATCAAATGAAGACTCATGCAAAGAATTTGGTGAATTGATGTCAAAGGAGTTCGAGATGTCAATGATTGGTGAGCTTACATTCTTTTTTGGTTTTCAAGTCAAGCAAATGAAAGAAGGCATCTTCATCTCTCAAGAGAAATACACAAAAGATCTTCTCAAGAGATTCAAGATGGATGAATGTAAGCCAATCAAGACACCAATGCCTACAAATGGACATCTCGACCTAGATGAGGGAGGTAACCTGGTTGATCAAACTCTCTACCTTTCTATGATTGGTAGCTTGTTATATTTAACTGCATCTAGGCCCGACATCATGTTTAGTGTGTGTATGTGTGCTAGATTTTAAGCTAGTCCTAAGGAAACATATTTAATTGCCATAAAAAGAATCTTTAGGCATCTTAAGCACACACCAAGCATTGGCCTTTGGTATCCCAAATGAGCTTTATTTGAATTAATTGGCTATTCCGATTCGGATTATGTCGGATGCAAAGTTGATAGAAAGAGCACATCCGGAGGGTGCCATTTGCTTGGTAGATCACTTGTGTCTTGGTCCTCCAAGAAACAAAATAGTGTGGCTTTGTCCACCGCCGAAGCGGAATACATTGCCGCGGGTGCTTGTTGTGCACAAATTTTATACATGAAATAAACTTTGCTAGACTATGGTGTAGTTCTAGAAAAGGTACCTCTTTTGTGCGACAATGAAAGTGCGGTAAAACTTGCAAATAATCCGGTTCAACACTCTCGCACCAAGCACAAGATATCTGCCATCACTTTCTAAGAGATCATGTTGCTAAAAATGATATGTCACTAGAAGGTGTAAGAACCGAAGATCAATTAGCGGATATCTTCACTAAACTGCTAGATGAGGCTACATTTTGTAGATTGCGGAATGAGCTCAATGTACTTGATTTTAGCAACTTCACTAAAAATTGAGCTTATGTTGTCCCTTGCATTCATTGTAATATACAACATGTTTAATTTTTGGCAATGCATATAGGGCTTGTCTAACATGGTTAAGATAACAACCGAAAAGCGTGTGAAGAAGCTTAACCTTAGATCAAACTTGACAAGCAACTAGACTTACTTACAAGTATTGCATATGCATGAATGTTGTTTTGTCGTTTTGTTCCATTTGCCCTCTTATTGCCTATTTTCTTAAAAAGAATTATAGCCTAAGGCAAAATATTTTAAAAAATATGAGGGTTTGAGAGAGGTCACTCACATCAGTCCCAATTGGTGTTTATTTGGATCTTATTCAAGTTGGGACTTGATTGGGAACAGGCAGCGCGAAGGAACTTTGAAGATTTGCTAGAAAAGGTGCACCGGACGCTGCACCGAACGCTGCTGTCCAGCGTCCGATCAGTTCACAGGAGGTGAACTGCTGCTGAAGGAGTGACCGGACGCTGCATTTGTGCGTCCAGTCAGGAAGGGATCTAGCGTCCGGTCGTTTGGTGAAGAAACAGGTTGTACTGACCGGACCCTGCCTACGTCCAGTCATGGACCACCGGACGCGTCCGGTCCCAATTCCAGAGGAATTGGACCTCTCTGGAATCGACCGGACGCTGGGTGGTAGCGTCCGGTCGCTACCACCGGAGCGTCCGGTCAGTGGATCCCGCGCGGCTTCAGGACTCTTTTCCGTTTTCTTTCTTGTCACGTTTGGGGAATCTATTTAACCGAACCGCCGTACCCTTTTCCTCGTATCCCGCTGTGACCAAGCCGAGCCCTAGCTAGCGCCGCCGCTCCCGCGCCCAAGCCTCCGCGCCGCCGTAGCTCGCCGCGCCGCCATAGCCGAGCACCTTGTGCCAGCCACGCACGCCACTGCGCCTCCCTTGCCTGCGCTCGCCCCTGCCTCGCTCGCCACCGTGCCGCCGCAGAGGAGCCCATTACCGAGCCTCTCCGCGCGTCCAAGCCACCGAGCCTCTCTGTGCCAGCGCCGCCGTCGGCTCCCAGGCACCGAGCGTCACTCAAGGCCGATTCCAGTGCCCTAGGCCTACCTCCTCTTTGGTAAGGCTAGATCCTTGTTCCAATGTTGATTTTCTTAGATCAAATTGCAATGCAATGCACTGATTTCAAATAATCTAGGGCCATCGGTTCATCACTGTTCTTCGTAACCCTAGCTCCAGCCGGTTCCGAGGGTTCCCCTGTGTGACGTCATTCCTTTTCTCAGATCGCCGATTCGTCAGGTAGCTTGCCCGTCGTCTCAATTTCGTACCTACATTGCTTGCTTCCTAGGTTTTTGCATCTATTAGATATATTGTATTTATTCGTATATCCATCTATTCTATCGTGCAGCGAGTCAGTGCTGTTGAGGTTCTTGTGGCAGTTGGCAGTCAACTCGGAGCCAAGCTCGTGAGTAAGGATCGAGGCCAAGCCTCAAGAGTGTCAGTTTGACAGTTGATCTTCATCAACGACAGTTCATCCTCTTGTCAGATCAGATGGCTCGCACCAAGAACGTTGGTGGAGGTCCGGGAGATGACGATCGGAGGCCCCCGCCTCACCAGCCTGTAGGACCGATGGGAAAGGAAACAAAGCAGTTGACATCCAAGAAGTGCAAGTACCCCGACGTAGAGATAGCGAGAGCAGCAGCTGTTGCTGAGGCCACAGAGCGTGCCAAGAGAGGCGGTGCCCGCAGTGGAGTCATCATAGCAGATCAGCTAGCACTAGATGCGCAGGACAGACTGAGGGAGATTAAGCGACTTCATGGTAGTCCACCTAGGACTGTCATAATGGTAGGTCGTCGTCTAGCTATTGAGGAGCCTCAGCGTCAGGGGGAGCCCTAGCAGGAGCCACAGCAGCAGCCCCCACCAGCAGAGCCTCAGCCAGCTCAGGAGACTCAGGAGGGCCAGTAGGCCGAGGAGACCGAGCCGGCACCCTAGCTACGCCGCTCTGGTCGGACCAGTGCTATAGTTCCACCGAGGCCAGCTACACAGCGTAGGGGTTCACGCCCACCGCTTAGACCACAGGGTCCGCCTCCAGTGGTATACCTTGACTTGAGGGCCGCTACAGCCAGGCAGGTTCGCCAGCTACGTTTTGTTGAGTTCGACGTGTGGTTCCCTCCGAGGAGGGATGAGAGAGCAGCAGAGGGGTTCTACACACCGCTCCAGGAGGACTTCTACAACACATATCTGAACAGTGGGGCAGTGTTTAGATCACAGAGAGTCTACAGTTTAGAGTCTATTGTGGCAGTAGCCAGAGAGCACATCCGCCCCTACTTGTCATATTTATCGGGGCTCGTAGATCTGATTGGCCGAACAGGAGTATATGTACCATCTTGGGTCCGGCAGTTTTATGCTTCACTCTACGTTGATCCGCATCACAACTTCATTCATTTTGCATTCAACGGCAGAGATTACAGGGTGATGAGCTTTAGGGCCCAGGAGATACTGAGACTACAGGATCAACCTATCAAGTTGCATGAGGTATGCTATGGACAACAAGAGCCTCCTAGGCGTCCTCATGGAGGGATGGTGCCCCCTATAGATTTGGTGCGACATTGCTTCAAGGAGCCCTTTGGTGAGGGGTCGAGCAGGAACCCTAGTGACCTGACTCCTACAACTCATGTGCTAGAGGCCATTATCAGGAGGACACTACTTCTTAGGTTGGGATGACTAGTTCTAAGTGTCGATTGGAGTTGGAGTGACACTTAGAGTAGTTTAGGACTTTGTTTTTCCTTTGGCTGTACTATTAAGGGGGGTATGAACGGGTAGCTTGACCTAGTTGAGTCTAGTGAGTTAGGTGTGGTGCACACTTGTTAAAACTAGCTCTAGGTAGCTCCTATGAATGCCTAAGATCCTTTGGAGCAAACTTCATTCACATATGATCAAGAGTTGGAAGTGAATGGAGGGTCAAATGCTGACCGGACGCTGTCCCCGGTGCGACCGGACGCTGGCCGCAGGGTCCGGTCAGTTTATTTGATCAGCAGATAGCGTTCGGTGTGACCAGACGTTGGATCGATTAAGTGACCGGACGCTGAGAGCCAGCGTCCGGTCGACTCCAGTAAGGTTCCAGAGAAGGGAATCTGTGACCGGACGCGTCCGGTCAGTACTGACCGGACCCTGAGGGTTCAGCATCCGGTCGAGTCCAGTAAGCATCCAGTGAGGGTTTCATGCGACCAGACGCATCCGATCAGTGGTGACCGGACCCTGCCAGCGTCCGGTCAACACATTTTCACTGGCTCGCGGGTTGAACTGATCGGAGCGTCCGGTCAACATGACCGGAGCGTCCGGTCATCCCACAGAAGCTCATAACGGTTCATTTTTCAGGCTGCCTTATAAATAGAAGCTCCACTCTTGTGTGGAGTCACTTTTGCTTATTCCAACAGCTGAGAAACACGTTTGTGAGTGCTAAGAAGAGCAAGATCCTAGTGAGGTGATTGAGATTTAAGAATCCAAGAGAGTAGCCTCATTAGTGAATCAAGAGTAGCAAAGTGTGCATCCATCTTCTCATTAGGCTTTGCGTGGTCAAGTGAGAGTTCGTGCTTGTTACTCTTGGTGATCGCCATCACCTAGACGGCTTGGTGGTGGTTGAGAGCTTGGTGATCACCCGGTGGAGCTTGTGGGTGACCCAACTCAAGTTGTGAGCGGCTTTGGGTGATTCGTCACGACGGAGTGTCGAAGAATCAACCCGTAGAGAGCACTTGATCCTTGCGCGGATCAAGGGGGAGCTACACCCTTGTGCAGGTGCTCCAACGAGGACTAGTGGGGAGTGGTGACTCTCCTATACCTCGGCAAAACATCACCGTGTTCCTCTCTCTCTTTACTTTGAGCATTTACTTTGAGTATTTACTTTGAGCAATTCAATACTTGTCTTTACATTCATAGAATTGACATGCTAGAGTAAGTTTGGAACATAGGTTGCAAGTCCGTTGTGCGTTAGTTTGATAGAAACACTTTTCTAAGCACAATGGGTTAATTGGGCTATCCGTAGGATTTGATTATTGCAAGAAAATTTAGAATTAGCCCAATTCACCCCCCCTCTTGGGCATCTTGATCCTTTCACCGTGATCCTTTGAGAATTAGTTGATACTTTCTAAAGCAATGTTGTAGCCCTATCGTATCTCTACAACTTTGCTTCAAGAAGATTTTGCTAACTCGCCATTGATTTGGAGTTTGGAGGGATGAAAACACGCTGTCAGTCGGTTGATGGCGGGCCTGATGGCCATCTCCGTCAGACCGTCATGCTCGACCGACGCTGGCCGCCCACGACAGGTGGAGGCCATACGCCGATGCTACCCCCACTTGTTAGGCCATCGTAGACATGATGACACCACGTACCCATGGCTTCATCTCCTACCTTCGCCTGCGCCCATTCACTTCGCCCGAGCATGTGGTAGCACAGCGTTGCGCCACTGCCATTACTATCGAGCACGTCGCCGTCATGTAGCTCCTCCGCCAGCCAGTTTCCACGCAATTGCTTGCACCCGTAGACACACCGGGCTCTGCTCTACTTCCTTGACCCCTTCACAGTCTCATTCGAGCCAAAGTGAGGGCCCATTGGCCAATCCTATCGCCGCCGCCATCACTGGTGCCTCACCGAAGCGTGAGCTCGTCGTGGCCTGAGCTCACCACCGCTCCTCCATGCCCCCTTTCCTCTGCATTGTCTTCCCCGTGCCTCATAGTGGCTCTAATCCTATCCCGTCTAACCGCTACCGCCCGGATGTCGTCGGTGTGTGAGCCTTGCCGGAGTGAGCTCCGCCACCGTGTGGACCTTTCTGTGGCCAGGTGTTCTGAGAGCATCTCATAACCCTAGATTAGCATTGGTAGTATCGCCTTAGCATCGTGGAGTTGTTGCACCCCTCGCCTAAACCAGCTGTGGCCGGAGACGGTCGGAGCACCGTCGTGCCGCGCCGCCGTGCTACCATGGCCGGCGACGAGCCACCTCCAATGCACCTCCATGCTAACCACCTATATGAATTGATGCGGGAGAGAGAGGAGAACACCATGGTGGGGTCGGTTTCACCGGAGGGTTCGCCATTGGTGAGCTATCGTCGGTCAACTGCCGTCCCCTGCTCTGGTTAGGCTGACCTATGGGGTCCACTAACATGTGGGTCCTGAGTGTCAGTGACTGCAATACTTAATTTTGTGTATTCCTTTCCTGATTTGCATGCTAACTTTGGAAAAATATATCTAGGGTTTGAAATGTCCTAATTGAGGTCAACCAAATTTTGTTGGGTTGCTTATAAAGTGTAGAAGTGTGGTAAAATTATAAAGTGGACATGCTCTATGAATTTAATTTTAGAATTAAATAAATATACAAAGGTGCTCTTTATGTGTGTAGAAACTTGTGAATTTCATATCTAGAGTTCTAGTACTTCCATTAATTGTGAAATTTTTATAGTGGACGTTTTCTTGATATTATTAAGCTATGATAAAAATTCCAAGTCTAGTGCATACTTAATAATTTAGTTACAAATTTCTTTAAAAGCAACCCTATATCCTTGTGCTATTTTTCATGGGAAAAATATGTATCCAATTGACATGAAAATTTTTACACCATGTTCTTGTGCTGTAATGAATCCAAGAAAAATATGAAATCTATTGCTTGACACTTTTCACTAGGGTTTCCTATTTATGCTATTTTAAGCCCTATTGGTTTGTCATTTTTGTGTAGGATGTTATATTTGTTCAAATGATGTGAAATTATACAGTAGTCTATTGGGGACATATATAAGCTACTAGTAATTTTTGTGGAATTTTCTATACAATGTGGCTAGGTGTTTATTATTTAACCTAATTATCTAAATAAATTAATAAATGTATCAAAAGAATTTATTTAGGAATGGTCACTATGTTTTCTAGTGTTTATTTGAGGTATGTTAACTGTTGGTAATATTGGTAGTGCTCATGGTACTATTCTTGTATGTAGTAAGATATTCATTTTTACTATAATTCACTTATAGTGAATTTCTGGATAGATTTTAGAGTTAAGCAAATTAACTGGTGAAGATGAGGTTTGCTATGAATCTTGTCTATAACAAAGTTGTAGATAACTCACTTAACTAGCTTTTGTTAAATTTTCATGGCATTTTCCAAATAGTTTATGAGTTATGCCTGTTCAAAGTTGGTCTTCAGAAATTATAGCTCTCTGGAATTTCTGGACTATATTTGATAAATGTGCCAGTTTGACCTTGTTAACTTGGGAATCATGCTGAGATGTTTAAATATGAATTGTAGATAATTTCATAAGCTTTCCATATTATCTTGTTGCATGTCTTTTGGATTAGTACAACTCTAGTTATGAGTTAAACTAGCAGATGTTGTCTGTAGCCTTGAATCTGTGAATGCAGTGAATGACTTGTTTGCTTTATATGAGTTGATATGGTGATTTAGATGCTAGGCTAATTAAGATAAATTGTTAGTTATAGGTGCTAGACCTCTTACTAAAGATGAACAACTTTATCTTAGGTTGTTAGAGCTTGGTGAGTGTGTAGTTCTTGTTTTCTAAAAGAAATAAGCACCTAATCAGTAAAACATATGTTAATCTTGTATCGTTGTGTTATTCATGTGTTCATCTATATATGGCTGTACATTTCATCACCACCTTTCATCTCTTGTGCATGTATGACTCTTATGCTATGCATATGCATGCAATAGGTGTTCCGGAGAGAGTCACGCTTCTAGAATTCGAGCAAGGACTTCCGGAGGAGCAACAACAAGCTCAGGAGACGGAGGCCTAGGCCCCAGAAGAAGGAGCCAACGAGGAAGAAGGCCTTGAGTGTCCCGATCACTAGCCTTCCTCTTTTCTGAAAGGCAAGCCCCAGAGCATTCTAAGTCTCCTATGTTTTAAAAATGATTACTTTGAGTATCTTTATATGTTTGATGCATTAAGTGATAGGAACTAGATGCAAACACTTGTTGCATAGATATCTATTCCTTGTCCAATACACGTACCTTGAATCATATTTAGGTCTAGGAGTGAATCAAAGCTTAGCCTTGCTTAGATAGGTAAAGTCAGGTGATTTCCTGTCACCAGGAAGTTAGGATGATGTCTGGTCACGGTTGGCTATATTTGCTATCGTGAAAAATAACCATGTGTTAATAATGAATTGAGACCGAGTAGGATGTCGATAGAGAAGCAACAAGGCAAGGAGGTCTTGGGTGTGGATCTATCCCCGTCTGTGTCGGTTAAGAACCGATTCATTGTATGTCCTTATGTCATGTTGAACGCATGCCTATCACTTAGTTGGCCGGATAACTCATTCCGACCGTGAAGCCAAGTAGCTCAACTCAGGTCAGGAGTCAAAAAGTGAAAGTGCGTACTCTGACGGTAGTAAGGATGTGCGGGGAGCTATTGGCATAAGTCTAAAGGTGAGATTGACCACCTGGCAGAGTGGACTCCCTAAGAGTACGGCGCTGAACGGACCCGTGAATTTATTCCTGAGTTATACCAAAGATGACCTGAGGCAACCACTGATTAGGTTGATTGGGTTTGTGTTAGGACTAATTCCCCTAGCTGGGTAGGAATCGATTTGAATCGCCGTCTCTCCCGGATAGTGAGAAGTTGACTTAGCAGCAGCAACGTAGATACACTTAATTAAACTTGATGGTTATAATGATGACGACGATGTTACAATATTATACCAGATACTGTTACTAATGTTTGGAGTTAATCAATTGCTTGCTCTAGTATAGGTGCTAATCTAGTTAACAGGCTTAATATTGATAACTTACTGCTTAACTAATAATTTAAGTTATATACTCTTGTATCATTAAAGCTTTTATGCAAAATGGTTGTCAAGCAAAATCCACCAAAAAGGCTTGCATACTCCTTGGTGTTATTTATTTTTTGTTTACGACGGGTAAGTCTAGCTGAGTACATTCTCGTACTCAGCGTTTATTCCCTCTTATTGCAGATGACGTGCTCTATAACGGCTACTACAAGTATTGTCTCCACCATGCGGGAGATGAAGACTAGATCATGGGCATGATCTTCTATGTTATCTTATCCTATTGCTTTTGCTGAATATGATTATGGAACTGGCTTGTATTTGAACTAAGTGTGTGTGATGGTCCCAAACTACTTTGCTTCCGCTATTTGTGAACCCGTGTTGTAATAACTATGTGAACTCTGATGTATGAGATACTTGTGAACTACTTGTGAAATGTATATAACATGTGGCTTGTTATATTGAATCACTACGATCTTGGTTGTATGTAAGTTGGTTTTAAATCTTTCGTGGTTTCAGTTGACTACCTAGGTTTATATAGGGTTCAAGTGTGACAGTTTGATCACTCTGGTTATTGCTTTCGTACTTGTGCTCTTATAAATTGGTCGGTTCTGTTATAGCTACCTCTCGGCCATGAGTTCATGGTCACCGCGCGCGTGGCCGTTGCGACACGTGCTTAGCCGCACTGTACTAGGAGCCGCGCCATACTAGGCTGTCGGGCCAAAAGGGTCGCTGCCGGCCCTTTCCTTTTTCTAATGTATTTTCTAATTTATTTTCTAAGGTAAACTTGTAAATTCAATATAAAATTGTGTAGTTAATCAAAAATTGTAAAACTAATTTTGTTAGGTTCATAAAATCATGATCTATCTGCTAGTATATTTTGTTCACATAGTTTTATAATATTTTTAGGAGTTATCTAATTAATTTAAGATGCTTAATATTATAAGATATAAACTTGTATGAATTGTTTTGATAAATTGGTAATAGTGTTGGCTCTGAAACTTTCACAGTAAATTCCTAACATTATTAGGTGTTCACTGTAATTTTTATAGCTTCATAATAATTAGTTTACTAAGGATAACTAAATGAGCCCTAGTTTGAAAATATTTGTTTAAGCAATAAAATGCCAAAACACCTTGGGATTTTAAAACTAGAATATTTTTCGAGAAACAACGCCTTATTCGACAACGTGGATATGTAGGCTAGTACATTAGTCATTAAACCTAGCTTGTTAGCTTGCAGAGTGTAATCATATTTAGAGTTGTAGTTGTCGTTCATTATTTACATCTCTGTGTTGCATCCACGTATATCATAATAGGAACAACGATGGATCATGGAGTCAACTGAGGTAGCGAAAAAGATGGTGCCTTGATGATCAGTGTCACCATGATGGAAATGTTAACTTTTCGGTTATATCTTACCCAGGCAAGCCCCGGTGCATAACTCATATTATTCTATACTTTATCTTATGCTTGTGCATTAAGTTTTAAGGAGTTGAATAAAAACCACTTGCATATATATATATATATCATTATCCTATGAGTCCTACTAGTATGTCAGGATCATGTAGATTGCTATGCTATAGGACCCGATAGAAGTCAAGTGATTACCTATCACTCGCGAGAGATAGGAAAGATATTGTTGTTGTTATTATATTACTATCACATGGAATATATATGAATGATAATTAGAGACCAGATGGAATGGTACTTTGGATCTAGACTTGGTTAGGCATTCGAGCGAGGCTCAGATTTCACTTGTTCCGCCTGTGTCGATTGAGGACCGTCCGTTGATGTGGATGGTAGTCATATCACAGACTTATTATCCTGAGCATATACTTGCTTATGGGAGCAGAAAGGCTCGTTGCTCTCCTGTCGTGGGATCTGGCTCTTTCTAGACCGACTGATTGGAGGTAGAGATGGTAGAGGTCTAAGCACCACACTGAGTTCAGGACTCAGGAGTGGGGGCTTGGAGTCCAAGTTTAGACAGAGGACCTAGGACCCCTTGATAGGAGAGTGGTAGGTTGGTCTTGCTTGTTCCTGGGATACAAGTGGGGCATGTGTGTTTCGAGGTACCCTAGCTAGGGATACATCGGTTCATGAATCGTCGTGTGATACGATATGACTTGATTATGGTCTAGCACCGTAGTAAGAACTGAAACTTGAAAGGTAATAAAATGATTTTGATTGCTTACCACCTGCTTGAAAGTAGCATGGATGCTTACATAGAATGGTTAATTAATGAACTAATGAATGACTGCTAATAAAATTGAATATAAGGACACACAGTTTAGTAATGCTTCCACAGATGTAATAACCCACAAGCCAAATAAGTCTTGTATATCCTTGAAGTCTTTTATTTTCCTCCTAGTCAGGGTAAGTCTTGTTGAGTACAATCGAGTACTCAGGGTTTTATTCCCCCTGTTACAGGTGATCGGAATGATACTTAGAGCTGACTCTTGTGTGGGAAAATCTCATGGTGGGCTCTGCGGGGATTCCTTTCGCGCTACGACCGTAGTGTTTATTTATAACCCTTATGAAAGTTTTTTATAAGAAAAGATGTAAAAATCTATTAGCATATCTTATATATAAATGTCTATTATGTTAATACTTCACCATGTCATTAAATTAATCATGCTTCCTCTGTAACTCTAATAACAATGTTATATTCCGCTATTATAATAAATTGAGGTAATATTCTGGTACTGTAATAAAGTAATGTAAGGAATAACTTAAGAATATTGTAAGCTTTATTCTCTCATTTATGATCCTGATGGAAAAATGTGGATTTTTGAGTTCTCTCTTGAGGTGTGCTCGACGGAACTGCGTAGTTTAGTGTCTTCTCTTGAATACTTAGTATCTAATGGAAGCCAAGTACACTCTTAGGAGGCATTAGATTAGGCGGTTCTGCCACACCAGCCCACCACATGTGGGACATAAAAAGTTTAAATTAAGTTTAGAGCAAGAAATTGATATTATTCTCTTGAAGCTTCAAGAACTAGGATTTAGGAGAATAATATTCTAGATTGAGGAGCATAATATTCTCTTGACTATTTGTGATTCATAAAAAGATGTAAGAAAGAATATTATTCTCTTGAGCTTAGAACAAGCTTTGAGCTTCTAGGCCCCTCAAGTAAGTAGTTTCAATGGTTAATGCAATATTACTTTCTGTAACTAACGAATGTGTTTTGGAAAAATAGGTTGACATTATGTCATAAAGTATGAAGGTGAAGAAGTGTCCTCAAGCATTGATGAAGAAGAAAGTCAAGGACAACTTAGCATGTGTGGCTAGCATATGGTTTGGAGGATCAAGTGTTAATTCTAGGCCACAATGCATGAAGAATATAAGACATCCACACATGTTGATGACAAGACGATCAAGAACTCAAGATTGAAGATAGAGCAATCAAGAGTCAAGCAAATCAATCAAGGATTCAAGATCAAGTGGATCATGGATGAGTTAAGTGTGGCAAGTGAAGCCTTAAGGTTGAATACCTTTCAAGAGTTAGGTTCGCTAATAAGAGGATTTAAGTATGCAAAGGGTCAACCAAATAAGTGTGCATGTTGTTGCAATCTTGAAGAACATATGGTCCAGAGAGCTTGATTGTGCATCAATAAGTCCAACGAATAAGGTTTCACTTTCACCTTAGTTCAGAGTTCATATGAGAAAGTTAGAAGTGAACTTAGGGAAGAAGGCACATAGAGGAGTAGAGGACATTCTAACAGAGAGGGAAAACATGCACCAGAGAATTGGTGATGAGTCCGGCCAATGCCTTTGTGTGAAGGGCGATGTTGAAATTAGTCTAGCCAGTGAAGAATGAGGGCACTGGATAATGATAACAGTGATAGAGGCTAGGGTTTTTGACTGGTCTATTCAAATAACTACAATGGACAGCTTGACCAGATGGAATTATGAATGCTGAACAATTGTCAAAAGATGTGTTTGACTGTGTAGATGTGAACAGAGGATAAGCTAGGAGAAGATTGTGAGCACTAGACAATGACATCAATTAGTCATTGGAGTGTTCAGAACTAGCCATTAGAGGTGCACTATGTGAATGAATACACCAGACTATCAGGCTAGGACTAGCAGATTGTCCTAATCTTTGTATTTTCTCATGTGACCATTGGAGCACTTTTGGCATTGTTTGTTAACGACCCTCTCCCAAGGTTTGGGCTAGAAATACCCCCCTCCCAAGGGGTTTTTTCTGGTACCTTTTGGCCATGGGTTAAGTGGAGGGGAGTATGAAGCTCAAGAAGAGAAGAATGTGACAATAAAGCCCATGTGTTGGCACGAGAGACATAAATGAGAGTGATCCATATACTTGTGATTGTAAGGCAGCCATGAGAACCGAAGTTCGTGAGGTGGAGCACCTGAAATCATGTGTGATCTTCCAATAAAAAGCAGTAGGCTTCATGGAGGTTGTAACACCCTAGGTGTTAGGCTTGCACTTTTGCACTTGCATTTTGTGAGCACAAGCATCATTAAGCATTCATGGGCATGAGCATAAGAAGTTTCATCTCATTCACTTTATCTCTATCACATGTGATGTTGCTTATATACATACATATGCTTGTGATCATGGGTGACCAATGTGAGAAATGGTTGTGTGGTCACAAAAACACCTTAGACATATCTAGGATGGTACTTGGAAACAAGTTTGGTATTCATGACATGGACCAAAACAGCCCCAAGTCATAGTTATTCTAGAAACTCCAATTTTCATGATCCTACTTTAACCAAAGTTGAACTATGCTTTAGAGTAGTTTGCATGGTAGTGCACCCTTAAGCAAAGCTGTATTACTTGACTAGAGTAACAACTTTCATTTTTGTGCCAAGACCTAATTCAGTGCCTAACATGGTCAAATAGGGCTCACAAGAATCAACAAAATAGTTGTTTTCAAACTTAGAAATTTTCTAAGTCTAAGAACTAATTTATAGTTTCATGTACCATACTTTGAAGCTTTGCATTTTGAAAACCATGGCGATTTAGAGGAAACTTTTTAAAGAAAAGTTGTAGATCTTGTGTAGCTCTACAATTCTTAGTAATGGAGTTTTTGCTAATTCGCCACGGATTAGGAACACCAATGGCTTGAACTTACGCTGTCAGTCAGCAATCGCAAGCCCTAACCGACCTTCACCGCCCGCATTAGTGGCCGACCGGCCATAGGCCGTGGCCACTGCGTGGAGGCTATACACCGACAACAGGCCCACGCATCAGGCCAGAGCGGGCAGAAGAGGGCACTGCATCGCGCTCGCTCACTCTCTCGCGCTCACTCTCTACCTCGCCTTGCTCTCACTCTCACTCTCGTAGCCGAGCCACGCCGCCGTCGCCATCACCGTGTGCCTCCGTCGTGCTCGCTCACCGTGCACGTAGCACCACCGCCCAATCCACCTCACCCACTGCTTTGCCACCACCTCATCTATCTCCTTGACCCGCTAGCTTCGTGACTTGAGCAAGGGTAAGGCCACATTGTGCCATCACCGCCATTGCCGTGGTCGCGGTGCGCCACCAAGCTTAAGCTCGCCATGGCCAGCCGTAATCGGTGCTCCTCTGACCTCTCTCACCCTTGGTTGCTCATCGCCATAGAGTCTAGATGCTAAGGCCAAAGCCGGTTTAACCGCTACCACCACCACCACGTAGGAACACGTGGCCATGCCGTGCGTGTTCGCAATGGCCGCACACACGAGCTCATCACCGCCGACCGCCCTTAGATCGCTCAGGTGCCCGTTATCGTTTCGCTTAAAGCCTTATTGTCTTTCCCAAAGACGGAGACCTGCCTTTGGCCGCCGTCTTGTTGGAACGTTGACCTCACCGCCGTGCGCTGTGCGCCGCCGTTCCACCATGACCTAGACCTAACCCTAGAGCTCCGCTAGGTCACCATGAAGCTATAGCCATGCTCGCTTGAGCACGCCATGGCCGGAGATGGCCGGAGCGCCGCCGCACGCCTTCGCCGAGCCACCATTAGCGCCGTCACTGTAGCCAATCGTCGTTAGAGGTCCGACGACCTTCCTCATTCGATACGGGATGTTGAGTAGAACACGACGGAGGTAACCTCGTCGCCGGAGACCTCACCGATGGTGAGGTATCACCGGTCAACCTCTGTCCTTTGTTTTTGTTTCGCTGACGAGCGGGCCCCATTGACCGTGGGGCCCATCTGTCAGTCTGTGTGTTCTTTGGTTTTCTTATTTTTTTCATAGATTTGAATACACGTTTCAAAAATTCATATCTAGAGCTAGGAGTGTCCAAATTGAGTGATCCAAATTTTGCTCAATTCATCATGAAGTGTACTATTTGATAAAAATATGAAACCTACTGTTTAGGATATTATTCTGGAAGAATTAAATTGAGCTACATAAGTGTTTTTAAAGTAGTTTATATCTTGTAAAATGCATAACTTGAGCTAGAAAAGTGATAAAATTGTGATTTTAATTTTGCTGATCTTATTTTGACAAGCTCTAGCTAAGAAAAATACTAAACCTACAGTAAACATACTTGGTATATGGTCTTTCTATTTAATCTTAAATAATTGCTAGTTTCTAGTGAAAATAAATGGGGTAAAAATACATAACTAATGATCATGCAATTTTTACACAGTGTTATGGTGCTAGGATGAATGTAAGAAAAATATGAAATCTATTGCTTGACTACTTTTCACTAGGCTAAACTATTTTTGCTAAAATAAGCCTATGTAACTTGCCATTTTCATAAAGATGGCTATACTTATCTAAAATAGCATAAAATTTGTACAGTAGACTGTTGGGGTCATATATAGGCTACTGTAATTTTATCAGAATTTACTGTACACTTTTGATATATTTTCCTTATTTCACCTTAGTGTCCAAATAAATTAATAAAGACATTTAAAATAATTATTTTGGGCTTGACCATTATGTTTTCTAAAGTGTATATGATGTCTATGAACTTATTGGTACCATTGGTTATGCCCAAATTTGATTGCTTGTATACAGTGAAATATTAATTGCTCTATAATTTAATTTTAGCGACTGTTTTGGACAGTTTCTGTTGTTAAGTAAATTGCATGGGTCAAATGATGTTTTCTGTGAATCTTGTCAGTAACAAAGTTATAGGTAACTTACTTATCTTGCTTGTGTCAAATTTTTATGGCAATAGGCTAAATGATTTGAGAGTTATAGCTGTTAGAAGTTGGTCTCCAGAAATGTTTATTCTCTGAAATTTCTAAACAGATCTAGAAAATTGCTTTGTTTGACCTTGATATCCACTGAATCATCTTGAGATGACTATAATAAAGTTGTAGGCAGTTTTATAAGCTTTCCAGAAAGTCTAAGATCATAGTATTTAGTTGACTAGAACTTTAGATATGGCCTAAAATAAGTAGTTGTTGTTTATAGTAGGAAATAACTAAGTCAATTATAATTGTTTGTCTTATATGATGCTTGTGTAGATGCTTAGGATAATTGAGATTAGTTGTTAGTTGCAGGTTCTAAGCCTCTTACTGATGATGAACAACTTTACCTTAGGTTACTAGAACTTGGTGAGTGTATGTTTCTTATTCTATAGAAGAGATATGCACCTACTCAGTAAATATCAACTAGAAAAAAGTTATATATTTACTTGATCAACGAATGTTAAACTTATCATACATCTTGCGGATAACCATGCTCGTGCATATACAATTTATCATATCATCTCTTATGCATTCATGATACTCATCTGTGCATATGCATGCAATAGGTTTTTCGGAAGGAGTGACTCTACTCGAGTTCAAACTCGAGCATCAAGAGGAGGAGCAAGCAACCCAAGAGCAGATGGTTCAGGCAGGAAGGAGGAGTCAATGTGGAAGATCTTCCCAAGTGTCCTGACCACCAACCTTTCCTCGTTCTTGAAAGGCAAGCCCCGGAGCATTATAAGCCTCCTAAGCTTTTACAAATATCACTTGCGTCTTTTATGTTTGATGCATTAGGTTATAGAAGTTGATTGGAAACACTTGCTGCATATATTTTTCCTTGTCCAGACAAGTATATCTTGAATCCTTTGTAGGTCTAAGATCGAATATATGCTTAGTCATACTTAGTTCGGTAGAAGTCAGATGATTTTCTATCACCTGCAAGATATAGGTAGATATCTGATCACGGTTGGCTATAATTGCTATCGTGGAAATAACCATGTGTTGATAAATAAAAAGGAGATTGGACGGGATTGTGATAGAGAAGCAACAAGGCATGGAGGTCTTGGTGCCTATTTATCCCCGTCTATGTCAGTTAAGGACCGATTCATTGTACGTCCTCATGTCATGTTAAACGCATGCCTAGCACTTAGTTGGCCGGATAAATCGTTTCGACCGCGAAGCCGAGTAGCTCAACTCAAGCCAGGACCCGGTAAGTGAAAGTGCGCATACTGGAGGCAGTAAGGATGTGCGGGGAGCCAGTAGCGTGAGTCCAAGGGCAAGCCATGCCTGAACTTCTTGGCAGACTGGTAGAATTTTTTAGGGTGCGGCGCTGATCGAATCCACGACTGTACCTAAATTGTACCAAAGGTGACCCGACGTGACCCTGACGGGGGAAGTATGGGTTTATGTTAGGAATAACTCTCCAGCTGGTTGGAATCAATTCGAGTCGCCGTCTCTTCCGGATATTGAGAACTTGACTGAGCAGCGATAACGTAGCATTAATTGATGGAACTTGATGGTTATGATGATGCTCAAATTATTATACCGATTATGGTTACTATTGCTTGTTAGCTTGATCAAGTGATTGCTCTAGTAGATGTGCTAATCTAGAGATGCTTAATTGAATAAGTATTCAAATTGATGCTAAAGGTACTAAATCTTCAAGTTATGTTACTTAAGCTTTTATGCAAAATATTGTCAAGTTAACTCCACCGATAAAGCATTGCATACTCCTTGGTGTCATATTATTTCTAGTTTATGACGGGTAAGTCTAGCTGAGTACATTCTCGTACTGAGGATTTATTCCCTCTTATTACAGATGACATGATGTATCATGGGTACTGTAAGAACTGCCTTCATCCTGCCATGGATGAGGACTAAACCATGTGGCATGGTGCTCCTAAGATATTCTCTCTATGCTTTTGCTGAAAATGACCGTGATACTGGCATGTATTTGAACTAAGTGTGATGTTGATGTCAAACTACTTTGCTTCCGCTATTTAAATTTGGTTTGTAATAACTATGTGAACTCCGATGTATGTGAGATATTTGTGAACTATTTACGAATTGTGATGTAACATGTGACTGGTTGTGTTGAATCATGTACAATCTTGATTTGTATGTTGGTTTATTTGAGATCATTCGTGATTTTATTGGACTACCGGATTTATATGAGTTCAAGTATAATAGTTTGATCGCTTCGATGATTGTTATTGTACTTGTGTTTTTATAAATTGGACGGTTATGTTACTGAGGTGACCCTATAAGGAGGGGCCCCTGTAAGGATGATGTGAAGCGCGCATGTATTGGTGTGTGGCTGACGATGACAGAGGTATTATATTGTTGCCAAAAAAAATTCTTAGTTCAAGTCCGGCTTGAAACATTAACTCTATTTATTTCCACACTAAAAACTCATAGCTGCCCACCAAAGTCTAGGACCGAATTAAACTAGCCCAATAGAGTTGTTTTTTACGGAACAACTAACCCAATAGAGTTGTTGTCACATTCATCAAAACAATTGTCTGATTGAACATTAAGTTTAGGTTGTCACAACTTTTTTAACTTGCTAGAGTAGTGAATCTTGGCACAACTATGACGTCTGATTTTCACGTCTCACCTTCGACACCGCCACAAAATGATGCGGCTACATGGGGCTCGAAACCGTATATAGATATAGATATAGATATAGATATAGATATAGATATGGATATAGATACAGATACAGATACAGATACGGATATGGATACATATATGGATACAGATACGGATACGGATATGGATATGGATACGGATACGGATACAGATGGACTAGCCGATTAGCGATTTAAAATGCAGTTGCAGCTCGCTACACGCTCAGCTTCCTCCCGCGTGCGCGAGTCCTCGGAATCAGCCCTTCCGCGGCCGGCCCCCGCTGCTACAAAGCGCGCCTTGCTCCGCCCCGGCAATGCAACTCCCCCGTCGTCGAGCACGCGGAGTCGAGGAGGGAGAGGGATGGCCTCACCAGCACCAGGAGCCCTGGAGGAGGAAGAGAAGGGGTTGGTTGGCCTGGAGGAGGAAGAGAAGGGGTTGGTTGGGCTGCACCGGCTTGTTCCGGTTCGCGGACGGCGCGGACGCGGTGCTCATGGCCGCGGGTGCCGCGGGTGCAGTCGCCAGCGGCGTGGCACAGCTGCTCATGACGCTCATCTTCGGCGAGGTCGTCAACGCCTTCGGCTCCGGCTCCCGCCACGACATCCTGCACCGCGTCTCCGGGGTACGCCTCGAATCTCCATCCCCATTTAACTGCAGCTCTTGTGTTGCCATTCCTAGTTTGGAGTTTGGAAGGGATTGACGAGTACTCCTAGAATGCTAAAGGCAAAGTGTGGGGGATATCTGTTGATGTACTTCGACCAGCTGTTCAACTATTCTGATGATCTGATCACACGGGTAGTGTTAGTTACTAGTAAGCACATGGCACTCCATAGTACTACGAAATAGGATTGCTACCGATTGTACCATTTGTTGATTATTTGCTGGATAACATCTTCCTACGATAAAAATAGATCGGTTTCATCCTCAGCTAAAATCTTTAACACTGCTGTTTCAGGTGTGCCTGAAGTTCGTCTATCTGGCCATTGGGTCATGGTTTGCTTGCTTCCTACGTGAGTATTAGTATTTCTTCAGTGGCTTATTGTGTCTATTTGGCCATTGGATCATGGTTTGCTTGCTTCCTACGTGAGTACTAGTATTTCCTTAGTTGTTTATTGTGTCTGTTTATGCTTTAGTCAGCCTTTATAGTGATGAATATTAGTTATTCAGTCACCCACTTAATCTTATTAACCTTCATAATGGAAAAGAATAAAGGACGGTTTTGCACCTAGCCCATGTGACCATATATACCAAGAATGAAATGAGCACAAGGAATGGGAACCAAATTTTCCTTCCATAAATAAGACACAATCATCTAACTATATTTTTTTTTGAGTGAAACAGGAGGGGAAGCCCCCTACTAGTCTTTTATTAAACTAAGCAAAAGTTTTACAAAGTCTAATCATGAGACAAAAAAGATCATACTAATTACACATAAGCCTCTAGCCATTGATCAATGTAAGGATGATAAATCATCTAACTATATGTTAATCATGTGTAAGTCTATTCATATGATGGTATGTCATTCATATTGCCATAAGTCCATAACTCTGAAACCAAGAAATCCCATAGTAACATTATCTTCTTTCAGAAAGGAGAAGCATTAACCAGGTGTAATAAACTACTTAGATCCATTTTCTGCAGCATAGATACTGCCAGGGGCATCTAAAGGTGTTACTGTTTTTCACGTTTTAAGGTACTGCTAGTTATAGATTAGCACTAAGGTGTTACTGTTTTCATTGTTTTATCAGAGGTTGCGTGTTGGATCATCACTGGAGAAAGACAAGCAGCTCACATACGGGGTCTCTATCTTGAAGCTCTATTGAGACAAGACATTGCATTTTTTGACAAGGAAATGACCACTGGACAATTGGTTGAGAGTATGTCCGGAGATACAATACTTATCCAGGATGCAATTGGTGAAAAGGTTGACCCATGTAAACTGTAAACACATCATTGTCAGCTTGTGAATTGTGATGCTGGTTCATATTAACTTTACTAAAGCTACAAAGCACATAGGCAGCATATTTGTATCTAATGATTTAAACTTATCTTCTGTGTTTCGAATTAAGGAGTACAAATTTTGCTTATATGCGAATATGTGATTGTAAATTGTTGTGATCTGATGTCTATTCTGGATAGTCAACTCAAATATTCGTTTCCATTCCAGGTTGGGAAGTTTATACAACTTACTGCCACATTTGTTGGAGGCTTGGTGATTGCTTTCTATAAAGGATGGCTTTTAGCTGCTGTTATGATGTCAAGTGTCCCTCCTATAGTAGTTGCTGGAGCAGCTATTTCATGGACTGTATCGAAACTGTCAAGCCAGGGTCAAGCTAAGTACAATGAAGCAGGCATTGTCGTTGAACAGACAATTGGAGCCATCAGAACAGTAGACCCTTGCTTAAATATTCTCTTTAATCCTTACTATTGGTTTAGATTCGTAACCAACTTCTTCTTGGGTTAATTTTTGAAAGGTTGCTTCCTTCAATGGTGAGAATCGGGCCATTGCATTATACAATAAGTATATTAGGAATGCATATGTATCTGCTGTCCAAGAAGGAACGGCTACTGGCCTGGGCTTTGGTTTCGTTATGCTTATTCTGTTCTGCACCCATGGCCTAACAGCATGGTATGGGGCAAAACTGATTATTGATAAAGGATATGAAGGAGGTCAGGTTGTAAGTGTCTGGATGGCATTCATGACAGGTGCAATGTAAGTCATCAATACTCATTGAACCTTGTTCTAAAATGTCTATGCATATATTTTCTTTCTTGATCAATTAATTCTTGTGCAAGGTGCATAGACACAATTCTATAATCCTCAACTACAATTTTCCAGTATTTTGAATTTGAATCCATTGATTACATGTAATGTGCTCTAGCCTTCCCAACATGAGGTATATTATTTGATCATACTCTAATTCATGTATAACATGACAGAATCATTTGGCATACATTTTCACAAACCATCTAAACGATTGGTTCAATCACTTTGTTCCAGAAGTGATTTCAATAACGGTTTTCCATTGCACTGACAGTATTTTGATTTATGGTGGAGGTGATATTACTATTCATTTTATCATGAAAATGAATATTCGTTTATGCATAATTGTTCTTCACATTTCTCCTTATCAGGTCATTAGGTGAGGCAACACCATGCGTGACTGCTTTTGCTTCTGGCCGGGCTGCTGGGCACAGAATGATGCAGATAATCCAAAGGAAGCCACAAATTGATTCCTAATGGAACAGATGGGATCGTGCTAGCAAACATGAAGGGTGATATAGAGCTAAGGGATGTATACTTTTCGTACCCATCTAGACGTGATCAATTGATATTTGATGGCTTCTCGTTGCATGTATTAAGTGGAAAAACAATGGCTATAGTGGGACAGAGTGGTAGTGGGAAGTCGACAGTGATTAATCTTGTGGAGAGATTCTATGACCCTCAGGCTGGTGAAGTTTCAATAGATGGTGTTAACATAAAAAGCCTGAGGCTTGGATGGCTAAGGGAAAATATCGGTCTTGTTAGTCAAGAACCACTGTTGTTTGCCACTAGTATTCGGGAGAACATTGTCTATGGGAAAGAAGATGCAACAGACGAGGAGATAATGGCTGCGACAAAGCTTGCTAATGCAGCAAATTTCATTGATAAGTTACCTAATGTATGTAGATTAAACTAAATTGTTTTATACTTGTGCAAAATTTCATCTATACTATAACTAACCGCAATTAATCGTGAACTTTGTTATTTCAGGGCCTAAACACAATGGTTGGTGAGCATGGAGCACAATTGTCTGGAGGGCAGAAACAAAGAATTGCAATCACAAGGGCAATACTGAAAAATCCCAAAATCTTGCTGCTTGATGAAGCAACAAGTGCACTAGATATGGAGTCTGAGAGAGTGGTTCAGGAGGCCCTTAATAGAATTATGCAAGGCAAGACCACGATCATAGTTGCCCATCGATTGAGCACTATAAAAGATGCTGACACTATATCAGTCATACATCGCGGAAAAGTAGTTGAACTTGGTCTGAACCTTGCATGCTTTCATTATGTTTATCTGATGATTCTGGAGTTTGATCTTGTCACCTTTAAATGTTAAACAGGCACACACACTGAACTACTTCAGGACCCCAATGGTGCATATTCCCAGCTTATCCAGCTGCAGGATATAACTGGAGAACCAGATGCATCTGATGTAGATTATCAAAGGTCTACTTCAGCTGTCAGAAATGTCGAGTCCTTGAACAACTCTAAGCATGCTCCATCTCTCAAGAGGTCAATAACTGGTGGCGCTTCATTAGGGAGTACCAGCGTGCACTCGATCACTAGTGCCAACATGATTGTCCTGGAGAGCACAGATACTGAACCACTGCCTAAAGTATCGGATGAAGGTGAAGAATGCAGGAAGGTTGCCCTCTCTCGTCTTATTTCTCTGAATAAACCTGAGATGCCAGTCCTTCTGTTAGGTACAGTGGCTGCAGTCATATCAGGTGTTATGTTTCCAATGTTAGGTTTGCTGATGTCCTGTTCCATCAATTCATTTTATGAGCCTCCTCATCAACTCCAGAAAGATTCACGGTTCTGGACATTGATGTATGTAGCATCAGGAGTTGCTTCGTTTATTATCCTGCCAGTGGAGAATTTCCTTTTTGGAGTAGCTGGTGGAAAATTGGTTGAACGCATTCGCTCGTTATCTTTTCAAAGCATTGTTTGTCAAGAAATCAGCTGGTTTGATAGGCCCTCAAATGCTAGGTCAGCCTCCAAATATTCTGCTATTCACCAGATTTCTGATGACAACTGCATTACATATTTTTTATGTCATTAATTTCTATGTCCAGTGGAAATGTTGGTGCAAGGCTGTCTGTCGATGCTTCAAATATACGACGTCTTGTAGGCGATTCATTAGCATTGATGGTTCGAAGCACTGTTACAGTTATTGCAGGATTTGTCATTGCAATGGTTGCAAATTGGAGGCTTGCCCTCGTTGCCACGGCAGTGCTTCCTTGGGGGGGTCTCCAGGGATTCCTCCAAATAAAGTTCTTGGAGGGATTCAGTGCAGATGCCAAGGTAGCATGCTGAATGCCATGCATCTCTGGTAAAAAAAAAGAATAATGTCATTTGGCTAATTGAACTTAGTTATTCTTTTTCCCTAAATGGTGGACTGCAGGCAATGTATGAAGAAGCAACTCAAGTGGCAAACGATGCTGTCAGTGGTATTCGAACTATTGCTTCTTTCTGTGCGGAGCGTAAGGTAATGAAGACTTACTATGGAAAATGCAAAGCTCCAGTGCAGCAGGGGACCCGTCAAGGCATTGTCAGTGGCTTGGCCTTTGGTGTATCATTCTTCCTAATGTATTCTACATATGCCCTTTGTTTCTACATTGGAGCGAAGTTTATTCTTGATGGCAAGGCCACGTTCACTGAAGTATTCAGAGTAAGCAAACTGTTCAGATTACTAAGCTTCAAGTTCGCTCGCATTATGCATAGCAAACTGCTGTATTCTTCTGCAGGTGTTCTTTGCTCTGCTCTTGGCAACTGCAGGCGTTTCACAGAGAAGTGTGTTAGGTTCAGATTATGCCAAGGCCAAAGCATCAACATCAACTATATTTGCACTCATTGATAGTAAATCAAAGATCGATCCTAGCAGCGATGACGGCATGGTCTTGATTGACGTCGCTGGTGAACTTGAGCTCCGCCAGATCTGTTTCTCATATCCATCCCGACCAGATATTCAAATATTCAGAGATCTCAACTTGAGAATACCATCCGGGAAGGTACGAAACCACTCAACATTTTCCTTCCTTTAATTTTACTGCAATAAGCACCACTACTACCAGTTATCAGCAGGCAGTTAACTTTGATGCTCTCTCGACAGACGGTTGCCCTCGTCGGCGAGAGCGGCTGCGGCAAATCCACCATCATCGCTCTCCTGGAGAGATTTTATGACCCTGATTCTGGCACGATCACATTGGACGGTGTGGACATCAAGGACCTCAAGGTGAGCTGGCTGCGGCGGCAGATGGGGCTGGTGAGCCAAGAGCCGATCCTGTTCAACGACACCATTCGCGCGAACATAGCCTACGGGAAAGAAGGCGAGGCGACGGAAGAAGAGATCACCGCCGCCGCGAAGGCCGCGAACGCGCACCGGTTCATTTCGGCGCTGCCGCAGGGCTACGGCACCGTGTCCGGCGAGAGGGGCGCCCAGCTGTCCGGCGGGCAGAAGCAGCGGGTGGCCATCGCGAGGGCCGTGCTGAGGGACCCGAGGATCCTGCTCCTGGACGAGGCGACGAGCGCGCTGGACGCCGAGTCGGAGCGCGCCGTCCAGGAGGCGCTGGACCGGGCCGCGGCCGGCAGGACGACGGTCGTGGTGGCGCACCGGCTGTCGACGATCAGGGGCGCCGACGTGATCGCCGTGCTGGGGAACGGCGAGGTCGTCGCCCAGGGCACGCACCAGCAGCTGATGGCGGCCAGGGACGGCGTGTACGCGTCGCTCGTGGAGCTCGGCATGAGGTCCGAGCGCGCCGGTGTCTCCTCGTCAGCATGACCTTCCCTCCGATGCCTGGGCTCACGTGTCAGACACCATTTGTACGTGACCGGTGTTCATGCTGGGAGTCTGTGTATCTTCCTCTTTTACCGAACAAACTGTATTGTGTCGGACACCATTTGATGCCAACTCAAGGGAGGCTAATGTTTTGTAGTAGTTTCACCAAAAAATTAGAGATGCCTGCCCTTGATCTAGTGTAGTTCCTCTAATCCTCTCTCAGCCAACGCTTGCTCTGGTGGTACCTTCAGCAGACAAGATCACTGCTGCAGGTCACTATGCGCTCGATCGGCGAGGCTATCTGTTGGTTTGATATGGATGCTAGGCGCCAACCTGGAGTTTGAGCCTTTGAGGCAGTACACCACACGTCCTTGCGTTGGGGAAGCGCTCAGGTTCTGACATGTGTCAGCAGACAGCAGGACGTTGCTCACTTGGCCCGCCAAACGGACAAACGGAAGGCGATCGAGCTGGTTGATACCCATGGCGCCTCAACCAGGATCCTGCGGTCAAGCAATCTTGCCATTTTGCACTTGGTTCGTCCTGCAGTCTGCAAGGTCGCAGTCATGGCAGCAGGCACCAGCAGACTGGGTGATGAACTTAGACGCGCCATGTGATAAACTTTTCTGGTAACAGAAATTTCATTACAGCCTCTGCGTCATTTACGTACTCAAACATTCATTGCTAGTACAATTTCTATTGTCTGGTAAAGTGGTAATGTCCCAACTAGAACCCTCCTTGCTCACAGAAACTTCACCAGAAGATGGCATGACAGTTGTTGTGGCGATGAAGACCAAGAACCCTCGGCTCGGATGAACCAGGTTTGGCAGCTGCTTTTCTCCTCAGGCTTCAGCCCACCGGACGATGCAGTCGAGAGCCTCAGGTCCTTAAGTCTGGTCGCTGGACTTTCGGAAAGAGTTGAATCCACCACCATCATTTGCTTGCACTGCGAGCCTGCGACATTTGGAAGGGGCGCCATGCTGAAGAGTTTCAGCAATCAGGAGGTGTATGTGCCCACGCATCCTTGGCAACACTCCACCATTACTGATGTCAGGCGGTCGGGCTTTGGGCTCACCGGGCTACCAGTGGACTGAAAAGTTGAAGAATGTCTTTTCCCCCCTCGAATACACGTGACAATGTGACATCTGCGTATGAATGTATCAGTATATTGAGAAAAAAAAATGAGTATAAGAAGACTCGTACACAAACCCATTAAGGGCTCGTTCGGTTACAGCTTTAGGAGGCCAGGAATCAATCCGGTAGTGAAAGCTTACATAAATTAAAGTAACAATCCGGCCAGGATTTCTTCTCAGGGCTCATTCCTGGTGAAACGAACGTGGCCTAAGGCATGATCTAGCAAATCCTTGTATGCATTATGAAAATGCCTATGCATTCGTTTAAACAAAGTTCAGGCCGGCATTTTGGCTGCCGTGGTTCCTTCTAAAACAGAAACTACGCTGGGTCACAGACCAAGTACAGATATATCATCGCAACAGACAGCAAAGCTGCACGACCAGGTCATGCCGTCGAACTCATCCGGTCGAATCTGAGCAAACTCAGCCAAATGTCCTAGTCACCTTATGATGCAAACACCTGCTAAATACAAGTGGTTGCTTTCTGTCAGAAGACCTCGTATCTTAGTTAATCACTTAATCATCACCATGATTCGGGCATGGACAGTTTATATCTTCATGATTAGTATTAAGCATAACTAATCTAACAGATTTAACACAAATGCTGACTGAAGCTAAGATAACAGCTGACGACATTATACAGATGCTTACAAGCAACTACGGTACATCCGAATGCTCCATAGTGGACTCAGCTCCTCTGTCAGTTTGGACGCCTGTATGCATCATTATCGTTCTTGTGAATGCAGTTAACAGCAAAGTAAGTTGCTTATAGAAAACCTAGAAAACGGCACTACAAAAGGCACTCTCCATAGAGCAACCGGAGCCATATGCAGCAGGGACAACCCGGTACTGGGCAGGCACGAAATGGCAGAAAAAAGCGTCCCCAAAGATTCCGCTGGTGATGTAGTGAATGGCGGGGAAAAGGAGGAGAGTGGCGAGAAGATGGTGGCAATGGCTAAGGTTCCGTTCCACAGTATGTTTAAGTACGCTGACAGAACGGACGTTCTGCTGATGCTGGTCGGCATGGTTGGGGCGCTGGGCAATGGCATGTCGATGGTGATCATGACAATCATCTTCGGGCAGATGATTGATGCCTTTGGGGGCGCCACCCCAGACACCATTGTTCCCCGAGTCAGCAAGGTATGGCTGTAACGGCCCTCTGCTAGCCATAGTCCGCGACTCTTATTATATAGAGGATTAGCCATTGATTACTTGTAAAATAGATGACAAATTTGATATCCGTGCACCTTCATGTCCTCAATTTTCTGTGTAAGTAACAATAATTGTTTACGCATAAAAAACGTGATGATAATTATAGTTCAGCTGCAGTATGTTATACAGAAGAATACTTGTTTTGTGATCTTCCTGGCTAGTTATTGCATGTACAATTGGCTAGCATTTTCTTTCAGGCAGCTCTGAACTTCATTTACTTGGCCATTGGAACGGGGTTCACTTCTTTCATTCGTAAGTATAACTGTTAAGCACAATTTTAAGTGGATAAATGGTTGTCAGTCTCCAGAAGATGATTCGTTAAAAGCTGAAAAGGATACTTCTCTCCCGACCAAGTCGTGTGAACATGCCACACTATCCTATTTGGCCATCTATAACATATATAATACGGGCAACTTTTGAGCTTGGAATCATATCTGAGCAATATTTTCGTGATAGTATAATACCTATGAATAGAAATCTGAGTATCAGATCGCCAGGTAGTACTTTTGTGGGTCTTTAAGAATTGGAATGCCGCTGAATCATTCTTAGTATCTTAAATAATGCTCAAATGCAAATACATGACCATAACACCAATGCTTACCAGAGATATCATGCTGGACAATGACTGGGGAGAGGCAGGCTACTCGTATTCGATCGTTGTATCTCAAGTCGGTCCTCAGACAGGATATGACATTCTTTGATGTAGAAATGACTACTGGACAGGTAGTCTCCAGCATATCTGCCGACATGACCTTAATTCAGGGTGCTATAGGTGAAAAGGTAAGCACATAAACCTTGCATCTTCAATGATTTAGATCTGATACAAAAGAACAAATAAGAAGGGCGGGCCTGATGCAAACGGTAGAGTCTTACCGCCTGTGACCGGAAGGTCCCGGGTTCGAGTCACGGTCTCCTCGCATTGCACAGGCGAGGGTAAGGCTTGCCACTGACACCCTTCCCCAGAACCCGCACAGAGCGGGAGCTCTCTGCACTGGGTACAAAAGAACAAATAAACTGATCAGCTGCTACCCCAGTGATGCTCCAACTAACCTTCCTAATATAATTGAGCATGCACTTTGCAGTATGTTGCAGTTTAATTTAGTTTTTTTTTTACACTCGCACATTCTTGATCTTTCGGTCTTTAGGTCGGCAAGTTTGTACAGCTTATTACAACTTTCTTCGGCGGGTTTGTGCTAGCGTTCATCAAAGGGTGGCTTCTAACTCTTGTTATGCTTTGTACTATCCCACCATTTGTTGCTGCTGCTGGAATTGTCGCAAAGATGCTATCCAAAATATCTAGCGAGGGCCTAGCATCATACAGTGATGCAGGTGATATTGTTGAACGAACAATTGGCTCCATAAGAACGGTAGGCCCTATGCTATCTTGATCATGCAACAGATAATAAGTTTGTGACTGACTTGTAATCATAGTAAATAACAGGTGGCTTCCTTCAATGGTGAAAAGAAAGCCATTACCCTGTACAACAATTTCATAAAGAAGGCATACAAAGGCGCAGTCAAGGAAGGGGCTGTCCAAGGCTTTGGAATGGGTTTACTTTCATTAATATATTTTTCCGCCTTTGGACTGCTTATATGGTATGGCAGCAAGTTAAGCCTCACTAAAGGATATAGCGGAGGAGATATCCTAACTGTAATGTTTGCAATCATGATAGGTGCAAGGTGAGCACTGATGCTGAAAATGTCCTTCTCTAATAGTAAAATTCAACAAATAGCGTGCCTTGTTCTAGCATTTTACCCGTAAGAAGTTTATATTAACGGTATCTGCTTTTGATCCGTGTTCTAGTACTTTATCACAACAAAATACATCACATCTGTCTGCTAACATGAATTTTTTTAACTGTTTGGGACAGAAATTTAGGTGATGCAACCCCCTGCATAGCTTCCTTTGAGGAAGGAAGAGTTGCGGCTTACAGATTGTTCAAAACAATCAAGAGGAGACCTGAAATTGACTATGGGGATAGCACTGGCATTGTGTTAGAGGACATCAAGGGTGAAGTAGAACTGAAGGATGTGTTCTTCAGCTACCCAAGCAGGCCAGATCAACTGATATTTAATGGATTTTCAGTGCATGCATCAAGTGGCACAACAATGGCCATAGTCGGGGAGAGTGGGAGTGGGAAGTCAACTGTGATCAATCTGGTTGAGAGATTTTATGATCCACAGGCTGGAGAAGTTTTAATTGATGGGATGAACATCAAAGGTTTCAAGCTAGAATGGATAAGGGGGAAGATTGGCCTTGTTAACCAGGAACCACTGCTTTTTATGACGTCCATCAGGGAGAATATTACCTATGGAAAAGAGGATGCAACCCTTGAAGAAATCAAGACAGCAGCTGAGCTCGCAAATGCAGCAAGATTCATTGAGAACTTGCCTGATGTACTTACATGAACATGATCTGCACAATAATAATTCACGGTCATGTATAAAACTATAAGACTGATCATGTATTTATATGATTTCAGGGTTATGACACAACAGTTGGACAACGGGGTGCACAGCTTTCTGGGGGACAGAAGCAGAGGATTGCGATCGCGAGAGCCATCCTTAAAAACCCAAAAATTCTTTTGCTTGATGAAGCAACTAGCGCATTGGATTTGGAGTCTGAAAGGATAGTCCAAGATGCATTAAATAGGATCATGGTGGGGAGAACCACACTTGTTGTGGCGCACCGTTTGAGCACTGTAAGAAATGCTCACTGCATCTCAGTTGTTTCTAAAGGAAAACTAGTAGAACAAGGTAATTGCCTCTTGAGCACATTCTTTAGCTTCCTTTTGTGCAAAAAGGTTCAGAGAAAGATTATTCATTTATACCTATAAATGCAGGACACCATGATGAATTAGTAAAGGATCCTAATGGAGCATACTCTCAGCTTATACGGCTGCAAGAGAAACAACAAGAAAATGGCCGCATGTCAGATGCTAGATTATCAGGCTCAGCATCTAAAAGGAGTGTGTCACTCAGACGATCAATAAGTAGAAGTTCAGCAGGGAGCAGCCGTCATTCTTTAAGCCTCCCCTTAGGCGTTCCTGGGCCCACTGAGCTACTGGAGTATAACTTTGGACAAGGTGCCAGACAAATTGAAAACATTGATGACAAGGTACCAAATAAAGCACCAATGGGACGCCTAATTAACCTAAACAAACCAGAGGCTGCAGTTCTTCTGTTTGGGTCTATTGCAGCAGCAATTGACGGAGCTGTCTTTCCAACACTTGGTTTAGCAATGGCTAGTGCTTCCAAAATATTTTACGAATCACCAGACCAGCAGCGCAAAGATTCTATCCTTTGGGCATTGCTGTGTGTTGGCCTCGGTGCAACTGCTATGATATCAAGATAGTAAATAGCTTTCTTTTTGCAATAGCTGGTGGGAAGCTTATAGAACGAATCCGCGCTTTGACATTCCAAAGCATAGTGCACCAAGAAGTTGCTTGGTTTGACTATCCTGAAAATTCCAGGTAAGTAATGTATATTTTAATCTATTCACGGGACCAAACAATCAATATACTGACGGTCATTTGCATTATTAACAGTGGGGCGCTTAATGGAAGGCTATGTATTGATGCACTTAATGTAAGACGTCTAGTGGGAGATAACTTGGCCTTACTGGTCCAAAGTACTGCAACACTTATTTGTGGAATAGTGATTGCAATGGTCGCGGACTGGAAGCTTTCATTGGTAATCTTATTCGTAATTCCTTTAGTGGGTCTCCAAGGTTATGCTCAAGTGAAATTCCTACAGGGGTTCAGTCAAGATGCTAAGGTGAGCTATAAATTAGACTTCTAGACTTTCCTTCTCATGTTCCATCCTTCCAGCTACAAATATGCCAATCATGAAATGTTATACTGTTATGTTGTTCCCAATAAACCATAAATTATTATTTCCACAAGCTGAAACTTAGATTTGATAGATCCTTCATGCTTGGCAAAAGGAAGACAAGTAATCATAATTAACAGTAATCACTGAATTAAATGTTGTCAATAATGCTTAGTTTTTCTATTGGATGTGGTCATGTGGATGACACTTATGTTATTTTTCTTCCCTTCTCTGATTTTTACTATCGCATCTGGTATGTGCTTGTAGATAATGTATGAGGAAGCAAGTCAAGTTGCAACTGAAGCAGTTGGTAGCATCAGAACAGTAGCATCATTTTGTGCCGAGAAGAGAGTGATGGACAAATACAATCAGAGATGCCAAGCTTCTAGGGATCAGGGAATTCGAACTGGAATAGTTGGAGGCCTTGGTTTTGCTTTCTCATATATGATGCTATATGCCAATGCCGCTCTTTGTTACTATGTTGGTGCAAAGTTTGTTAGTCAGGGCAAATCCACTTTTGGTGATGTCTTAAAGGTAAGTAATAATCATTGTATTTTTTACCTTTTTGGTGAATATATTATTTGATATGTATGTTTTGTTGGAATGCAGGCTTATTTTGCTTTAGTTATGGCCATGATTGGAGCATCACAAACAAGTGCTATGGCTTCAGACTCAGCCAAGGCAAATGATTCTGCTATTTCCATATTCTCAATATTAGATAGAAAATCTTTAATTGATTCCAGCAGTGAAGAAGGTTCCACCTTGGAGAATGTCAAGGGTGACATTGATTTTAAGCATGTCAGCTTCAAATACCCATCCCGTCCCAATGTTCAAATTTTCACTGACTTCACCTTAACCATTCCCTCTGGAAAGGTCAAAACTATACCAGAAATCTAATTTGTCAATCTTCTCTCAGTTGTTATGAGGACTTAATTTTTTATGCCATCATTTTTCTGAGGTCTTACACAGAACCCTTTTATTGCAGACAGTTGCACTTGTTGGTCAAAGCGGTAGTGGAAAGTCCACAGTCATATCTTTGTTAGAGCGCTTCTATGAACCTGACAATGGTGCGATTTTATTAGATAGAGTGGAAATTAGTAGCCTAAAGGTCAGCTGGTTGAGGGACCAGATGGGATTGGTAAGCCAAGAACCAGTGCTTTTCAGTGGAACAATCCGTGACAATATAGCTCACGGAAAGCATGAAGAGGTAACAGAAGAAGAGATTGCCGCAGCAGCTAGAGCAGCCAATGCCCATGAATTCATCTCAAGCATGCCACAGGGGTACAATACAACTGTTGGAGAGAGAGGAACACAACTGTCAGGTGGTCAAAAACAGCGAATAGCTATCGCGAGGGCAATCTTGAAGGACCCAAGGATACTTCTTCTGGACGAGGCAACAAGCGCATTAGATGCTGAATCAGAGAGCATCGTGCAGGACGCATTAAATCATGCTATGGTTGGCAGGACAACTGTCATTGTGGCACACCGCCTCTCAACAATCCAAGGAGCCGATATGATTGCAGTCCTAAAGGATGGCACAATTGTGGAAAAAGGAAGACATGAGACGCTGATGGGCATTGCTGGTGGAGCCTATGCTTCACTTGTGGAACTTCGCACCATGTAATATAATACTCCCTCCATACTCAAAAATAAAGTCGTTTTGGACAGCGACACGGTCTCCAAAGTATTACTTTGACTCCTTGTTTTTATAAAAATATTTATCAAAAAGTGATATATGTATATTTTTATGAAAGTATTTTTCAAGACAAATCTATTTATATGGCTTTCACATTTCCAAACTCAACAACTTAAAAGTTATTCATGATTTATATTCCCAATGTTTGACCCAAGCCTTGTCCAAAACGACTTTATTTTTTAGTACGGAGGGAGTATACAGTTCTGAGCTAAGTAATTGATGGCAATTCTCTTATCAAGATTTAACAGTTTATGAAATAATTTTTGGTTACCACCTATAAGTTTGCTAGGGGTAGGGTAGGGTACCCATTGCAGTTTTGCACAGTGTTCCCAATCCTGTATTTAAGTTATCAAAGAGCCAAGTGTTGAGTACTACAATGATCAATACTATCTAGAACACTTATTAACCAAACAAGTATAAACAACCATATGGATCACTTGCATTGCATTTACCTTGAAAAGCATTTAAGTTCAAGAAGCTATATCTACAAATGCGAACTAGCAAAAACAAAAGATTTAGAACAGTGGCATGCCTGTGAAATCACGAAGAGGAATGGTTGTCGCCTCATGTGGGACGAATCATACTGTCAATCTGCAATGAGAACAATTACCATCAACAGTAGCTCAATCTCTGTTTGACGGACCGTTTGCATTACTTCTGGCGAAACCCGGAAATGGTAGCCCCTAGCCAGGCGGTAATTCGTACTACTAGGCTATCAAATACCGAACCGTTGAAGCTCATTAATCATCAAATCAGTCCAGCAAAAAAAAAAATCAGCGCCGTTCATTTTGATTCGACCTGGCTCCGCGCATACGACCTCAGCGGTGGAAATCACAGGAAAGCGATAAGAACTTCAGAAGGGCTAAAGTCTTAAGGCCATACCGCAGGTAGCGTACTCCGCGCGCGCGGGAGGAGACGAGGAGGTGTACGGCGCGGCCATGCCGGTTCCGCGGTACAGGCAGGCCCGAGGGGAAGGGAAGAGCCTTGCAGCAAGCGCCGGACGCGAGGATCGCCGCTGGTCGGAGTCGGGAGTGGGACCCGCGGGCGGGGAACGCCGGCCGAGGGGTTGTTGGGCCGCCGATGGTAACGATAGGCTGCTAGCTTTCACCTTACGATAGGCTGCTAGCTTATGCTTTTCGTTAGCCCAGGCCCACTAATGCTTTCACCTTATGAGCATGGAAACGGGCAAACGGCATCTGGGCTCCCGCCACCACCTGTGAGGCTGCCCGATGCCGGCCACCGCCACGGTACAGCGCCGCCGCCGCAGCCCGAAGAAGTTTCCCTACAGGCCAAAGCCCCCGCCGGAGCCGCACCCTTTCCTCCTCCACCTCAAGTCCCTTCCTTCGCCCGTGGCCGCCGCGGCCTCGCTCCTCTCCGCGCCGCGCCACCTCCACGACCACCCTTTCGCGGCGTGCGTGCTGTACCGCCTCGCGCGCGCGCGGCTCTTCCCGCTCATCCCGCCGCTCCTCACCGCGCTCCGCTCCCTCCGCGTTCCCGCTGCAGCCCACAGCGTTCGCCGCCCTCATCGACCACCTCGGCGCCGCCTCCCGGCCCGACGCCGCGCTCCTCGTCTTCCGCGCCGTCCCGGCCTTCTGCTCCCACTCCAACGCCACGTTCCACGCCCTCCTCCACTCCCTCGTCTGCAACTGCCGTGTGGACGCCGCGCGGGACATGCTCCCGGAGGCCCCTAAGCTCGGCGTCCGGACCAACGCCGTGTCCTACAACATCATCCTCAAGGGCGTTTGTCACCGGGACGGGTTCTCGGGCGCACGCGGGGTGGTCGACGAAATGCTCGCCCGCGGCGTGCGCCCCACGGTGGTGACGTTCAATACGCTGGTGGGGTCGGCGTGCCGGGAAGGGGAACTGGCCGCGGCGGAGCGGCTCGTGGACGAGATGACGCGCCGGGGTGTGGCACCGAACGCCGTGACGTACGCCCTGTTAATGCAGGGGCTCTGTGACGCCGGGCGGTATGACGACGCCAAGAAGCTCTTGTTCGACATGGAGTACCGAGACTGCCAGCCCGACGTGACGAACTACGGCGTGCTGATTAGCGCACGCGCGGCGTGCGGGGATGCCGGCGGCGTTAGGGGGCTGATCTCCGACATGCGCAAGCGGAAGCTGACGCCTGACGACGCGAGCTACAACGTCCTGATCAGGTGCCTCTGCGACGCCGGCAGGGTCGACGAGGCACATAGGGCGCTGGTCGAGATGCAGCTCAAGGATGGCACCGTGCCGAGCGCTGCCACCTACCGCGTCCTCCTCGACGGGTGCTGCGAAGCGCGCGACTTCGACCTGGGTCTGCGGGTTTTCAACGCGATGCTGGCGAGCGGCCATTGCCCTCTGGTTCCCACGTTCAGGCGCCTGGTGTGGGGGCTCGGCGAGGACGGCAAGGCCGAGGAGGCCTGCTTCGTCTTGGAGCAGATGGGGCAGAGGGGGATGCGGCTGGATGCACAAGGGTGGCAGTCTGTTGCTGCATGCGTTTGCAGCAGCAGCAGCAGCGCAAGTGAGATGAAGCTCGTCGATCATCTGGTGTCATCATCTTGACACTCGGTTCGAGTGACATTGTTCTGCTGCTGTATTTGACTTTGATAATCATCAGGAGGCAACCGCCGAATGTATCAAAACTTCTCTCTTTTTCAGCTTGTATGTTGCTCGTTTCACGTTAGAATTTAGCTGAGCCTAAGACATCCTCTCGACCTCTCCATTTTTGACCCAGGAAAGCCAAACTATAATATGGATTTTGAGCCACTTGCAATAGAGGCCCGCTAAAGTGAAAGATTACTGCTGCTGTGCTGCATAACCTAAACGGTTTCTGTGTCAGCAAACGCAATATCCTAACCGGTTGATCAATGAGACATTTCTCATGGGCAAAGATGTACAAGAGATTTTTTGACAAAATGGTTTATATATTAAGTCAATAGAATTCGTGTACAAGCCAAATCCTAGCTATTCCTTATACAGATTTCCCAATGAAATAAGCGACTGCACAGCCAACAAGTGCTCCTGCAAAAACCTGCAGTGACAAAAGAAAGAGAATGAAAACAATCTAAGGTAGAAAATAGAAGAAATGCAGAAACTTAACCCCCTAGATATGCAGCAACTGACAATTCAACAGTTGTATTAAGATACACATGCACCTAAAAATACTAGCCATGGGCCAAGAACCAAAGATTTGTTTTCTTGGTTAGCATGAAATATTCCAGATTAGATTCTGGAATACAAGGCACAGTTAAGGAGACAGCATTTGACCTGCAATGCAACATTTATAATAGAAACGGGCACCAAATCAAAGATGGATCATTCCACCACCAAGCTTCATTTCAAGAAGAGAACTCAACAAATACCATATTAACTATGTAAGGAATAGATGTAGGGATGCAAATGGGGGTTTATACTCGAACCCACAAATAGGCCACTTTAAGTGGACGGATCACGGACCACTTGCATCCATGAATAGAAGATAGGAGTATGTAGTAGAGCTACCTGAAGTGGACTGTGTCCAAGAGGTTCCCGTAGTGGCCTAAAGGTTGAAATGATTGGATGTTCTGGTGGGAAATCACAGACTATTTGATTCAACAACTGCAACAAAAGTTATTAGACTTAATTAGAAGACAGGCACCAATAGATAAAGTGGCGACATTCAACTGACAACACTGTGCAATAGAACAGTGCCTTATGCTTGCATTATCCATGGAAAATCACAAGCTTACCGCAGCTTGGCGACCTGTGTGCCATCGAATTCCTGATGCATCATACATTACCTATATGAAGAAAATGTAAGCTTAGGACATATTTTTTTAAAAAAAAAGGCAGCTAACATTTATTTATCTATAGAAAAGGGCTCATGTGAATATGCTTGCAACAAAACCTAGCTATTTTTACATTCTCTTTTTCCTAAATAATGATAAAATACTTAAGTAAACCAGGGGGAAACATATTAGTCATTAGTGCAGAAACTGCTTTAAAATGCAAATCCTGGCACGGTTTCAGAGTGAGTGATGGCACCAGCGGACATCAGCTGGCATGGTTCCAGAATGCAGAAGCTCTTATCCACAAATATAAAGAACTTTGTCAAATTGACATGCGAATGGCTTTGGCATGAAAGTGCATGGAAATGTACAACTGAAACAAAATGAATGTTGGCCACTAGTGCAAGTCAGCCACTGCCATAAAGGATGCCCATATTCATCATAAATAAAGTGGATGTGGAGCAATGTCAACATTATTATCTCCGATTATTTAAAAATAGGAAAGAAAGAAAGGAACATGCCCATGCCCAGCAAGGCTAATAGATCAACTATTGGTTGAATTTGTACTAAAAACCCTACTTTTATAAGCAATAGATGATAAATAAAAACTACTACTGTGTAGGAAGGAAATTAGATGGCAACATCTACAGAAAAGGAATGCTTCAAAGGTTGCAACACCCACATGCTTACAAAAAGAAATTCATGAGACCTGATTGATTTTAAGTACATACAACAGCAGCAAAAACCAATGCGAGGGCAAATGCAGAGCTATCTGCGCCTTCTTGTTGACCCACAGCGACGGCCAAGCTCCCCACAGTTGCAGAAAGAGATGACATGACTCCAGCTGAAGTAAGAAATTTCCTTGCATCCCACCTCTTCTCTTTTAACCTGCAATGTCTAGGAAGAACAAATTACAGATTACTGGAACGGCACTGCAAATTCTCTAGCTTAAAAACTCAATAGATTAAAATCTCAATAGTTCTGAACATCCAGCTATATCCAATCAGCCTAGCGTTAATGCCGCATAGTCTCGTTTAGAAGTAGTTACTGTTAAAAACATATCTAGGAGGTTAAGTTTGCAATTTGGCAAGTGGAAACAGTACAATTGAACTTTCAAGCCAGTAGTGCAATCAAAACTCATGCTGTGTGGCTGAAACAGGAAGTACCACTCTCGTGCAACATGTCTGTCAGGTGTCAGCCTTGCCCCAGTGTCATACTCGCATAATGACAAGAGTGATTCCTAACAAATCAGAGTTACTGCCATAACCCATGAGGTTACTGATGTGCTATACAGATGGCAATCTTCTCTACATCCTTACAACAAATGTCAGCGTTCATCACCAGCTCGATATTAAGCTTCGTGAAAGTAAAGTACATTCCTTGCTTCCACAACACATCACACGAGAGAAAACCCTCAATCCAAGCCTTCCGCAGGAGAGCGAGAGAAAACAAACAAACAAACAAACAAACTTTCCCGGGCCAAACCCCAACCCCGGTCGCAACCACCACCACCTAGAACGCGAACAACCAGCTATATCTAACCAGCCCTGCGTTAATACCACAAAGTCTCATTGAGATGTACTTACTGTTGAAAACATATCTAGGGGATTCAGTTTGCAATTTCGCATGTGGAAAAAGTACAATTGGACTTTCAAGGCAGAAGCAATCAAAACCCATGCTGTGTGTGTGTGTGTGAAGAAACAGGAAGTACCACTCTCGTGCAACATGTCTCAACCTTGCCTCAGTGTCATACTTTTTAATTGAATTTAGAAAAGCACATAATGACATTAGTAATTCCTAACAAACTGAGTCACTGCCATCCATACAGGTGGCGTAGTCTTCTCCACATCATTCCAACAAATGTAAAAGTTCATCTCCAGCTTGAAATTAAGCTTGGTGAAAGCAAAGTTCATTCTATCAATTTCAGGGGCATCATGCCTGTTCATGTGCCTGCAGTGTGGAATCTGAAAAATCCACCTCGGGTACACTTCTTTCTCTGGCTATTGTCGAAAAACAAAGTCTTAACCAGGGACAATCTTAGTGTTTGCAGGAAAGTTGATGACATGTCTTGCTTGCTTTGTAAGGAGAATGAGTCTGCTGTTGCTCATCTATTTTTTGATTGTGTAGTTGCCAAACGTCTTTGGTGCACTGTTTCTGAAATTTTGGGAAGGAATGTAGGTTTTGATTTCCTCTCTATAGCTCAGATGTAGCTTAGCAATAAGAAATTCATTGTGGAAAATGCATTTTGTGCTGCAGCCCTGTGGGGGCTTTGGAAACTAAGGAATAGCTTATGTTTTCAGGATTCCCGATGAAAAAACGAGCAGTGTTTACTGGTAATGATCTATGGGATGCTGCAAGGGTGGGCTATCCTTTGTCCTGCCGAAAAGAGATCAGAATACCACTCCAAGCTGATGGCGTTGAAAATGTTAAGCTCAAGGCCACTGACGATTGGCTGGCGACAGTGACGGGCCGAGATGATGAACGCCTGTTTCACCTGGCACTGGACTGGTCTGTTGGTGCTCCAGCCGAAGTTCAGAACTTACTGATCGATGACATGCCTAAGGTAAGTGATCTTCAGCAAGGAAAGTGGGTTAGCTTCCTTAATAGGAGAGATGAGTGGTTGATGTAAAGAGTGTGCCTGTTGTGGTGCCTTGCTGGTTTGCATCCTTTGAGTTTTTCTGGTACCTGAACTATGGGTTGTTACCCGAATGCTGTAAACTGTTGGTCTTTGTTCTAAATGCAATGGCCGGGGCTCTGCCCTTTAACTCTAAAAAAGCAAAGTTCATTCCTTGCTTCGACAACACATCACACGAGAGGAAACCCTCAATCCAAGCCTTCCGCAGGAGAGAAGATAGAAAAAAAAAACTAAACTTTCCCGAACCAAACCCCAAACCTGATCGCAACAACCACCACCACCACCTGAACGCGACCGACAGGGGACACGGGAGCAATCGCGTTGGAAGCAACGACCAAGTATCGATCGCCCCCGCGCGTTAGATTTAGATCTAGGAGAGGGGGAAGGGGGGAACGCACCAGATGGAGAGGAGGTTGACGAAGTTGGCGAAGGCGAAGGCAAGGAGGGCGACGGCTAGGGGCAAGTTGCCTCCGCCGCCCCCGCCGATAGCGCCCGAGCCCCCCGCTCCGGCAACCAGGTCCGCCGCCGCGGCCGCCCCCGAGGTGTCCGTGGACGGGGCCGTGCCGGCGCCCCCCGCGGCGGTCAACATCTCGCTGCCCCTCATGGCGCTGGGTTGGTAATCTGGCTCTCCCGGCTCCCGTCCGTTCCGCGCCTCGTCTCGCCTCGTCCGTCGCTTCGTTCGCTTGCAGGCAGTTTGTAGGGGCGGGACTCGCCGACTCGGGTTGGTACTTGCTGCCTGCCGAAGAGGGAGGGGGGGGACGTAAATTGCAAAGGCCGGTACTGTATTGGGCAGATTCATCTAAATCCTCGAACTACGAAATCGCACGTCTAGCCCCCTAATGTGTTTAAGTGATCACAGCCAGATTCAAAATAGACGTGATGGGGGGCTAGAAGCTGACATGGTCGTCCACGTGAACATGAGTTACACAGAAACCTCTGAGCTGAGCGGCCCACGGTCCGTGGTACGTAGGGTGGCAAAAGCATCAGTGCGACGCGACAGCTCAGTCGGCCGGCGATGGGTTCGTCGGCGGCCGTAGAGCGGCCGGCGGTCTATGCTACGCATGGACGCATACGTTGGTGGCGGGGCGACATGACACTCAACGCACCGCGGCATGGCTAGCCATGGGCTGCGACCATGGCAGCATAAGTTCATCGGCGTGGCGAGGCTGTTCCAGCGAACAGGGCCACGACGACTGGAAACGACGGGTGCGCACTAAGGGTTTACAGCGGACACAGCCGAGGCAGCGGTTGAGGCGGAGGAAGTCCGAGCAGGGCTGGACACGTGTGAACCGACAGATGACGGCGTTCCGAGACTAACACGGCGGCGTCATGTCGTCGACGATGAGGTTTCTGGCCAAACCAAGGAGAGCATCGTAACAAGGAGGTCAAGGGCAGTCCACCGGTGCAAGGAATTGAACTAATTCCAAGGATCGAGACTTACCCCCAAACAGGCTAGGGATTCAGCAGGGAAACGACCAGCGGCGAGGGAAACTCCAAATTCGTCATCTACAAGTCACGACCGACTCTCGATGTGGGTGGGGCGGCTAGGTAACTCCCATGGCTGCTTACTGGTGGAAGGAATTGGGTTGAGATGCTCTAGGCCGTACAAATTTGAAGAACGAAGGAAGCTCTGTTTTCGGCGTTAATGGCTCCGATAAGGCTGCCCCCACCATCGTCGTAGCCGGCGGCAGGCTACTACAGAGACCAGCTGCACGCGGTGGTGAGAAGCGTCGCTGGACGCGGCGGACACGAGTACAAAGCAGCCTATGGAGCCACGTCACTGCCCTGCACCATGCGCGCGTGAACCAAAGGAAACCGCGCCGAGAGCCGTGACATCACCGTCGTCCTTGCGCTTCTGAGCCAGTCACCGCACAAGCGCGCACGGCAGACCACGTCTCGCTCACCCTCGTGCCACACCTTCACCTCTCTCCCTCGCCGTCGTGCCCATGGGATGCACCCGCGCGTGGCCTCGCATCACCGCAGTGCCACTGGCGCCGAGCCGACGCTGAGCGCACGCGCACTGGGCGACTGGTGTGCATGGGCAAGTCGCCTTGGTCCACCTCCGACAGAGCCGAGACCACCCACGAGTTCGCCACCGCTCTTAGTTTCTTCCTCGCCACCTTGCTGCCGCCGGCAACTGCACCAACGGCAGCGGTGGCATGGGCCGCCGCCGATGGGGACGTTGTTAGAGGTTTTCTGCTTAACTAATGTCCACGTGGACGACTACGTCAGCTTTTAACCCCCATCATGTCTATTTTGGACCTAGATGAGATCACTTAAATACATTAGTGAGTTAAATGTGAGATTTCGTAGTTTGGGGACCCAGATAAAATCCGTCCAATACTTTAAGCACCGGCCGTGTAATTTACTCAAAAAAAAGTCCACAAGCGTGGTTATTACAAACTTGAAAATAGCAAAATCATGTGTTGCACTCAAACGACCTTTATAATGCAGTTTTTTTTCCTATTTTGTATATTTTTCATGTGAAAATGAAGTGATCTCTATAAAATTTATATTAAGATTTTTATAAAATTCCTATGTTTCAAAGTGGCCTTTAAATTATTCGTTTCTGGCTGAACTCCATGATCATTATGGTCCCGGGCCATAATATCTTATACACCATTTAGATGTAGACATTGGAGTCTCAAATTGAGGATTGGAATCACCTCCTGAATTTTGTTGTTTGGGTATCATGAAATTGAGGTTAGAATTGCAACCTCTCATACATTTGGTATTGGATTACAATTAGAAGTGGATTCTCCCAATACAGAGGGATAATGCTCTATATTGGTATTGGGTGAAATTGGGCCTCACCTCCCGTGTCTGGCTCTCTCCCAACATGTGCCCCCGATCCTCAGCGCCTCCCTCGCCGGTTGCCCTCGCCATTGCCTCCCCCGCTGACACCGGTCACTGCACCGACATTAACCTTGCCAATAAATTATTGGAGAGAGACATATTACAAGGACCCAAGTTTTTTTTTTCTATTTTAACGCTGACCTTGCCACCTCCAATGCTATTCTATCCACCTTGTCATCCTCCCCTCTAGACAAAATCTTCTCCCCTGACAAATTCACACTTGTTTTAGCGAAGATTTCAGGTGCTTGAAATATATAGGCATGCTTTCCTTTTGGAAAAAAAACCAGTTACAACCTTTTCATATCATTATGTGAGTAGATAAGCAGGGATCAAACCCTCAATTTTAAAAAAGTACTAAACAGAGGTTTGAGGTTTCTACATCGTCTTCTCTATACAGTGTTTCAACAGTAACTGGTATTTTCTCTCTTAAGGCATGTACAACAAGGGTTGTATCGACCGACACATTAGCCTCATCGATCGGATTGAGGAGACAGAAACACAAGCTTATGGCTCATTCCATTGATTGGTTGAACAAGCCGAGATTTCTTTTCCCACGTACAGAGGCTCAACAGGTCATTCTATCCTGTTGAACATATTCAATTGAATAAGCTCTAAACTTATCTATTGATGATTAACATGATTTATAGATAGGTTTTATTGAGCTTGCTCTTAAGGATTGTTGTTCTCTCCTTCGCCTAATAAAGATTAGATCAATGCAACAAAAGTCGTAGAGAACAGCGTAGCATATATATCATATCATCATATGAAATCTTTAGATCTTCCCGTCGGCTTCTATAGATTCAATGTTCCATCTACAGTCAATCCATCCCGGCCGTTCCTTCCTACGGATCCATCCCGGCCGTTCGTTGGCATCCTTATCCTCTCCACTTCCCGTCTCCCAGACCCGACGCTTCCCGGCACTTCTCCTCCCACCTCCGTCGCTCCCACCCCGCAGAACGCCGCAGCTTCCTCCGGCGCCGGCGCCGGCGGCAGCGCGCCGCCACCGCCCTCCGCGACCCCTCCTCCCTCCCCGACGTCGCGCCGCCGCTGCTTCGACCAACGCCGCCGCGGACGCCGCGACGCTGCAGCTCCACCCTGTCCGCCTCCACTTGATGACGCGCTCCGCCTGTACCAGCGACGGCGCTCCACCCTTCTTCACGGATCTGCCGGCCCGACGTTGCGCCGCGCCAGCACGTGGTCCCCAGCCTGGCGAAACCCTAGCGGCGCATCACGTACGCGCCGCTCTCCCCTGCCGCCTCCAGCCAACGCCTCCTTCGTTTGGCCTCGCCGGTCCAGCGCGCCGTCGCTGTCCACTTCACGCCCATCGCCGCCACGCCAGATGTCCCAGGGTACGGACCTCCTTCATTTTCGCCTGCCTTGCCCCTGCTCAAATCGATTCGATTCTGATGAATCCTCATGCTCTGGTCTTCTCGCTACGGCCACCACGGGTTCCATTTACCTGCTATGGACACCTCACAAAGCAAGAGGTCTAATACATCCATGTACAAAAATCTATTGTGTGATGTGTTTATTCCCACACATTGATGCCTTCTAGGTGTTTGCTGAAATGCCGAGGTGAATATGAAAGAGTCAAGACAAATAATTGACTTCGTGCACGATGCACCCCGGCAACAAATCATTGGGTTGTAATCTCTTGCAAATTTTATAGTGCCTTCTTTCCAACATGCATTTGGGTATATATATATATATATATATATATATATATATATATATATATATATATATATATATATATATATACCAAAATGTCATCTGTTCATGCACCAGCCCTTCAACCATCTATGTTTTTGTACAGGTGGCACGGAAATAGTCTAATGGCGTATTCCAGTTCTTTTCTTCGGTGTTGCCATGCACAAACCTAACCTAAAGAGCCTGCACAGATAGTTGGGTCACCACAAATGAAGGTAAAACCATTCCTTCTCTTGCTCCCATCTCAAACTGCCACTTCCCAGTGCTTTACAGTGACCAGTAGCCGACAATCCAGAACATTTACCATGTTACCTTACCGATTCTACATGTGTTGCCAATGCAGGTACCTTTCCCATTGCTATTTACATGCACTAATTTCCTACATGCTGCTCTCCTGCGGACAATCGTTGCAGAACTGATCTCAGGAAATGAGATTGTAGAGGTGCTCAAATGATAGCATAAAGGTGTTGTTGTCTTTATTGACGGTTCCATTTCCAGTTATGCAGAAAACATGCCATCTTAAAGTTATTCTTTATTACATCACTCTGCAACAGGAAAAAATGTCATCTCCAGTGTGTCTCACTGATGATTTTCTTGTCTTCTCAGTACTTACCACTTTCATATGCAGAGAGGTCGTGGAAATATCTTATTTGCATGACCATTATAGGATTGGTAAAATAGATACGCGATTAAAGTATCTGTCCTGGCCTTCCTGTTGCCACAGTTTGAAAAGGAATCAATTAGCCCTTACATATTTTGGGTGCTTTCCTCATTACTTTGCTTACTATCTCTTTGATTTTTCAGGCTGCAGATTAATTTGGGAATACATACCAGGATGCTGCACTGAATGGATCCATTGAAAAGCTCTACAAATTGAGTGGTAATCATTCTTGACGCTTCAATCGATGTAGTATTGCACCTGCTCCCAGCTTGGGTTTTCCCACGATAATCACAGTGACATGCTTCCTCATGTCCATGGCTCCACATTTTCTTTTACATACATATTAGAGTTAGGTGGTTTTTAACTTCCCTAGGTTTGTTCAACCAGCTCCATGTTTGTGTTAACAAGGAGCCAGTATCCACGAAAACCTTAATACGAAACGACATATGACCTTACTTAAAAATGTTTTGATGCATTTCTCAGTTTTTGTTCCATCAATGGACCACGAAACAAATCAGGATATTAACCATTATATATGTATTTGTTCTCTATTTTAAAATATCCCGTCTTAATATGCGAGCGATGCTTACAGTTACTGTCCTTACAATGTGTTCCATATTATGTTTTGGACAGGTTGGGAATTCTAGAATCATGGTACTAAAATTGAGATCGTCTTCAATCGCCGTCAGGTTTTTCCAAATTGTAGCAGCACACCAGACATATAGTTGCAAAGGTAATTCACTTTGCATTCATCCTCGCCTTGCACCCATCATGGCGACCGATCTCATCCTTCCCAAGAAACTTCAGGTGCTTAATGCCATATCCATCTCTCAGTCTACCCATTTTCCCTTATCTCCATGTATGCTTATATTATATCTCCCTATCTCCATGTAGCCTGAGAGTTGAAAATGTCAGCGGCCATCGGGCACACAAGAGGTCATGGTAAATGCTCTCTCTTTGTTCTGTGTCCTTCAATCACCTACTGAACAATTTACACTTCTAATTAGTGTACATGTACATCCAAGCTAGCCCGCTAAACGCTGAAAAGGCTAATCCTTTTTAATTTATATATTGAGCAGGTCCACACCCTGTACATAAAACTTTGACAGTAACGGTCTTGAAACACCATGGACTGATGTATCCACTTTACGTCTTCACCTTATTCTTCTTAAGGTAACTATCAATGCTCTTGCTATCAATTCAGCTGATTACAAACTGCAATAGGAGAGGGAAAAAAGGTCCTCTTTAATTTATATTCCTGCACACTCTTTTTTTTCTATGCTTGTTCTTAGCTATGTATTGGATTTGTCTTGCATGCGTATAATAACCACCCTCCCTAAATTTATAAATGGGCTTTACTGTCACTTCTCATGATTAAGATCTTCCAGTTTAGACATATACTGTCTATGCACACTGATTACAATTTTTTGTTATAATACCATTGCAGGGGTTAGTCTACATATGCCCAGCCCAACAATCATGTACCTATTTCAAAAGGTAACCAAATCACCTTTTCATTCAAACATACTTTAGGACGACAAAACATTTACTTTGGTTCTGCTAACTTCAAGCAATCTTTTCCAACGTACTGCTCCATTGCAATTTGTATACGACTGCGCTGCCCTGGGGGCATTTTCGAAACACTAGCTAATGTCGGTCCGTTTATCATTGCAGGGGTTAGTCCATATATGCATAGCCCAAACATCATGTGCGCGTTTCAAAAGGTAAGCAAATCACTTTACTTTAGAAATACAAAAACATTGCTTTGGTTGTACTTAAAGCCGTCTTTTCCAACATGCTGCTCCATCCCAGTTTTTGTAATACTACACTACCCTGGGAGCATTTTTGAATGTTTACCTGATGGTATTTTAGGTCAACGAATCCATGTCCTCAAAAGTTATTGCTATTCGTATACCAATTCATGCCTGTACGTTCCTCCTCATGCATTTGTCCCTTCTTACCCTGGTAATTTATTTTTATTTTTTCTGCAGTCACATTGTTTCATGCTACATTCCTATGATTCTGCAGCTGTTAAGTAGAATATGCTCCAGTCATATCACCCTCACCTTATATCATGAGTTCTTGCTTTCAAGGCTATATTGCCTTTTGTTCAAATAATTTTGCGATATCTTTGCTTGCCTTTTGTTGAAATGCTTCGTATGCGCACGTGTAGATGACCAGTCGTGTCCTTCCGATTCTCTTGCTGTTGAAGACAGTATACATGGATACACCATACGGGCAACAATTTCCTTACGCAATGAAAAATGCTTTCATCTGCGCTTTCGCTAATAATTATATATTTTTTGTGACTGATATTGCTATGTTTAATTAAAACCTTGGTTTCGGGACACCGCTTCCAATGGTTGCAGGTTTCAGAAACAGTTTGCCTGTTGCCAACTTATAAATCACATTCCTCTTTGTACCAACCAATGTCGCTCCTGTAAATATCGAATGGACAAAGCTGCTGTTATTCCAAACAGATTACTGTTAACCAATTCAGAAGTGTACTAACTTGCAACTAAACCGTTGATCTTTCCTTTTTTTTCATCATGCTCTGTTGTGCCCGCGGCAACGCGCGGGGACCCTGCTAGTTTATTTTAGGGTTAATTAGATCCATGCCATTATAATTTTCGACAGAGAAACGCCATTACTATTCGTTTATTTTAAAGTATGTCATTACAATTTTTCGCTTTCCATAAAAATGTCACTGAATACATATGGACACAATTTGAGTCTAGCTGTAGGCGTATACGAAGACGTATATTTCATCATCCACACGCGGGTCTCACATGTCATCTTCTTCCTCTCTCCATCCCGACGTGGCCACGGCCACGGCGAGCAGCAGCAGCACGCATAGCCATGGTGAGCCGGAGCTCCTCCGCCTTGAGCTCCCGCGCTGCCATGGCGGACGGAGCTCCCACGCGGCCATGGCGGACGCCATGGTAGGCGCAGCTGGCGGGCCAGAGCTCCTCCGCCTAGAGCAGCACTAGTAGCAGCCCTAGGGGCGAAGCTCCAACCGTTGGAGCGTCGGCTCCGCGGACGGGGACGATGGCGTGCCCGTCTCCAGCTCCGGCCACCGCGAGAAGAAGCTCCGCCTCGTCAAGTCGTCATGGGGCTCCACGAGCTGCTGCTGCTTGCCCATTCCTGGTGGCGCCAGCAGAGCTCAAGGCGCGGGAGCTTCGGCCCGCCATAGCTGCATGCGAGCTCTACCCACCATGGCCGCGCAGCAGCTCCGCCCGCCATGGCCACGCCGGGGCTCAAAGCGGAGAAGCTCCGGCCTGCCATGGCCACACGCGCAGCAGCCGCCGAGACCACGTGGCCACGCGGGCGAGCAGCAGCAGCCTCCTCCAGTCGCCCCCATCCCTCCACTCCTTCCATCGAGCACACGGCCAATGGCGGCTCTCGCCCACACCCCTTCGATGCGCCCATCAGGAGAGAGATGAGGAGAGGAAGAAGATGACAGGTGGGGTCCACGTGTCAGTGACAGGGGAGATGAAATATACGTCTTCGTATATGTCTGCAGCTGGGCCCAGGCTATGTGCATACGTATTCGGTGATATTTTTGTGGGAAACGAAGAATTATAATGGTATACTTTAAAATAGACGAATAGTAACGATGTTTTTTGTAATGATATGAATTCAATTAACCCTTTATTTTAACTTTGGCAGCTAGATAAAATGTGATAGGCTGGTAGCATAGGATTGCCACGTGGGACGTTTGAATGTGATGTCCACCTGCCCCAGAAGCTGCCTGCCTGGCACATTGCCGACACTGGCAGGATTCCATCGTTGCTTTTCCTTAAAGCGTACTTTTTCAGCGAAAGAACCGTATTTTTCTCGTATAATAAATTAGTACTTTCAGATATAACTTATCAGTCAAACTAACAGAGAGTCAAGACACACGTTTTCTGTTTTTCCCTAATCGCGATACACGGTACTGTACTTGACACTAGCTGCCTCCGTCCAAAAGAATAGCACGAAAGCGACAATATATTATACATAAAATATACTTTCGAATAGCACGTACCAAAGCACATCTGAAGTGAACCGGGACCTCAAGTGACAATGTGACATCGACTGACAGACAACCACACAACAACCACATTCTGCAACTCTGGGTGTGCAGTTTACATAGAACATACACAACAGAAATGCTAGTAGCGTAGACACAACAGCACACGTTTTTATTCTGACGAAGATCCTCTACTTCTAGGCTGAATCACCGGTCTAGAAGCAGGGCCACAGCCACAGCCACAGCCACAGCCATTCTTATTCCGAAGAGGCCTATGATGCCAGGCCAAATCACTTGGTCGCAATGAACAGCCCCCACCTCTGCTCACCGGCAGAGCTCCGTTTCAGCTTCGCGTTCCAGCCGTTCACAATGTCGTCATAGTCCTCCTGCCAACAGGTGGAATTGAAGAAATCAGAGGTGCAGGCGCCCAAAAAGAAGCATAAGCACAAGTTAGGGAAGCCATGAAGCAATAAGCTCCTCGATGCATCACCTGGGTGAAGTCTGCCAGGAAAGCCTCTTTGTTCTTTTCAACTTCACCTAGCTCCCTCCGTAGCACATTCAGGAACTGAAAAAAAATAGCATATGGAAATGGGTTAAATATTGATGACATAGTTGGTTCCTAAGAAAATTGAAGGCATAGTGGTAAAACACAAGGTTGAGGTCATGTATCATTGTATCAAATCTTCTCTCAACTTAAAAAATCAAAGATATTCAACCCCTTATATCAGTTTTCGACTTCAACAAGCATTATAATAAAAGGAACTGCTCAACAACAAGAGGATTTTCAGACAGGGAGATAACCTGCTCAGTGCGATCTTCTGCAATGACATCATGAAAACCAGCATCCTTGAGCATCTGGGTTGTCATATAACCAGTCGTTAGAGGAGCTCACCCTTCTGATCCAAATATTCCAGTTCAACTAGACAGATAATTCGTGGCTGTAACAGTAGAAACAAACCTGTCCATAAGCCTTCACGTCGTGAAGGTCATAACCTCTCTGCTTAATGTACGCCGCAAATTCCTCTGATGGTTTTCCAGGATTCTTACAGTAGTCACTGATTAGGACTTTGCCACCGGGTTTTAGCCATTTGAAGAAGCTTCTGAACAGAGCAGGCTTGTCCTATAAAACAAAGCAGGGCATTTGTCAGGAATATGGATTTTGATGCTAACTTTAATCTTCAGATGTCATCAACAATCTAAAGGACGGCATCTCAAATATTTTTTCCTGAAACCAACTTCGAGTACATTTGTCAATTTGGTATATATACAAGGATCAATAGGAGTGACACAACTTAAGTTCTTTTCATCTGAAGATGCATTCCTTCTATTCCATTCCATGATATAACTGTGGAAGTAAGTACTAATTACTTACAAGGAACATCATTGAATTGTACAGAATAAAACATACTTGTATGTGAAGGATGGTGTCACGGCTGTAGATGACGTCGAAACTATTTTCTGGGTAATCCTTTGTGGTGCAATCAGCAACTTCAAATTCAACAGAGCACTTGCGTCCAATGGCACGTTCAATTGCAAATGAAACCATGTTAACCGAAAGATCAATACCAAGAACATGGACATCATAGTTTTCAGCCATGTAAAAGTCGCCGCCTCCAATTCCACATCCGACATCAAGTACTTTCTGGCCAGGTTTAAGATCCAGCATGCCCACAAATTTCTTTGTGGTCTCTGTTCATGAAACAGGTATATTGTGTGATTTATGTATATCATAAATGATTGGCGAGTTAACAGTAAGACAAGGCGTGGGCTCACTGACTCCACCAGTGCTCACAAAACCTTCACCAAAGACACGCTCATAACGTAAGATTCCACTTATTTTGTATTGCACGTTGTCCAGAAATCTTTGAAAATCTCTGTCTTCTGTTGATTTTACCTTTTCCCATAACCAACATATCTGTTGATATTATTTACTTATGCTAGTCAGTAATTTCAATTTGACTGAAACAACACAAGAGTTGACAAGCACATTCAAGAATAACAAAGTACCTGATTTTGATTCTTTTTGTTTTTGACATAAGCCCCAATACATTTACAAGTCACTAGAGAAAGTTCAAAAGAACCTCCATCTTGATCAAATGAATGGCCCTCTTTAAATACCTGCGTACATAAAAATATTAGCTACTGGAAAACAATGATAGAGTATGGTTTATTAGTGACCAACTGACTGTATATATGAAAGATAAAACCCAGCTCTTTTGTACCTTAGTATAAAACCTTGGTTCTCGATAGTGTGTTGGGTTCACCTTCCTTTTGGAATCTCCAGATTGGTGAAAACATGATTCTCTAAAGAAAATATGGCCTCCGACCTTTAACCATTTTACCATTTTCCCCATAAGCTTTTCGACCTATAATATGAGATAACAGTTAAAAACTTACAGTAAAGAAAAGCGAGGTTTTAAGTTTGGATTTTTTTTCCAAAAAAATCTTTAGACCTTTCGAGTATGGCTGTTGTTTATTGAAGTGAGACAAGATGAAAGATGGAAGAGATTGGTGCATGTAAATATTTTATACTTCTTATAAAAGGAGAGAGTGATCATAGCGCACCAGCATTCATAACTCATAAGTATTTCCGGTTCTTACCTCCTCGTCTGAAAGGTACATTAATAGCCAGTTTGAAAATATCAGATCAACAGAGTTATCTTCAATCTTCAAATCGTTAGATGTTACATCGGCACACTTGAAGCTTATGTTCTTGTGATGTCCATTTATGCTTTGATTCTACAAGAAGAGAAAGAAGTGAAAACTTATGTAACTAGGCACATAAGTATTTTCAGATGCATGAGAATTCAGAGGTAGAAAATCCACCTTCTTAATCACACTTTCAATAAAATCTAGTGCTAGAACGTGCCCAGCTTCTTTTGCCAGATCTCCAGTAAAGCGTCCTATTCCAGCACCAAGTTCTAGAACTGATTTCCCTTTGTAAGAAGGAAGCAAAGACAGGATCTGCAGATCAGTAGTGAAAATTAACCCTCCAGGTAAATAATATTAAATAGTGTTTTTTGTTTTGACAAAAAGGAAGGAAGAGCAAGAAGCCATGTCTTAGTTAAACAATGTTTTTGTGAAAAAAAATGTTCAGTAACAATTTTGTTATTCATTTATTATGATAATATGTGGCCGTAGCAAAAGCAAGATCTATCATGTAAGTGACCACTTGGAGGCTAAGTGACATGGAAATCATAATAGCTACTAGTAACAAAATAATGGGGGCAGTTTCAGCGTGAGAGGACCACATGTTGGGAAGGTGGACGAGCTAGATATTTTACAACACAGAGATGTAGCAGTAGGACCCTTGCTTTCACTAGTTTCAATTATAATACTATGACCTCATAAGCGTCCAAGTCAATTGTACCGGTTCACAATTATTTATACAGGCCACATCTCTGTTGAGCTCATATTAGCAAGCACGTTGGCCATCGTCAAGCCACATCACAAGCACCAGGCACCATTCTAGTGCAATTGGCTAATTGGCTAGGTGTCTACTCTTGAGGAAGTTACAGTTTTGAAGCAGTGATCTGCTGGTCTTAGGACATAATTGGAATGGAACATAAACACTCAAAAAGCAAGTGTCAGCATCAGTGTCTCTGCCTCAGCTGTCAGCTCTAGTGCTTTGTTCCAAAAAAAAAAACACGTTTTCATTGATCAGTATCTCGCCGATGTGACTGTCCTGAAAAAAAATTACTGTCCAATTATGAACATTTCAAGCAGTTGCTGTCAACTTTTTTTTTCCAGGGGGGTGAAAAGAGACCACGCCAAGCCATTACAGCATGGACCAATCATTTTTCTGCATCCAAGATATGGCAAGATTCCGGTATGGACAGAACATAACCCACAAAAGTTAATCATTCAGGAGGCATCAACGGAAATGACTGATAATACGAAGAAACGAGGGCGAGAGTAAGAGGAGGATGTTTTCATGCAGCACCTCGGGTCGCTCATCCTTGTCGAGGTCGGCGGCGCGGGAGTCGAGCATCATGGACTCGACGGTGAGGTCCTTGGAGTGCTCCTCCCAGTAGCTCTTCTGCACCTTGCGCTCCACCTCCCCGATCCCTGCATGCACGACACAGCTCCGCCGTCAGCACCGCCCAAAATAAACCCAAAACCCATCACCCATGTCAGACCGCATCAACCTGCCCACCACCTGTTCGACCCGGCACTACGGCGAGAAACAGTGAGCGGATCGGCCGCGATCCGCGGGCCAGGCTCGCCCGTCAACTTACCATTCGTAACGGACACCACGGGGACGCCATTCGCAACGGCCACCACGGGGACGCCGACGGCGGTGTCCATCTCGACTCCTCTTCCTTTCGGGCGTACGGACGGTGGTGTGGTGGGTTTTATTTCTTTCTTTCTGTTCTCTTTCGTTGTTGTCTACGGCGTTAGAAAGCTGCAGTAACGCGAGAAGAGCCGGATCGAGGGGCGTGTTTTCGGTTGCGCTGGTGGCGTGTGCGGGCTGGAGCGCGTTCAGGCGCCCTCGACGGCGAGGCGGGAGCGGGAGAAGCCGCGGGAGCGGCAGTTGTGGGCGAGGCCCCGCTGCTGCATCAACCAGATCACCAGCGCCCGACCGCCCGGACCGGACCAGCGCACGCGGCGGCGGGGGAACGGGAGCGGGTCGAGAGGACAGGGGGGGTCAGGGGACAGGCTGGGGAGGTCCGCTCGCCGGGTGGAGATGAGAGTGGAGTGGGCTGCCTCTCTCTGCCTGGTGTGATGGGTGAAGGGGAAGGAGCGGCGAACGGGTCCTGCGGAGCGGGGCGGGGCTTTATAGCCGCGCGGCGGCGGGGCTCGGCGGTGGGGTAGCGAGAATCCCCGTGGAGATCTGGGTGGGGCAGGGCGCGCGCCCTCGGTCCTCGGATCGCCTGCTCCCGTTGGAACAGGCGAACAGCCGCGCTGCGCGCGCTCGTCTCCAGCTCCAGCGTCTCTCGTTCGGTCTCGGTCTCGGTAATTGATGATTGATCTCTGCAGCGTGCCTGCGTCCCAGTGCGGGTGCGGCCGAACTGAACGGCCCAGGCAACTGCCGCCGTGCTGCTACGTTCTATGGCTACCAGTCTACCGGAGCTAGCTAGCTGATTGCACATGCATGGCAGCATGCATGCGCTCCGCTCTGCCCAGGCCCCAGGACGGCAAAAAGTTTCGCATGTCGGCTTTTTTCATTCAATCAAGATTCAAGAGAAGAAGAAGAAAACAAAGGAAAGTTGTGCATGTTTGCAACAATTCAATCAACAGAGTTTATGTACCATCTGTAATGTGTTGGGTATTTGGTCGGCGATGCTTGCTGGCGTGTTTAGGGTATGTTTGGATGCACCAGCTAAATTTTACCCGGCTTTATTTAGCTGCTAGATATTCAAACAGCATAGCTAAAAGATCAGCTAAAGTTTAGCTATTTCAACCTAGCTAAAGCCAGCTAAAATTTAGTTGAGTCTATTAGTTGGAGTATCTAAACACGCCAGCTAAAATTTAGCTGAAAAACTTTTAGCTGGCTAAAGTTTTACTTTGAAATTTAGCTAGCTAACTTTATTTGGGTGCATCCTAGTCTGCCTTTGTTTTTTAAAAAAAAAAATGGTTAACTCGCTTACATATATCACATATATATATATATGGCATAACAGCTGAGATAATAACATGCAATAGTTATTATCTACATATCCAAACTAATGTGTAAACATAAAAAAAAATATCACTGGTTCATCACAAACCAGTTGGTTTGACTGTTCGCACTAGCGATCTGTTAAGACTGTCTCCAACCAGGTAGGCAAACGGCGACGCAAACGCAAAATCCATCGTGCACAATGTTTTGCGTCCTAAAATCACGCTCCAACGGACGACGCAAACAAGGCAGCCATTTTGCCTCGCAGGCGAGCCGGAAGGCAAAAACGCGTTGTCTCTCTCGACGACGCAAAACACTGTAGACAGAGGCGCTGCCGCGTGGAGAGAGCGAGGCAAAGAGAGAGGGAGGAAGGAGGCGGAGGGGGAACGGGCCGTGCTGCACCACACACTGGATACGGCGTCCCCGCGCCACGCCGCCACCGGATCTGGCCGGGGGAGGAGGCCCCATCCCCGCGCCGCGCTCCTGGACCAGATCCGCCGCCGAGGATCCATGCGAAGCCGCCGTCCCTCGGACACCGTGCTCGGAGGAGAGGGAGGGGTCGTCGTGCCGTGGTCGGAGGAGAGGCGCGGCCTAGATCCGCCGGGGAGCCGTCGAAGGAGAAAGAGGGGTCGTTCGCGCTCCTGGGGCCACGCTCGCCGCCGCGCTGCGCGCGCCAGGCCCGCCGCCCGCCGGAGACATGCTCGTGACGGGGGAGGGAGGGGCGCCGGGCATGGGGACGTCATGCTCGTGACGAGGGAGGGAGGGAGCCACGCCGCGCGCGCCGGGCCCGCCACCCGGCGGTGAGGAGCTCGGCTCCGGCCACGCTCGGCTCCGACAAAGGGTGGCGGTGGGTGGAAGCAGCAGTGGGGGCGGGTGGAAGAAGCAGAGCACGACGGCCACCACCACCACCGCCGCCGCCGCCCACCACCACCACCACCACCACCGGGAGGGCCGGATCCGGCTGCCACCGGAAGGGCCGGGGAAGAAGAAGGGGAGGGAGGGCCGGATCCGGCCGGGAGAGGGAGGGCCGGGGAAGAAGAAAGGGAGGGAGCGCCGGGGAAGAAGAAGGGGAGGGGAGGGACGCCGGCGGCAGGGAGAGGCGGGGTGCTCGGGGCGCTGGGGCAGGGTGCTCGAGAGTGGAGGGGTCGGCGGGGCGTTCTGTTGGAGAAGGCTAACTTTTGGGTGGCGATCTTTTTTCTGTGCTGGACCCAAATCAAATAATAGGTGTTGTATTTGGGTTGTTGTTGTTGGAGTCGGTCTAAGGACGTGGTTGATAGGCTGGTTACGGCGGCTACCGGCTAGTGCCCCGTGAGATGCGCTCTGTGGTGTTTGGTTCCCTCGACAAGTGCCAGAGCCTGGCTGGCAGCATGCAACAAACCCTACCGAGCCGCTCTAGGGAAACGAGAATCGATTCTGTTTCTTTACGAGCCTGGCTCGCGGTAGCAGGAGTGCGCGTGCGCCGTGGCCCGTGCGAGAAAGAGTGGAGCACAGCGAAGGATACAACCAAACAACCGATGTGCTCATCTAGTATATACCTATACAGTCACTGGAACGTAAGGATGTTACATACTACAGCCAGATCTCCTGGTCTCCAAACCAATGGGGCCTCAAGTGAATTGAACCCGCAAGTCAGCAACGTTTCATGTTCATTGTTTTATGGTCCGATTCAGTTTTGTATTCAGAGAGGGGGTTGGTACACTCATCCCATGTTCACAAATTTTCATGATGTAGGGCCTGTTTGGCATAGCTTAACGAGCTGTTGTGAGCTATTTTTTTTTATCAAACACTCATTTATAAAACAGTTTCATGGGTGAAACTGTTTTTTTCCTTCTCTCATAAAGACATGAGTTGAGATGAATCCGAAAAAATAGCTTATCCTAGCTCTCTTCCTCATTTCTCTCTCTTATCCATACGTGAAGCTGTTTTGCCAAAAGTTTTTCCAAAGCAGCTCAGCTTCACCTGAAAAGTTACTCATGAAGCTGAGCTGTGCCAAACGGGGCTGTAGTTTATATGTGGAAAAAAATGTTAATCATTGCAATTGGTCTAGATATTTTTTTGGTTTCTGACCCTAATAAGAGGCTATTTTATCCTATTGTTGTGCAGGGTGGATCCTTCCAAAAAAATACCATTGTGTTCAAAACCACGATAATAGTAATCTAGCGATCCGTTTAAATTTTCGATAATTGTCTATCTAAAATTAGTAAATTTAATGTTTGATGCGGATTTGTGACGAGTTTTTTTTTTTTGAAACAAGATAATGCCGAGTTTGTCTGCTAGAAATAGAGAAAAGGCGTTTATGCAGAAAACCGTATGCGCGCTGTTGCTCTCGCTCTAGCGAGAGGCCACGTCATCGGGCATGATCGAGGTTGACACGATTTTTTAGCGGCATGCGGACTGTTGAGGATCGTCTCCTTGTGTGCCGCGCAGCTTGTGCTGAAAATGACAGTATCTTGAATGCAAAGGTGCCTGAATATGGTGAGAATGCGCAGGACCATCATCGTATAGTATCTTTTTTTTCTTAACAAGATACTATACGGTATGTCAAAGGACCTACGAATCCTAACCAGTACCGCCTCCGTACTAAAAAATAAAGTCATTTTTGATAAGGCTTGGGCAGAATATAAATCATGAATAACTTTTAAGTTGTTGAGTTTGGAAATGTAAAAACTATAGGTATATATTTGTCTTAAAAAATATTTTCATAAAAATTTACATATATCACTTTTTGATAAATATCTTTATAAAAGTAAGTAGTCAAAGTTATACTTTGAAAACCGTGTCGCTGTCCAAAACAACTTCATTTTCAAGTATGAAGGGAGTATCTTTTTTCCTTTACGAAACATAGTGCATAAACAAACACCGTGTACGTACATTTACCCTATGATATATGGCTGCACGCATACGTAAGCCAACTCTATCCGAAAAGACTAAGAACACATCTCAAGATTAAAGATTGGCGAAGTCACCGTAAACATCGCGGCGACAAATATGCCATTTATCATTAAAAAATAGCATCGTAAAATACTAATTAAATCCAAGAAAATATTGATGCTTAAGAGTTTTTTGTTAACCGTTCTCGGACATGGCAAGAGAACTTTACTTGGAAGTTGGAACTCTGAGGGCTTTCCTTCTATATCCGTATTCGAAGCATTTTTCAATTTTTACCTGTTGTATACTCCCTCCGTCCCAGAATATCTGTCGTTCTCGCTTCCTGAGAAACAACTTTAACAAAATATATATTAAAAAATATTATTATTTATGATATATAATTAGCATCATTGGAAAGATCTTTGAATCTAGTTTTTTAACAAATTTATTTGGAGATACAAATGTTGCACATATTTTGTATAAATTGAATCAAAATCGTGGCACGGACACCGAAAACGATAGATAAATTGGGACAGAGGGAGTATATAATATAAAAACACTCTCGTAAGATTCCGATCTACCCTACATGACTAGAAATATAGTGGCAGTTGCGTAGGTGGGGGCTAACCATAATAACCCCAAAGCCTTTCACGAGGCGAAAAGCCGGTCTACTGATTGAGGCTCTACTGTTTGCTGCTTTTCCTCTGGCTCAAGAGACGACAATGGAGGCCTTGTTTAGATTGCAAGTTTTTTCATTCTCTTTTTATCCCATCAAATTTTTGAATACATACATGGAGTATTAAATATAGATAAAAAAATAACTAATTATATAGTTTGATTGTAAATTACGAGACGAATCTTTTGAGCCTAGTTAGGCTATGATTAAACAATAATTGTCAAATACAAACAAAAATACTACAGTGTTAAATACTGATTCCTAACCCCAATCTAAACAAGGCCCAACTTCAGGGCACTGATGATACGTTGCTATACTTGAGATGCAACATCAACTTTGATTGGGCCACGGGGGAAAACGAAGAGGTGAAGAACGACAAGCATACAGTTGGCAAAGTATGGTGGATGCGCCTAATAAAGTAAATTCCAATAGAAAACTTCTTACCAATTCCATTCAGATGTATTTCCTCCATCCTAAATTAAAGCCATTTCAACTTTTTGATGTGTATAATTTACTATGCACGTACATATAAGCTACTCTCGCTATCCCTTTTTAACCATCATTCTTCTCACTTACCGAGAAGTCAAATGTATTCAACTTTAACCCAATATATACAAGAAAATATTAATTAATATTTATAATACATAATTAGTACCATTAGATAGATCGTTGATACTTCATAACAAACTGATACAAATATTACTAATATTTTCTATAAACCTAATCAAACTTAAAAAAAAAATTAACCAACACGAATACCATAGCAACACTTGAAAAAGGACGAAGGAGTATGTTTAGATATATAGTAAAACCATCTAAAAAAAGATATATAGTAAAACCTATACATCTAAAAAAATTAAATCTAACTTACAATTCAAAATTCAGCAGAAGACTCAACCAGATTCAGTCAGACGTTAAATAAATGCAAGCAATTCAAAGTATGCATGTCACAATTTGTATATGCATGAGGTCATAGCCACAGTTGCGCTCCAATTCTGGGCTTAGAATATCCAACTGAGCACATGATGATCAATCTAAACGCTCCAATTCTGGGCTTAGAATATTCATCTGAGCACATGATCAATCAGACGGCATGCAAAAGAGAGGCAATCAAACAGCCACGGAATGCTTTCCCAAAAAAAAACAGCAATGTAATAAACAATATTGAAAATTCCTACATACCACCGCTCTTTTGTTTATAATCATAATAACATTGCCTACTGTTTATATTGACATATATCTGACATTACACAGGACACTAATTTCTTTACAACAAGGGTTGGGTTACGCCATAGCTCCCAGTGTGGTGAAGCCAATACATAATACATGCGTCGCATACAAGAATGGCCAAGCACAATGCATGATATAATCACACAAAAATCGCATTTGCTGGGGCACAAATTTGCTCTTGTTAACTATGTAGCCTACAGAAGTTGGGCACTGCCAAATGAGTTGTGTTGCTGATGGCCGTTGTTCGCCACTGGGAATGCCCCGAAGCCAGAATCCAGAAAGGGATTGTTTGTTGCAGGACCCATGCCCATCTGTGGCTGCATAGGTGGTCCAAAGGGATTTGGCTGCATCATCGTGGGGATCTGCGGATGCTGCTGAGACATGGCAGCCATTTGAACTGATGGTGGGGGAGCAACTTGGTTTGACATGGCGAAAGGATCATTTGTCATGAATGGATTAGGTGCTGCTGAACCATACAGCTGTTGCTGTTGCCTCTGCCTGTAGGCCCCATCGTCATAAAGGCTGTCCAAAATGAGCTTGTCGAATCCACCACCCTGTAAAATGAGGCCAGAAGTTTATTTTGATTGAACGCAGCTCGCAATGGCACAAATTGTCAAATTGTATGAAATACTGTTGCTATGATTCAATGCTTAGCCTGCTAAACTGGCTAAATTGCATTCTAGAATACCAATCAATTGGACTAGATTTAGCTTTTCTAGAGTGCATAGTAAAAAACTATGTACCTTGAAAAGCCAAAACGACTTATAATTTGGAATTGAGGGAGCATTTCACAAGGTGCACATGGTCAGCCAAACATGCAATTAATGTCATTGGCATCACCATGCAGTCTAGAGCTACTCATTATGGGTGTAACGCAGGGCATAAGACTTATGCATAATTATCTTCACAAACGCTGTAGTGCAGACAAGGGGAGCTACTCATTATGTTTATCTTCAGCCAAGAATCCATAACACTGATCCGAACTTATCCATGCGGTTAGGCACTCCGCACTCTTCAAATAAGGGGAAAAGGAAAGTAAGACTAAAAATGCCCTATGATGGTCATATGTAAGACATGCAAGGCTGCGTATGATGTATGGGCCACAGCAATACTTAGTACATCAAGCGATGTGGCCTTGATCCACGGAACAACCTAGCACAGGGCATAAATTGTCTCCAGAACATATGCCTACAGAAATGTTGCAACAAAGTTTTGACCAAAATGTATGGATTTACTAATAGGACGACTGAAACATCATACTAAATAGTGCTGATGATGTGAGGGACGTGCGAATATAGCAGCTGTGACATATTCAGATGCCACAGCATTTCAACATGCAATGGAAACATAACACATCATAAAAACTGATATGAAGGTTAACGAAACAAACCAATTGACCGACAGAAGAAGATGAAGTTGTGTTGCTCGGTGCGGTAACAAGGGCGAGTTCCCATCCTGTAGGATCAAACCCCTTATCTTGAAATGCAGTGTAACCAGTTGTTGAAGCACCATCTGATAAAGATGCAAAAAGAATCGACCGCTTAATGAAAGATCCTTTACAGGTACTTAACATGTGCTAGGAATTAGAAGTAACAGACTACCTGTTGGAACAATAGCCAAGGCAAGAGCATTGCTTTCCTCTATAGCTGATACAGCAGGATTTGGATCATCTAAGCCCTATGAGCAAACAAAAATTCAGATTGTAGAAACAAGCACATAAGGTTTAGACCATAATATTAATGTGTTATTTTACCCACCAGTAAGTCACCAGTATCGGCCACCTCAGTCTTGGGAGGAGGTGAAACAACTTCAGTAACAGGTGGTACCGGAACAGGTTCTTCAACTGGTGCCTTTTCCTCTTCAACAGTAGCAGGCTCAGGAATTTCCTCTGATTCTTCAGGTTTGTATGTAAGAAGAAGCCTCTCAGGAAGTTCCTGATGAAAAAATAAATAAATCAACCTTATTCCAGTACTCAGAAGAATACCAAATATGAGAAATAAACCACAGAATCTCAAGTTGGTCAATACAAGGTTGAGTGTGAAATTTAAGTTTAGTAATAGAAGCAAATGAAATAATTAGTTGGTGTGTAGACCTATAATTGAAACAAGAGAATAAAGGAAAACCGGTGAAGAAATTATGAAGGTTTAAGCTACAGCAATGTGTGCTTGAATTCAAGCTATATATTTTCACTAAAGCAATCTTGTTACCTAAAACAGAAAATAAAAACAGCCATGTGATTTTGATAGGAACCCTAGTCCTACCAGGAACCGATCTCAGGTTGTATGAGTGGGAGGAGGGAAGTCGAGGCTTGAGCGAGCGAGGAAGTCGGCGCAGAGGCGCCGTGGCTGCGCAGGCGGTGGAAGGCAGAGGGCGGCGGCGCTACAGTACCGTCGCTACAGTGCGGCGGTACTGTTCACGGAAGGAAGGTGAGAGAAGGCGGCTAGGGTTTCTCCCGGCTCCCTTCAGGAAGCCGGAAACAATAATATGTTTCTGCTTAATCTCCTGTGAAAGTCTTACAAGCTATTTATATCCCTTTACCTAAAAATAGAAATAACTCCCTAATAATAATAATAACTAATAATAGATGGACTCCTGGATGCGCCTGGCCATGGGCCCTCCACTGTGTGCGGCAATTTAGCCGCTAGAGGGCCTTTGCCTGCTGTAGGAGATGCCGGTCATAACATCTCTCCCCGCCTGCGAAAACAGCTCGTCCTCGAGCTGGAAATCGGGGAAGTCGTCGCGGAAGGCGTCAAGAGTCTCCCAGGTGGCGTCGTCGTCGGAGAGGCCATGCCACTTGACCAAGAGCTTCCAGGCGCCGCGACGTTGCTGCGCCCGCAGCATCGAGCGTCGGTGGAAGATCGCCGAGTGCAGTCGGAGGGTCGCCGCGGTGCTGCTTCAGAAGACCCACATGGAAGACGTCGTGGATGCGGGCGCCCTCTGGAAGTTGTAGACGATAAGCGACGCGGCCGATACGTTCGAGAACGCGAAACGGACCGGCCCATCGTGGCCCCAGCTTGCGTTTGGCGCGCGGGTCCAGGGACTGCGTGGTGCGGTGGAGAAGACGCAGCCAGACCCACGCGCCCACCTCGAACTCAACATCCCTGTGATTGGCGTCGTAGTACTTCTTGGACAGCTGCTGTGCTTGGAGGAGCCGCTGACGGACCTCCGCGAGCATTTCGTCGCGGCTGCGGAGAAGGGTGTCGGTTGTTTCGGTGTTGGCCGTCCCGGGCTTGTAGGGAACGATCGGGGGCGGGGAACGGCCGTACACGACCTCGAAAGGAGTCGCGCGAAGGGCGGTATGGAAGGAAGTATTATAGCAATACTCCGCCCAAGAGAGCCAGTCCACCCAAGCGCGCGGCCGGTCACCTGTAACACAGCGCAGATACATAGCAATCACTTTGTTAACCACCTCCGACTGGCCGTCCGTCTGAGGATGGAAGGCTGTGCTCATCCGTAGAGTCACGCCCGCTCGCTGAAAGAGGTCACGCCACACGTGGCCGGTAAACACGGGGTCCCTGTCACTGACGATAGACCGGGGGAACCCATACAACCGGACGACGCCGTCAAAGAAGGCGCGAGCGACCGACGCCGCAGTGTAGGGGTGGCCGAGCGCAATAAAATGCGCGTACTTGGAGAAGCGGTCGACGACGGTGAGGATGACCGACTTGCCACCAACCTTGGGCAGCCCCTCGATGAAATCCATAGAAATGTCTGCCCACACCTGAGACGGCACCTCAAGGGGCTGCAGGAGGCCGGCCGGCTGAAGGGCCTCCGTCTTGTTGCGCTGGCACGTCACACATGTGCGCACCCAGTCCTGCACCAAGGAACGATCACCGGGGATAAAAAAATCAGCGCGGAGACGGTGAAGAGTCTTCTGGATCCCCTCGTGTCCAGCACCATGCGCGAGCTGAATAGCCTGGTGCCGGAGGTCAGCGATGTCGGGGATGAACACGCGGGAGCCGTGCAGCAAGAGGTCACCGTCCTCGCGCCATGGGGTGGCCAGGTCGCCCGCGCGCAAGCGGGCACGCAGCTGGACGGCATCCGGAGCTGTAGCCGAGGCGCGGCGGACATGGTCGAAGTAGACGAAGGTCGGCCCGGAGAGCGCAGCCCCTGCTGCAGCCGTGCAGGAGGCCTCTGGGGCCATGTTGGCGTCGCGGCGGGACAAGGCGTCCGCCACGGTGTTGAAGCGACCCGGGCGGAACTCGACAGCGAAGTCGAAACCGAAGAGCTTGCTGACCCACTGGTGCTGAGGTACCGTAGAGAGTCGCTGGTCCAATAAGTACTTGAGGCTGTAGTGGTCCGTGCGCACCACGAAGTGGCGGCCCCAAAGGTAGGGCCTCCAATGCCGCACAGCCTGCACCAACCCGATGAGCTCACACTCGTAGGCGGCCAGCTTGAGATGGCGAGCGGCGAACGGCCTGCTGAAGAAAGCGAGGGGTCCCGCGCCCTGATGAAGGACGGCGCCGAACCCCGCGCCGGACGCGTCGCAGTCGACGATGAAGACCTTTTCGAAATCGGGCATCTGGAGCACGGGGCCCGTGGTGAGCGCGCCCTTGAGCGCCTGGAAGGCCGCCTCGGCGTCGGTGTCCCACTCGAACGCGTCTCGGCGCAAGAGACGCGTTAGTGGGGCTGCGATGACACCAAAGTCCTGGATGAACTTCCGGTAGTAGCCGGCGAGCCCGAGGAAGCCTCGCAAGGCCCGAGCGGAACGTGGAGCTGGCCACGCAGCCACCGCTGCGATCTTGTCGGCGTCCATGGCAACGCCCGCCGCGGAGATGACGTGCCCGAGGTAGGCCACCGAAGAGGCCCCAAACGAACACTTGGAACGCTTGAGGTGGAGGCGGTGGGCGCGGAGGGCGGTGAGGACGAGGCCGATGTGCTGTAGGTGCTCCGCCCAAGAGGAGCTGTAGATCAGAATATCATCAAAAAACACCAGCACAAACCTTCGAAGAAACGGCCTGAGGACGTCGTTCATCAGCGCTTGGAAGGTAGCCGGGGCGTTGGAGAGTCCGAAGGGCATCACCAAGAACTCATAATGCCCCTGGTGTGTGCGGAAGGCCGTCTTGCTGATGTCGTCCGGGTGCATCCGCACCTGATGGTAGCCAGAGCGCAAGTCCAACTTCGTGAAGAAGCGGGCACCGTGAAGCTCGTCCAGAAGCTCATCCACCACTGGGATGGGAAACTTGTCCTTGGAGGTCTTCGCGTTGAGGGCGCGGTAGTCGATGCAGAACCTCCAGGACTTGTCCGCCTTGCGAACAAGGAGGACCGGAGCGGAGAACGGTGACGTGCTGGGGCGGATGATGCCTTGGGCGAGCATCTCAGCGCACTGCCGCTCCAGCTCGTCTTTCTGAAGCTGAGGATAACGGTACGGCCGCACCGCCACCGGGGCCGTGCCAGGCAAGAGGTAAATGCGGTGGTCGTACGGCCGCGCCGGTGGGAACCCCGTCGGCTCGTCGAAGATGGCGTGGTGCTGCTGAAGAAGGCTGTCCAGCAAGGGCATCCCGGGGGCGGCGGCGACCGCGGCTAGCTGCTGTTGGGCTGGCGCCATCGGCCCCCCCACGCCTTGCCACGTGATCCGGCGGCCGTCGCGCCAGAACGCCAAAGTGAGCGCCGTGCAGTCCCAAAGGATCGGCCCCAGCGCCCGGAGGAAGTCGAAGCCGATGATGAAGTCGAAGGCGCCCAAGTTGAGGCCGACGCATGTGATGGCGAAGTCCTCGTCCTCAATGCGGATGGGCACGTCGTGTGCGATCCCCTCGCAAGCCAAGCGATCACCGTTGGCGACGGTGACCCGAAGATGCTCGCCCCCAGAGGGAGAGAGACCGAGGCGGCGCATGGCAGCTCCCTGGACGAAGTTGTGCGTGGAGCCGGTGTCGAGGAGGGCCAAGAAGCGCTCGTTCTTGCAGGTGATCGGCAACAGCATGGCGTTCGGTGGACGAATGCCGGCCACCGCATGGAGAGAAACCACCAGGGAGGTGGCTGCGGGGGCCTCTGGGTCGGCCGGCTCCTCCGGACGGTCGGCTGGGTGACCCTCCTCCCCAGCCGCGACCCCCTGCTCGTCGACGATGTAGTCGGTGGTCTCGAGGTAGAAGAGGCGCTTACAGATATGGCCACGAACATACGGCTCGTCACAGTTGAAGCAGAGGCCTTGTCGACGCCGTTCCACCTGCTCCGCCGGCGTGAGGCGTCGAAAAGTACGTGGCTGCCCGGGGGCGGCAGTGGCAGCCGGCTGGACCGGGGCAGAGGCAGAAGTCGCCGCCGCCACGGGCCGAGGGCCACGGCCGGTCCGCTGCTGCTGCTGCAGCTGCTGTAGAGCAGGGAGGAAGGCCGCCGTGCGCCGCTCGTAGGCACGCGCGTAGTACATCGCCGTCTGTAGGTCCGGCGGGTGGTGCATCTCCACGTCGACCCTAATGTGCTCGGGAAGGCCGCCCACGTACAGCTGAGCCTTCTGGCGGGCGTTGAGGTCGCGCTCGTGGCAGAGGACGGCGTTGTAGCGCTCCGAGTAGTCCTGGACAGAAGAGAAGGGCAGCCGAGCAAGCTCCGCCAAACGTGTGCCCTGCGTCGGAGGCCCGAAGCGGAGCTGGCACAGCTCGCGGAACCGCTCCCACGTAGGCATGCCCTCGTCTTGTTCAAGCGCGTAGTACCATGTCTGAGCCCCGCCACGGAGGTGGTAGGAAGCCAGCCACGTGCGATCTGAGGCGAGGGTGCGCTGCCCCCGAAAGAACTGCTCGCACTGGTTGAGCCAGTTTAGCGGGTCGACGGCGCCGTCATAAGTAGCAAACTCCAGCTTGTAGAAGCGCGGTGGGGCATGGGCGCCCGCGTGGACGCCGCTGGGCGCGCTGTGCGTGCCGGCATGGACGCTGCCGGGCGCGCTGTCCTCCGGGAGGCCGCTGACCCCCGCTGCCGAGGGGGTAGGGGCGCCGCCGTACAGCAGCGTCCCGTCGGTGCCGCCGTAGAAGGTACCGGCACTCGGGGCTGGAGGCACGACAGGGGCGGTCCCGGCAGATGGCGTGATGGTGGTGGCCGACGTGTAGATTGGCGGCATCGTACCCATCAGCGCCCATGACGGGATGGGCGACGGGGAGGCCGGCCACCGCATCTGATGCAGGGGAACCCCCGAGCTGCCCTGGGGTATGCCGAAGGAGAAGCTCGTTGGCGGGAACGTAGTAGGCGCGGGCGGTGGTGGTGGCGGCTGCGAGGTGGGCGGAGGGGGGGGCGGAAGAAGGCTCGCCAAAGATTGCTGCATGGCGGCCATGTTGCGGCTGATCTGATCCATGTTGGTGCCGAATTGGTCGACCACACCGGCCAAACCCTCCAGGGTGAGGGCGGTGCCGGATGACTGCGAGATTTCGGAGGATGCGGCCGGCAGCGGAACGGTGGGAACCGGCGGGATGAGGGCGCCGGTGGACTGCGGAGTCGTGGACATCGTCCTGGAATTCCCTGATACCAAGGTGATAGGAACCCTAGTCCTACCAGGAACCGATCTCAGGTTGTATGAGTGGGAGGAGGGAAGTCGAGGCTTGAGCGAGCGAGGAAGTCGGCGCGGAGGTGCCGTGGCTGCGCAGGCGGTGGAAGGCAGAGGGCGGCGGCGCTACAGTACCGTCGCTACAGTGCGGCGGTGCTGTTCACGGAAGGAAGGTGAGAGAAGGCGGCTAGGGTTTCTCCCGGCTCCCTTCAGGAAGCCGGAAACAATAATATGTTTCTGCTTAATCTCATGTGAAAGTCTTACAAGCTATTTATATCCCTTTACCTAAAAATAGAAATAACTCCCTAATAATAATAATAACTAATAATAGATGGACTCCTGGATGCGCCTGGCCATGGGCCCTCCACTGTGTGCGGCAATTTAGCCGCTAGAGGGCCTTTGCCTGCTGTAGGAGATGCCCGTCATAACAGATTTCCCAATCCCAATTGCATAAATAGACAATAAATAATTAAACACGAACAAGAAAAAAGTATTTTTAATCACAAGCAAGTTGGGGTAGGATAGACTGAAAGATATCAAATCCAACAATTGAGTACACATAAACAGAAATTTTATACAAATGATATCACCCAATCACTAACCAGGGGTTCTCGAACTGGGACCATGCGTGGAGCCTCCTTCACATAATCCTCCATAGTTGCAAGAAATGTTTGTGGTGGCTGAGAATTTCCCCTCATAAGATGTCACAACACAATCCGGTGCAAATAGTCAAGACTAGACAGACAGTACAAGTCCTCACCTCCCTCAGAGTGGGAAACTGAAAATTCCTAGCAAGTTCTAAACCCCGGCAATTCTCGTAGAAATCAGATAGACTCCCAGCCTGAAATGTGTCAAATAACCTAAATAAGAGCAGTGAAAACACAGTGTTTTGATCTTTTTAAAATCTTGGAATACTTCAAAGATCATCCTCTTCTGGACTCTGGAGTTACCTGTTGGCCAGCCCTTCTGTAGATTTCAAGAGCTTTAAGTGCTTCATGTCTTGGCATCTCAAAAAACTAGACAAAACGAAAACCAACATAAGTGCACAATGTCAGACATGCGCAAGAAGATATTTCCACATGAAAACTGTCCTTTACCTTATCAACAAGGTTGATAATTCCGTCATTTATCGCACAATAAATTTTAAAGCTTTCTTTTAGCACCTGTGCAAAATATAGCCATAACATGAGGTCAAATCAACTATTAAAACATGAAGCAAATGCAGAATAGATTATACTATTATTTACTATTTAGCAATTCAATGACAGTTTCCAAACAGGAAAAAATAGGGGCATAATTCAATACTTCTATAGGGTAGATTACTTTCACATAGCAATGAATAATAATATAACACAAGCTTTCATGGATGCTTCAGAAACAACCAACATGGAGCATTGAAGGAAATATTTCCCAGCAGTAAACATAGGTAATTTCAGGAAATATTTTCTTATCGTCCAGGATACATATCATAGATATGATACTAATAATAAACAATAGAAATTGTACGCACTATAGTTATAGCAGAAAGAATTGCTCTATTTTCAGTTTTCCACCATCATCATTTTGATAGGTTGAAGAGACAAGGCTGACATATTTGTTTAAAAATCAGAATTATATAAGTTAAAAATAAATAGTGTTTTCCTAGCCTAAAATAGCAGACATGTCACACTACACCACAAACAAATCGAAACAAAGAACAGAGCTTACCAAAGCTAGAGCGTATTGCACCAAGTAGTTATTATTTGCAGCTCCTTCAGGCTACAGAGGGGGGAACAAAGTTATGTTTTGTTTCAAGTAAAGGAAAGAAAACAAAACAAATGAGAAGGAGCTAGCAGACTAGATAGCCAAAAGTTAAAAGAGATAATCACCCGACATCCAACAAGTCGGTATAGTAACTGCTGCAATGCTGGCAGCTGCTCTAACAGATCCTGTGAATCCAACTCTCTTGTTCTACTGTGACCCTGATGGCAAAAAGAGAATTAGTTGACGAATTAATTAGTAAACTGGAATTGGTACTGAAATTAAACACAGTTGCAATCCTCAAATCTAATCATTTGCAGGCTTGAAGTACCAAACTGAGATGCAATGTTTCAAACCTTTTCAGGACCTTGACCTTGTTTGGACAAACGCTCAGCTTCGACATCATACTTCAAAACTCTGAAGCATTCCAACCTTTCCTCCAAAAACAAACCATATGTGCGCACCCAGGCAGAACAATCCCAAGCTGCACAGAACTCGGTATCAGAAAACAAGGAAATCATGAGATGATAAGCAGGGTAGGAACAATTTTCTACCAAGCTAGAAATTCTAACCAATTGGACTGGAGTCATCCTTAAAGTTTGAAAGTTGCAGAATCCGTCCCCTTTGTGTAAAGTTAAGAAGCTCTTCTCGAAATGTAGGATCGCCCTCGCGAAGAAGTCTATGGATTACTACAAGTGTTTTCAGAGCAACCTGTTGTCACAAAATATCTCATGATTTCCTTGTTATGTGGTGGTCTTTGGACAAACATAAAGTCCCATCAAAGTACGTGACCCTCATCAAGGACATGTACAACAATGTTGTGACTAGTGTTCGATCAAACGATGGTAACACAGATTACTTCCCGATTAAAATTGGACTTCATCAAGGGTCAGCCTTAAGCTCGTATCTCTTTGCCTTGGTAATGGATGAGGTTATCAGGAACATACAAGGGGATATCCCTTGGTGTATGTTGTTCGCTGATGATGTAGTGTTAGTGGACGAAAGCCAGGCGGGAGTAAATAGGAAACTAGAGTTATGGCGGCAGACCCTTGAGTCTAAAGGTTTTAGATTGAGCAGAACTAAAACCGAATACATGAGATACGACTTTGGCGGAGTTGTACAGGAGGAGGGAGATGTGAGTTTGGAAGCTCAAGTAGTGCCAAAGGACACCTTTCGGTATCTGGAATCGATGCTACAAAGGGATGGAGATATTGATGCGGACTTTGGCCATAGAATCAAAGCAGGGTGGATCAAGTGGCGACAAGCTTCTGGCATTCTCTGTGACAAGAGGGCACCACAAAAGCTAAAATGCAAGTTCTATAGAACGGCGATTAGACCGGCTATGTTGTATGGAGCAGAATGTTGGCCTACAAAGATTCGACATGTTCAACAACTGAGTGTTGCAGAAATGCGTATGTTGCGATGGATTTGCGGTCACACAAGAATGGACCGAGTTCGGAACGATGATATACGTGATCGCCTAGAGGTAGCACCAATTGAAGAAAAGCTTGTCCAACATCGGTTGAGGTGGTTTGGCCATGTGCAAAGGAGACCTCCAGAGGCACCAGTGCATTGTGGAGTCCTAAGCCAAGCTAATAATATGAGAATAGGTAGAGGAAGACCGAAATTAACATGGGGGGAGGCAATAAAAAGAGATTTGAAAGCTTGGGATATACCTAAAGATCTATGTTTGAATAGGAGTACTTGGAAAGCAGCTATTGAAGTGCCTGAACCGTGACTTGGGGCTCTTGGTGGGTTTCAACTCTAGCCTACCCCAACTTGCTTGAAACTGAAAGGCTATGTTGTTGTTGTTGTTGTTGTATATGAATTAAGAGAAGAATTTTAAGATTGTCTCGCAACTGCAACATTTAGCTTTGCTAATCATTCACGAAGAACCTTGAATGGAAATACTAGTTACTACCAAAAGAGAACCAATCATTTTCAAACAATTATCACAAGAATTACATAAGCTAGATCCAAAAGGTTCAACGCATAACAGAATGTAACTATTAACTTCCTTCAAAGCCCCAATTAACATAACTCAGGAAACTACAAACAACCGATCTACTAATCTAGTATACACTGAAACACTATATTTCCAAATGAAACAAGGCATTGCAACTTCTGTTATCCACTTGTAAATCTTTGATAAGAACATACCAGAAATAGTGCAGGTTACATTTCAAGTCACAGATTTCATCTCAGATCATAAAAAATATTAACTCAACTAGGGTATCGACCATAAGTAAGACTTTTTTTCTAGAACATGCAGGAGATCTGTGTATCTTTGTATTAGAGATGAGAGAGAGAAACGTCCCATACAACACAACCCTCATATCTCACTGGAGAATAAGCAGGGGACGCCTTATAAAAGACTAGAAGAACCACAAACACCTGAAACAGAAAATCAAGGAATGACACTAGCCCGGACTAAGCAGGTTAGCCCTAGCCCCTGACCTATGCCCAATTCCTTAAGCTTTCTAGCTCCAGCCAAGGCCCCAAATTCTCATCTCCTCCATATAAAATACAGATAGGCCATTGAGAGAGGGGCGAAGCACAATCGAAGACACACTTGTTTCTGTGGATCCATATGTCCAAGCACCTAAAATGACAGCACTGTTATGCTAGCCTTATCAATATTATGGCTAGCTTTCCTCCAACAATCAGCAAACCTCACTCCATAGTGCTAGATGATTAACAAGCAGCATATTGTGTGTCGTAATGTTATTTGGATGAATCAAGTAAACTGTTCACGCTTGCTCACCCAATGCTCAGCATTTTATTTAGACGAATCAAGGCTTTGTTCATGCTTGCAAACAACTCAACAGAAATTCCACATCTCATCAGGGAAATATATCATCCATAATATGATGACATACTAATGTTTAGCATGTTCGCAAAAGGGAAGTCCAATTAAAATTACATCCAAAAACAATTAAATCTCGAGAGTAAGCACGAACAAGGAAAATTTTCATGTGAGCATAGAACTTACAATCCAGTTGCGGGTCTTGGCAAGACGGCGGGCAAGCGCGTGGATGCAGTAGGCGACATCCGCCCGAGGCCTGGCGATGGACGTGGCCGCAGCAACCTCTGCAACACCACCGCACAAAAATCAACCATCATCAAACACTGCACGAAACCTAAAAGCACGCACGCCCTTCCCTCCTTCAGAGCCTCCCCTCCCCACTTAGCCTACCCTGACCACTTAGAGGCACGATCTAATTCCACCCGCCCCCGTAAACACTAAATTAGGCCGAAGCCTAAATACGCGGAAACACGGGGTATAAGAAGAATCAACTCACTGCGCAGGTGGCGCTCCTTGGGCGGGCACTCCACGTGGTTAGTAGCCTTCACGATCGCCACATCCAGATCCTACAAAAACGAGCAGACACCAATCAAAACCCGCAGATCCGAGGCTGCTCCCGCGCCCCAGCACACCACCTGCTCGCCTAGCAGACGGAGAGACTAGGGTTTGGAGCAACCGCCCAAACTTAGGTCGGAGAAAAATCCCGGGAAAATCGGGGGAGAAGACGCCGGATCGAAGGCACACCTTGAAGTCCGAGTTGAGATTGGCGAGGCTAACGGTGGTGGTGTCCTTGATGGCGCCGTAGGCCTTGCGCCAGCTCTGCATCGACGCCATTTCCTGGGCGGGCCGCTTCGTCCTCCCCGCCGCTGTTCTCCTCTTCCTTTCTGGCCTTTCTGGACTTCTGGTTCCGGGGGACGCGTATGATTCGGGTTTTTTCTATTTCCTCCTCGGGGCGGTTTTGCTGGCGTGTAAAATTTCGCCGACGAGCGGAGTAAAAATGAACAAGGCGAGGCTGTTTTTTTGTGAAGTTGCGTACGAGAGCGGGTGCGTCTGGAGTGACGACTTCCCTCTCATGGTTTACGAGCGGAGGAAGGTTCGAGGCTTCCGGAACCAGGAGGCTGCGTCTCGAGTGAGCAGACGCCTTAGATTTGTGGGCGAAATTTGAGAATTTGATTAGTGTAGTATTTTTGTTTTTATTTGGTAATTAGTATTTAATTATAGATTAATTAGGTTTAAAACGTTCGTCTCGTGATTTTCAACCAAACTGTGTAATTAGTTTTTTTTCGTCTATATTTAATGCTCCATGCACGTATCGCAAGATTTGATGTGATGGCTATTATAGCACTTTTTGGGAAAACTTTTTGGAACTAAACAAGGCCTGATGCTAGTTTGTTATGAGAGAAAAATAATATACTATAACTGATAAGTTTTGACTGAAATCAACGTTGCATTAAACCCCTTCGACCTAGCAGTAATATGTTTTTGGTTTATGCCATGGGCTTTCATGGTAAATAAGATGGAGTACATGCCTCATTTAATGGAAGTGCGGTTTATCTTTGACTTGTGTAAAGGTCAAAGCACAGATGGTGCACATAAGTAGGAGTAAAGCTGACGGTGGACTATAGATCTTGTTTGATCTACGTCCTGTTTGCCTGTTCGTTTGGCTTATAAGCCATATTTTTTTAGTCAATAAATAATATTTTTCTCTCACAACAAATCAGTCAACAGTACTTTTAGTCATGGCTTATCAGTCAAGCGAACGGGACACTATTTGCCATTGCAAAAGTTTAAGGTCTGTTTCGGCTGGTATTAAAGCCGGCTAATAAGCCAGTTGAAACTGTTTTATTGTGAGAGAAAAATACTGGCCGGCTGATAAGTTCAAGCGAACATGCCCTTAGCTGTTAAACTTTAGTCCAGCAGGGAGTGTTTTGATCCGTGGCAAAAGTTTAGTCATCGATCCTACAATGACTGATTTGTCCTTATTTAATTAAGCCATGCGAGAGAGAGGGCACAGGTGGGTGGGTGGGGGCTATCTGGTGTCCAATGCGCCCCAAGACGTTTTAGCCAAGTTTTGCACCCCTTGAGTAGCAAATAGATAAAACTTTAGTCCACTCCATTTGCTCACTTTTAACCCACCTGTTTGGATCCCCATGGCAAAAAAAAAGGCTAAAAATGTAGGATTAAAGTTTTACCATGGAATCCAAACACCCCCATAGTCGCTCTTTTCACATTATAAGAGGTGTACATGTAACAAGTCAAAAATACATTTATGCAATAAGTAGACTTTGTATCAATCAGTAATCAGCTCTTTTTTATCATTCTTGATGTTATATTTCGGCTACATAAACAAAGTTTTTATGTGGATAGTTTTATAGCTAACTAAGATGTATTATTGGTGAATGCCCGGTGTATTGCATAACATAATAATGCTTTCATTGCTGACAAGAACTCAATTACATGCAAGAACACTCCCTTATCCAAACACACGACGCCAACTACATTCATCACTAGCGGGGGACAGGTGAGAATTAAGGCATGGCGCGGTCTTACAAAACCATGGATTATTATAGCTTATAGCATCTTTAGCAAATAAAAATGGCATACTACGGTAGGCAACGGACAAACTCAAGGTATGACAGTGGCCCCACCATGTCATACCGAGAGCTCCGCCACTGACCTTTATAGTACAAATTGTTCCTTGTATATTAAGCATAAGTATGATATATATAAATATTTTATAACTAGCTAAGTTCATCGCTATAAAGATGTCGTTATGTTGTACATTTGTGTATTTTCTCCTCGTTGGCCGTGGTGGCATGGCATTAACAAGGGTAACGCTACACTATATTTAAAGGGTGCAAATACATCCAGAAAAAAATGGTGTTTGACTAAAGTTTTACCATATATATACCCGAAGCACAAATTTATGCATCCATATGCCAAGTGTATCTCGTATATCGTTTTAGCTTTTGCCGTTGCATTACACCGTGTATAGAGATGGTCACCTCTATACCCACTTAGGCCCTGTTTGGAACGAAGTATTTCCACGGGAATTTTGAGGGAACAGATTCCAGAGGAAAGGAATCACGTTGGAGCGTTTGGATTAAAGGAATGCCGAGTTACGTTCCACGGGAAAGGGAGTAGCTGATGTGCAAAACGCAGGAAATAAAACATCCACTGCGATCCAAGGGAAACAATCATCGCTGGCTCTCTGCTGACCCATATTTGCCTAACATGTTACAATTCCTATGTTATAAATTCTTGTGTTTCAAACAGCCTAAATTTTTCGTTCTTGTGTTTTGAAATCCCGTAGTTTTTCATTTTTCATCATACCGTATTCCTGCGTTTTTCCTATTCCTGTGTTTTGGATTCCTTCGTTCCAAACAGGCCCTTAGCGATAGTTAAACTGACCTTTTAAACTTGATATGGTCACCATAGCTATGCCTTGACCAACTAATAAAGTATGAAAAATATAAAACTAGTTCTAATATAGATGCACACATATCACTTTTAAATAAAAAATGAATAGTTGACTTCAGGCAACAAAAGATTCACTTATTATTTGTGACGAGGACTGAGGTACTGTTAAGTGTTTAACTACAGTTGTGATGCACTACTACTTTTTAGCATGCCAATTTCAGTATGTATGCTACTAATAACAAATATACGAATGAATTCACAGAACTGAAGGGTCTCGTGTGAAAAACGTATTTCATGCTACATGCGTCATGCTTCTCTCTGCCTATCGGTTGCTCGCTTCGTTGTCAGGCACTCTGAACGGACGCCTTCCCGCGTCGGCCAACGAACCGATGCTGGGATGTGGGCCCCTTTTCCTACCATGGAACCAAAAAAAAAGGAGAAAACGAATGGTTTAGTGATGTTTCCTGCCCCGCTGCCCATGACCATGATTAGCTGTTTGCCTTCAGTCTGGAAATTCTGAATTCCAAAGAAAAAAAGAAGTGAACAACCTGAAGGGCATGATTAGTTTCCAGCCTTCCAATCTGATCATTGCGCGTTGCTAAATGAAGACAGGATGGCCGGACAATTTGACACCACTTGACCACTGCCATTATTGATTTATGTTGTTCCCAATCATTGCTTGGATTTACTAGGTTTTAGGCGCAGCCATGAATCTACAGTTGTTGCTAACTTGACATCTAGTAGTACTTCTCCCGCAACAATTGTAGTAGCACCTAAACTCCTTTTGGATGCAGTTCGGTGGTTGGCAGTTAGGGTTTGATTTTACGGCCCTGTTTATTTGTCTTATAATCCGTACTTTTCAGTTTTTTTAGTCGAAACAGTATTTTCCTCTCACAACAAATTAACCGGAACAGTGTTTCGGCTTATCAGCGAAGCGAACGGGGCCTATATCCTGATGATATTCCTTTTCAACAAGGAGACTCAATCTCATTCTAATTTCTTTAAGAAAGAGTCTGTCTATCCAACAACCATGTGTTTTATGTAGTTTCAACACATGAATTTTTTTACACCATAGAATTAAGATCCAACAGCCCCTATCCTCTTTCTACATTTAGCCTTCTTCTACCTCCAGATAATCACAAATCACAAGATCACAGATCTATAGATCTACAGATCATAAGAAACAATTTTTTTTTTTCTATGGAAGGACAAATCACAAATCGTAGAGGAAGAGGTACTGGAGCTGGGAGCGGCGCGTACCGACGGTGCTCGTGCCGTCATGTCAGCTCCTGTGCTCCGTCACATGGTCACCCGCTCTCTCCGTCAGGCGTCAGGTGTCACAGGGTCATGCCGGTGATCTCCGGTGAAAAAAAAGAGAAAAAATTCATGTGTTTTTTTCCTCTAAAACACACGTGTGTTGTATAGCATTTCTCTTAAGAAAAAGGAAGATTGCTTCATTTTGCTGTGCTAATGCATAGTACTCGGAGAAGCCACAACAAATCTGATTTTTTTTTTTAAGAAAACAATAGAAAGTGTGTTCATCAACATTGCTTGAAGAGAGAAGGCATGCACAAGTGATAGTCTAGTTATTTTATTTACTATTCGGTTTTGGATATGAACTGAACAGTGTCTTGGACTGTTTCCCCAAGGAACAAGGAATGGCAGGCATCTGGTCCCTGTGTTGACATGCCATGTCGACATGTTCTGGAATCTGGACCAGGCCATGCCCCATGACCAGCCGTCCATGGCGGCTTGGCGGATGGTACAACAAAGGGGGGCCCTTCTCGTGTGGTGCTTTGGGCTGTCCCCTTCCTCCAGTCTTCACGCCGCTCTCTGGTGGGCTTTTACTTGGTTTGTAGTACTACCTGGCAGGATCCTCTGCGCTCTTCGACTCTACGGTCTACGCTACGTTGCTCACACTTCAAGAACCTGAACCTTCAGGGAACAGGCATTCTCACTTCCCGCGGGCCGCGGCCACGGGTCTTCAATGTGATCCACCGGTAAACAACCATGTGTTAAGGCCATAGTACTCAGATACGTAAATGCAGCTCCCAGCCAAGTCAGTCGTTGGCACCCTGGGCAAAATGGCAAGAGGAGGACCGTGGTCCACGAAGGACCACTTGGGTAAATGCAATGGCAAATTGGCAATGCAACAACAGAAAGGAAAGGCCGGGCCAATATGGTACTACTACTCCCAAGTCTCCAACTCCACGACTGCCCCATAAACATTCATCAGCCATCACGAGCTGCAGCGTTTTGCTACAGTTCAAAAGATCGCTGTCCCAACTCCCAGGCCTGTTCACGGGAACTTATCAGCCGGTTTATCAGCTAGAATCTACAGTATTTTTCTCTCACAACGAATCAGCTTCAGCCGACTTTAATACCAGCTGAAGAGGCCCGCCGCGGCACAAATGATGACCTGTCATGGAATCTTGTACACCACATATGACACGAGGGAGGCTCTTCCAGTGCAGAAAGCTTCGGCAACCTCCAATCACAGGATAGGGAGGCCCTTACCACCTACTTTTTGATGAAAGTGCCTACGAACTTAGGACAGCGATCTCAAAAATCATGATGCTTCAATAGCAAAATATTTACAGCTATACATCGTGTTACTCCGATCTTTTCAGACAAATTTTACTCACCAGTCATCATCATGTACTGTACGAAGTAAGTAGGATAGTGTAGTATACCATCACCAGTGCTAATGGGCGACGTTTTATACAGCAGAAGTGGACAATGTACAGGTGCGCCGGCGGCCGGCGGCCTACTCCTCCCTGGGTATCCACCGGCTCCACCAGATGCTTTTGCGCTGGCTGGCGAGCTTGTCCATGCTCTCGTTGATCGTTTTCACGATCTTCTTCTGCAGGCGCAGCACGGAGGCAAGCACGTTCCGCTGGGCGCTGCCTTTCTTTGGTTTTATTTCCTGCACGACACAGAGAAAAAGCACACACACAAGTGGTGAGTCTTCGGTCTTCTCCTGACAGATCATACGTTTATGATTTATCCCAGGTGTCAGAGCATGCAGAAAACGAAACGAAACGCTGTCTGTCTTCTAAGTTCTAACTGCTTCAACAGCTATTGGCATTTCAAATCTTTTGTGTGTTCTATGTAATGTAAGATTAGTGATTTGAAAGGAAAAGCTTCAGCTTGTTTGTCTAAGAACTGCTGGAACAAAGCAATAACTCCAGTACGTATTTTCAAGCCTTTGTGTGTTCTAAACTACTAGTTAGTATGCAATCATATGCCTCAAAAGGATAGGTAAGGCTGCTATACATACCCTAAGCTCTTGAAGCTGTGCTTCTGTAAAGCCTCCCACATCTTCAGTTCCTGACCTTGCCATGAGGCCAATAACCCACCGAGCGGCTTCACTGTAGTCCTTCTGGGTTGCCCGGAACAGTTGCAGTTGAGCGTTTTGCATGACCGAGAGGCCAAGGAGCCCTTCACGGTTAAAGTATGGGTGTGCCAATGCGCCCTCAGCACTGGTCCTTTGCCGTGCTTTGTACCGGACCATTGACGTGAGAAGTTCCCATCCGATACCATTGTCTAGATCCATGATGTCAAAGCCCCTCCGAAGCTCAGCAGTCGCTCGTGGCTCCACCAGATTCCTCCAGGCTTGCAAGTCATAATCGCATCTCTTCAGTTGGCGATTAAATTGTATGAGGCTGCTGTCAGTTCGTAGTGAAGGGAATGCCTACAAAAGAAAACAATGTCCTGTTAATAAAGATATTACAACAACTTAAAGATATACAATGAAATTCCACAGAAAGATGCTGCCACTGTATGTCTGGAATTGGGAAGAGACAAAAAAAAAAAAACAATAAGATCCTCCGAGCAGATTTTACTGCAAATCTGCATCTTACAACACCATGGTAAAAAAAATGGATTGAAATGACAGTGTAAACTGCTCAAGTCTGATTTCACTCCACGGTATATACAGATGATGGTTGCTGAACCAGAGTGTGGAGATGTAGCAAGCTGCAGAGCATACTCCACGTATATTAAGAAGGCGAGGACAAAGTGTAGGTTGCTAGAGCTAGAAAAGGAGGTTGGATGAAGAGAATAAAACACACTTGAAGTATAGCATGGTGTCGCAGCCTTATGTACTGTTGCAACAAAAAATAGTTCTCATTTCAATAAAATATAATGATGATCGCATACGCTAATAAATATGTGTGCTCATAAATCATAATGATCAGATGAGCAAATGCAACCACCTAATACAACAGTGACTGCAAGCACATGCTAGCCAAAAACTGGACAGTGTTTTGAAGAGACGAACAGAGTAGAAGAGCCTATCCAAGCAGCAGTGTAGTGTAGAGGGAAGATCAGCACTATGATGGGATTCGAACCATGAACAAGAAAAATCATTGCAGAATGCGGAGATCAGAAAATACCAGTTTTAGACCTTTTCAGATTTCCTAGTCGTGTGCTCTAAGATATACCAGTGCCGCTGCTGCGCCTAGCATTCAATGTATGCTCATACTGATCTTTGATACATAACTGTGCCTCTACTAATTTTTAATACATAACTGTGCCTCCACATCTGTTTTGCAGATACCTACAAATATATGCTAATATGCTATTCCCTGTGATCACTCACCATCTGTAAGAATATGAGCCCCAAGCTATATATGTCAAATCTATCAGGAAGATTCAGCTGTCAACGAAAAATATCACTGTATAAGCTTAAGAAATTATCCTTATTGGAACAATTATCTCAAAAACATGAAAAGAAAAATCAGTTCGAAGGAAACCTGCCACAGGACTGGAGACAAAGTTGTTGCAACAGGAACAGAAGGAGCAGATGGGGTTTGCGTGCTCATAATATACTGCTCTGGTGCAGCATACCTGCCAGGTAATTTTAGAGCTTCAACAACCTTTTCTAGTGAAACCATTAGCACAAACAGCTTTGCAAGGTAAAATGTTTTCCTAGTGGAGAATTTTCCTTGATGTTGCCATGTTATGCACTTATTGACAATGAAGGTAGCCAGTACCTTGGATCCAAAAGGAACTCTTTAGGAATATAGTTAATTCCTACTCGTAAGTCAGCTGCTGCTCCAAGATCAATAATTTTGAAGATTCTTGATCCTACCAGAGAGAAACATTTGCAAATTAATGCAAAATATTTTATCATGAAATTGCAAACAAACTGAGATCCTTTTATTACCCTCTGAAAATATCACATTTTGAGGTTTTATATCTCTGTGAACAATGCCTGTCGAATGAAGTCCATCAAGAGCAAACAAGAGTTGTCTCATCACCGTTTGAATGATCTTATTCTCTCTCGCTATTCCTTTTGGCAAGTCCTGGACATTGCCAAGAATTTTTGTCTCCACCTAATTGGTGAAAAAAAATCGAGTCACAGCTGTTATTCTGTTAAGTATATAACAGCTACTCCATGCCACTGTAAATTTGTGACTTCTCAGTTGACTCAAAAGTTAGAATGCATCACATGGAAGGTTTAACTTGTCTCTCAGCAATAGATAAGTATGAAAGATTGCAATTTGCCATACAACGACAATGCTAACTTAACAAAAGGAAGACAATAAGACAAGCCTGACTATTCTTAACAAAAAAAGAAAAAGAAAAAAAAAAGAAAGAAAAACATGCCTGACTACTCTCACTGACTGTGGATCACAAACTGAGGCTAATGTCTAATAAGCTAAAGGATCATACTTATCTCGCTAAACAAGCATAGTTCCAAACAAACACAACTGATCACACATAAAGTTCAATGGAACTGATTAATCAACTTTTCCATTCTAGTACAGCTAAGCAAGTCAACACAGTGCAAGGTAGACATAAAGTACACCTGAGAAGATTTCAGCATCAAGGTGGCAATCATCAGTTAAATCAACAGCAGTTCATTCAAACAAGTAACTAACGCAACAAACATGAGAAAAAAAGCTGGTTCAGATGAAGTTTAAGCAACCAGAGTAACTTGACTGACTCAAGACTTTTTCAAGGTGGATGGCAGAACTTACATTGTAAGGGAATTCCTTGCTTTGCATGAGATCATAAAGTGTATCCTCGCCTTCAAAACGCCAAATAATCCAGTATTCTTCAGCTCTGCCCTTTGCTTTGGTCTAAAAGGCAACATGCAATGCCTCAGGAATCAACCAAATTCTAGTAAATATAAATCTAAGACCATTTTGAACTTATTATCCTTTGTTGAGAAAAAGGGACTGGGAGAAAAAGAAGAAGAAGAAAAAACAACAACTCTCCAACACAAACGAACTGTGACTGTGAGTATACCTCGCGAAAGCCATAAAGAAAATCCGCACAACTACTGGCACATGCCCTCCTGACACGTTCATTCATCCAAATCTCCACTGCTCCATACTCTGTTGCCTTCTTCACGACCACATTCCCTTGCTTCAAAGATGAACAAAAGGTTTTAGATATCCATTCATATGACCGTTTGTTCACAAAAATTGCCAGGGTTTTAGAAAACCTGAAGTCTTCAAATCCAACATTGTCAATAAACTATGAAACTGATTACCATATATTAACAACAACCACATAGTGCACAGTTAGCTACTTAGCTCGTGAAGTCACAATATTGAACGTACATCCATCCCCCCCCCCCCCCCCCCCCCCCCCCCCCCCCCCCCCCCCCACCCCCTAATTTCTCTCAGGAGTCAGGACTACCTACTTTGTTGTCTAAGCCAAGCAGTAAGTGTGGAGTAGATTAGCAATCGAACTTCTACAGGATTGAATATTTGCATGCGGATGCAACATTAGCCTTTACCTTCTTAGCCGCTTCGGGGTTTGCCAGTGACGCCTTATACACGACCCCGAATGCGCCCTCCCCAAGCTTCTTCCCGAGCACGAAGTCATCCTGCCCAAGCACCATATCAGCACAAACGGTGGCGATACCGCGATAGAGGACTTATGATTCGGAATTTCAAGCGCGAAACACACCTTGCGGAAGGTAGGGCGGAAGAGGCGCTCGGCGAAGGCGAGGACGAACATGTCGAAGAACCCCGGCGCGACGCCGGGCGTGGCCCAGAGGTAGGACACGGCGGCGAGCGCGAGCGCGACGCCGGGGGCCGTGATGGTGAGCCCGTCGTTCTGGGGGAGCGTGCTGCGGTAGATGACGTCGCCGCACTGCATGACGGTGCAGGGGAGCCCCACGCCCACCGCCTCCACCAGCTGCCGGCCCAGCCCCGTCGCGACGCCGCCGAGCTCCGCCGTCACCAGCCGGAACGACGCGGCGGCGGGGCTCGCCGGCCGCCGGCGCCGGCGCCGGAGGAACGTGTCATGGCCGGGGAGGAACGAGGTGGAGAGGCCGAGGCCACTAGCGGCCATTTCGGATTTTCCCGATCTTTTCCTGGTTGGAAAATGCGGCTCGCGCTATCTATTCCTCCGTGGCCGTGAGTTTGAATTATCGTGCGCGAGATAATTCCATTCAAGCGTGTGGAATGGATGAGTTTGACACGTGGCCTGGGGTCCACATTTCAGTGGATCAAAATGCATGAAGCCCCACATTTGGGCCGAAATGAAATCAAGAGTTTAAATTTTGAATTGCGCCATGACTTTTTGTTTCTGAAATCATACAGTATAGCTAAACTTGCACAAAAAATGAGGAAAAATTATGCAAAAGTGCTTGTATGTTTGACGTGTGAGTTGTAACTTTCACAATGAGTGGAGTACTTCCTAAACAGTGCATGTTGGAACAGATTACGGATATAATACAACAATTACTCCATAAGAATATATTTTCTCTAGGTTTACTTGGTATTATGTGCCAAAAAATACAAAAACGAGGAGGCCATAATTTGTGGCTATGGCGAGATAGACGTGGAGTGGAAGCATCGGATGCTTCCGTGAGCTAGTGGCTAGGATCTGCTCTCAGCCTCACTCAGTTTCAGGCTCCTTAACAAGACATGGTCTACTTCTTCTTCTCCTCCTCCTCCTCCTCCTCCTCCAACTGCAACTCCTCCTTCGAATTAGAAGTATCACAACCCAGAAAACAAAGAGGTTTAAAAAAATTAAGGGTAAAGTGTATTTTCAACCTTCAACTTACACGAGAGTTTGATTTGTAACCCTGAACTATAAAATCGAGTACGGGACACCCTTCAACTGTCGAAACCTGCTAAATTTGGTCCTTTAGCTGATTTCAAAGATGGTTTTCTATTTCCTAAAATAATAAAACCCTATTTTAATCTCTAAAAATACATAACTTATTTATTTTAAATCAAAAAATGTGAAACTAATACCTGTTTCGCCTAAAGGAAACAAACTCCCGACTAGGGAGGCGTCCTAAATGCATGGATGAATAAATAAATGCGCGAGCGTGCCAGTATACACAAGTATACAAAAGTGAACAACAAACATACGAACAAATAGGGAACTCTTCATTATATTAATCCTTTCATGGAATTACAGAGTACAAGTTCCCTTGGGATTTTACATCATATTGCGCCTGATCGATACATCTAACCAAATCAGTGATTGTGTTGTTATTGATTCCCGGGGTCTCGTAAGACAAACCGGTTAATTACATCCATAGATAAACTTCTATGGAAGACCTCCGATTAAGCTACGATGATGGTCGTGCTTCCTGGGTCTTGATTGTTGTAGTCTCCAAGTATACATGAAGAATGACACAATATTAAATGACAATAAATTGCCACATCCTCGTCAGTCTGTGGCGTATGCTATCCGGCCTCATCGGTCACGGACTTTGGAGTAAAGTCTGTAAAAGAAATGCTCGGCCTCGTCGGTCGCGAAGTAAACTGGTAACTCATTTTTCCTAGCCTCGTTGGTCTAGAAATTTAATCATGACTTCACCAGAAACGCCACATGTCTGCCGAGCTTTGATTTGGCCGTGCATAGAGATGGAGACGACGGCAGCTCAGTCACTATGCTATACTTCTTAATCACACTGACAAGTTCAGTCAGGAACCACTAGTATGAATGTGCATAAACACCAATTTGCTGCACCATATTCTGAAAGTTGATCGACTAATTGATTTATATATATATAGGCCACAACAGGGAGCACGTCACAAACACAGCCCATGACGTTTACAAAATTAGTGCATTGTCAGAACTACTCTTAAATCACAGGGCCAAATTCACAACAGGCCGCTAATAATCTGTCATGTCTGAATATAACATGCTGAATTACGCAATATATGCTACCTCTTTCTGTTAAACTCATGATGACTTTACATTTCAAAGCACATGCTAACTACCTCACTACTGCGTATACTACATCTTGCTTGCTTATTACACAGTACGCAAACTTCTGAAATTTGAGGCACACATCTACTGAAAGTCTTCACTGCAGCAGGGCCATCCTTATTCTTCAGAGAATGATCTCTGAATAAACTTCTCGGTTCTACAAATCTTCTACTGCAACATCACTACACTGCTACCGAACAGCTGAAAGCATACTTTGCAATGTTCAGAGCTCTGTTTTTGTTTCTTCAGAGCCGTGCACCAACATGCATCAGATGAACAGCTTGCACTAATTTATGTGCCTTCATTGATCTTGAACTTCTTTATGCGGCACTACTAAACTGAATGTGCAGTGCCTGCAAGCTAATTGCATTAGTCTTATGGAGTCTTCTCATACTTGTCTTGCATCAAAACTTTGCTAATCAACCTTGGCATCTCTTCTGAATCTTATCACTGTAGTACTTTCTAGAGCATAACTCGGGCCCTCTTTACTTCAACAGCACCTCACTTCTTGCCAATACGGTATTACTGATGCTAAAACTAATCTACTGTTGTATTCTATCACATCTCCCGACCTATCACTCCATTGCCTTGCTGTATCTACTGCAGTCTATCACCCCTTCTTTCTAATTGCAGCACAACACCTCTCTCATGAATTTCAGGCTCTGTTTGCTTCTCCCAACACGCAAATTTATCAACAAATCAGACCCATACTACTCCATCACTACCTTGATGGTCTGCTGCATTCTTGAGGCTCTCTCTTATACTAATTTCTATTATTCTTCAGGCTTTCTCCTCTACTGAATCTCTATATCTCTCTTCTTTTTAACTGCAGCACAGCACTCTACTTGCCATCAAAACTCGAACTCCCTTTCTCCTTTACTGAATCTGATTTCACTTACAAATGAAATCTCCACTACTCCTGACACTTCTTTGAGATTGCAACCTCTCCACCCCTCAAGAAATTTCTCTCTAAACTGTGGCAGCAAACTACATCTACTACTCTCTCTGTAACAGGGCTTCTTCAATCAAACCCTCTGAGCATCAACATCACTTGCAATCTATATACTGCCTCGCCTTGATTGGCTACTTCCTAAACTGCTGCTTCTTCCTAATTCAACATGAATCATCAACAGCCACCTCTGAACTCACACTAATACCTCTACAAGATGGTTGATCTCCGGCAAGAACTACGCCATGGCAAGACCTCTAATTGCCTCTGGCCCTCACTCTCTCTGCTCATCTCCACCTCGGATGCCCAACAAACACGCCTAGCAAAAGAAAAGAACCCACAGATGGGAAATCTCACCCTTCGATGCAGACATCATGGTTGATCTCCGGCAGCGCGCGATGTCGACCTACCTCAGTGCGGAGCTGTGTCTGGCGACGGCGGCGGCGTGGTGATGTAGTGAGCACGGTTTGTGAATAGCGATGTAGCGGCGAGATGCGAGTGCGCGTATGTGAGCGGCAGCCTGGCGGCGGCGGTGTTCTGATCGATCCCCCCCTTTCGCTAGGAGAGAACTGCCCTGCTTATATAGACGAGCAGATGGGGGTCTCCTCGGAACGACGATCCGAGGAATCCAAGGCCAGCACCACTGCTCCACCTCAGGTCGTGGGGAGAGCTTCTCGCGTCGTGGCTCCGAAGATTAGGGATGACCGAGCAAGCTGATCCGTTTTCATATCTTCCAGGCTTATCTTCTTGAGATTCTTCTATACGTGCAACGGATCCGAGATGGCATTCACGTATGCTTGTGTACAGTAATGTACGTGCCCATGGAGGCAGCCAAGCCGCTATAGGTGAATATACTTGCCCAACAAATAAACAGAATTATGTTTATACTGCCGCTGGCCGCGTATTCCGTATACATAATAAAGGGCTGAATTGTATATGGGCTGAGTTGTAAATGGGCCATGACCATCTTAGCTCGTATATGTATATTAATCAGCCACGTATAATAATATTATCTTATCTAATTGTATCCGAATATTTGGCCCTTTTTATATGCAAGCCTGCTCAACTAAGGATCAATTTTCCTTTGTTCTCATGTACGTGCTCACAAGCTCGAAATATACATGACATTTATACGGAACCCAATGCTACATTGACATTTGGCTATAATTATCAAAACACTCATATCCTCGTCCCACTTAGCCTAGCTGTGAACATATCAATCACTTAATATGCAAATATATCAGTCAAGGCAAATCTTATAAACGGGCATAAATATTGATGCCACGTAAAATGTTACAAAATCTCGTATTACAAATGCCCCCTCACCAAGTTAAGTGCGCGTGCGGAGCAGTGCGAACTTTGCTTGGTGACTCGTGTATAACAGTGTTGATGTGATAACGTTACTGCTGTTTCTTTAAAAAAAATAAACCGTCAGTTGAATACTTGGATGACCGTGACTTACGTACCCAACTTCAACAGAAAGTCCCGAAAGCTAGCTATGCCAATCTTTTTACCGTTTGTTTCAATCATAGCTGACTCCCTCCTCTCCTTGCTTCAAATATAAAAAGCAATCGGCATCCCGGCTCCTGTTTCATCACTTCGGCCAGGTCGGGGCCTACTGCGAGTTCGTGACGGCGAAGCTGTGCCCACAGGTACGAACCTCTCTTGGTGCTGTGTCTGCTTAGCGCGATCCTTCAAGTAGCGTTTTCAGTGTAGATGTTGTTTCAATCTGGTGCTGTAGATCTAATCTGTTACTACGGTTGAAAATATGAAGTCCACCACTAATCCACTGATTTTAGCCATTGGAGAGGGCTGCCAGAGCATGCCCCGTGCCTGTTTGTGTTACTGCCCATTTGCACAAACAATCTGATGATTTATACTGTTTTTTTTATTCATTACCAATCCAATTGTTCTGCGAATGTGACTGCACTTCCATTCCTTTTCTCTGTTCAGAAGTATGTGGGATGATGAAATTCAATTATTTAGTATATGCATACTTTCGGTATGTATGGCATTGTCTCTGTTGAATCACTATTTTCCTAAAATTTTAGGTAATTGTTCATGGGCCGCTTTAATAGGGATTTCAATCGTAGGCATCCGGCCGCACCTCCACGTCAAAGGGGTTTTCAGTGGGACGAACCCCAAGCCTTGGCGGGACTGGAATGCGCAAGAGCAATACTGGAGGAATTTTCTGCCTAACGGAGAACAACCATACTGGAGAGTACCACCTCTTAGCCAACATTATTTCTCTTTTGAGGCTTCTTTAAAATATTTACTTGGTCATTTCCCTTTATCTGTCACCAAGCATGCGTCTCTTCATATGAGGAAAAATGCTCTCAATACCTTGTGGAGGGGTAGAGAAAAGCAAGCAGATGGAGCTGGATGGCCCCCTGCTGTTCTTATGTATGTTTTCCATCAAATAAATGCACAAAATAGTGACTATTTGTATCAATCCCAGCGAATGTCCATGCCAAGAAAGAAAATATGTTATGTTGTAGCGAATGACCATGCCACAACTCAAAAAACATACTGTAGCGAAAATCCATGCTACTGGGAAAACTATAAGTCACTGTGGCGAACGACCATACCACAATCCTGTAAAATTACATTGTAGCGAAAGTCCGTGCTACAGGAAAGCTACAAATCATTGTGGCGAAAATCTGCGCCACACCTGTCATTACTTTCAACAGCGAGGCGAACAACCATGCCATGAACTATTGCATCACTAGTCTTCATCGCGACCGCCTTGCTAACCGCGGAGCCAGCCAATGAAGTCAATAGCGATCTTCTTTGATTAGCAGCGAATATCCATACCACTCTTCAAAGGAATTTTATCAATTCTATTGCGACCGTATAGCTGCTACGGTGCCAGCCAATAGGATTGAAGGGTTTCACAGATTCGTACGAACCGCACTGGAGTACTTCACTGCTCCCAAAAGGAAGTAACAACACAGAAGCTAGAACAACACTGTGGTGCTATAAAACAAGACATGCAACAAAGTCTGTTTGTGTGTTTTTTTTTAGTGTGGGCTCTTTCTTTGTCACCAAGCTATGAATGACCTCCGGTATAGTTGCAGAGGATCCAACCTTCAGAACTCAATGAATGGCTGTGGTAATTGTATTTGGTTACCTTGTTTTTTTTTGTGCCTGTGTGCAGGAGTCACGTGTCCCCATGAGTGTTGCCAAGACGACGAAACCACCCAAACTATCTTTCTCAGCTAAAGCACACTAGAAACCCCATACTCTTCAAGCGGCAATATTTGAAAGTGAAGTCATAATTCGGATGGGTAATCGGCTACATAAGGTATTGCCTCAAAATTATTATTTTTTTGCGAGGGTGGTGGAAGGTAGTCACTCTCTAATGCGAAGAGCCTTCACCAACTGAGTCATAATTTATTCATAGCCTTTGGGCCTGTAATTGACTTGTCCTTTGCTTGGACACTTTGACTTGGAATTTTGAGGACTTTATTGACTTATCCTTTTATTTTCCTGCACACTTGCCTTGGAATTTTGAGGATACACTGAAAGCCTCTTCTTCAAACCTTCGAGATCCCACCTTCCACACTATGTGAATCTAAACCTCGCGGGCAACATGTTTTTTTTTGAAAGGACCCTTGTTTATACCATGCCGGGATGGCAAGAAGCTTCACACTAAACTGCAACTTGTGTTGAGAAGGTAGCCCTCTCTTGCTCTTTTTCCTATAGTTTTCCCCGGTGGCATGAGGTTTCTGCTTCAAAGAGATATGGGATGTGCAGTGGCTTTTCGCTTCAAATTTAGATTGGGTCAGTTCCACCACTCAGTCACACACGAGTGCCATATGCTCCTGTGCAATGTGTGTATTATTGATTCTCATGTTACATTATGCACAGCCATCCACTTCTTTCTGTTGGCGAATTCCCAGGCCACCATACACTAAGTCATGAGCTAGGTGCAGTGGAGAAAAGCCCCTTTGTTGTTGTTGGGTGGGATAGCACCCTTAAAAATAAAATAACATAAAATAAAATAAAACATTTGAAAAGAGAATAAAGAAAGCAAAGAAGAAAGAAGAAAAAAAAAAATCTCCCCTTTCAAAATTCATCCAAGAAAAACAGGGTTAACAAGACCCTTCACACGAAATATTTCTTTAGGAACCGACCATTGATTGGGGGCATTGGACGAATGCCTTCCTGGTTAATAAGTTGATAGGCGCCACCATCATACACTTGTTCTACTACGTAGGGGCCCTCCCATTTGGGTTCAAACTTTCCTTTGCTTTTACCAGTAAGAATTATAGGACGCCTCAAGGCAAGCACTAGATCGCCCTTTCTAAACACGCGAGGTTTCACAAGTTTATCATAAGCTGTGACCATGTTACGTCTATAGTATTGCAGATTCTGTAGGGCCCCCAGGCGTTCTTCTTCGAGCGCATCTAATTCTTGAAGTCGGAGTCGGACTTGCTCATCTCGTGTGAGCTCTTCATGAACAGCAACTCGAAGCGCAGGAAGCTCTACTTCCAAAGGTAGAACAACTTCGGTGCCAAAGACAAGGGAATAAGGAGTTGATTGTGTTGGTGTGCGTACAGTAACACGATATGCCCATAATGCTTCATAGAGACGGTCATGCCAGTCCCTTTTGTGTTTTGCGACTGTCTTCTTTAGAATATTTGCAAGTGTTTTGTTGAATGCTTCGGCCAAACCATTAGCTTGGGCATAGTATCCTGTTGAATAGTTCCACTGGATCTTATATTTTTTAGCAAACCTGACAATTTTGTGTGATCTAAAAGCAGGTCCATTATCTGAGGTTATGCGATGGGGCACCCCAAAGCGATATATGATATTACGCTCAAGGAAATTAATAACATTTTCAGCCTTGACCTCTCTTAATGGAATAGCTTCAGCCCATCTAGAAAAATAATCTGTGGCTGCCAAGATGAATTTTTGCCCTTTAGAAGAAGGTGGCTCGATGGAGCCAATGACGTCAATGCCCCAAGCATCAAATGGCCATGAAGGTACAGTGGGATGGAGGGGTGCTGGTGGTTGATGTTTGAAATCTCCATGTATTTGACAATCGTAGCATGCTCGTGCTATCTTAATGCAATCAGCCATCATACCTGGCCAATAGGCTCCGGATAGTTTAATGCTATGATACATCCTTGGGCCGCTCTGATGGCCGCCACAAACTCCCGAATGCACTTCCTCTAAAGCCTTATTTGCCTCACTTCTAGATAGACATCGAAGGGGCAGTTCATGTCCATAAGACCGTCGATACAACACACCAGCCTTAAATATGTATGAAGGGAGTCGACGCTGTAACTGACGCCTCTCAACAGAATCATTGGGCAAACTCCCATGCTTAAAATAATCTAAAAATGGTTTACGCCAATCCTCATCACCGGTTTCTGTGCTCAGCACAATATTTACTTCATGACTCTCTGGAATAAGTTCGAGCACTGCAGGTAAGAGCCATCTTTCCTCGACCCTAATCTCTGCCTCTCCATCAGGTAAGGAGAGAGATGAAGCTAATTTTGCAAGCGCATCTGCTGATGCATTCTTGCTTCTGGGTACATGGTTGACTTGTATATGTTCGAATTTCTCCATAAGCTTGTGAGCGGCTTCCCAGTATGCTACCAACTCAGGCTTGCGCACTTCATATATCCTATTGACTTGTCTCACAATGAGCTGAGAGTCACCATAAGCGTGCAGGTGCTGAATATTCATAGAAAGCGCAAGAAGAAGCCCAAAAATTAAGGACTCATATTCAGCCTCATTATTAGAACATTCTTCCTTGAGCAGCAAAAAAGAATGATAGATAGCTTCTCCATGAGGGCTCTTGAATACTATACCTGCACCTGCTCTTCTACGAGGAGCCCCATCAGCATCAAGCTCTGAGCGAGAGGCACCGTCAAAATATAACTCCCATGGGTCCTGTGTATCTACTGCGAATACTTCTTCGTCAGGCAAATCTATAACGAGGGGAGAATCATCGGGTACGGGATGCGCAGCTAGAAAATCAGCTAGCGCCTGTCCTTTAACAGCCTTCTGTGGAACATATGTGATATCATACTCCATCATGAGTAAAGCCCACTTCCCAATCCTGCCTATTAGTGCAGGTTGACTAAGAACATACTTTACTGGGTCAGCTCGAGCAATGAGCTGAACCTCATGTGCCAGCAAGTAGTGTCGAAGCTTCTTAAGTGCAAAAATCAGTGCTAGGCATAATTTTTCGATAGGAGAATAATTGCATTCTGCCCCAACCATAGTTCGACTAAGATAATAGCATGCTACCTCTTTTCCATCATCATTTATCTGGCCTAACATTGCCCCCACAGAGTTGGGTAGGGCTGCTATGTAAAGGATGAGAGGCCGCCCTTTGATAGGGGCCATTAGAACAGGTGGGTGAAGTAAGAACTGTTTGATGCTATCAAAGGCTTTCTGACATTCTTCATCCCATATAAATGGTGCGCCCTTCTTCATTAACCTTGAAAAAGGTTGGATACGGCCAGAGAGGTTGGAAATAAAACGCCTTATGTAAGCTAATTTCCCTTGCAGGGACTTGAGTTCCTTCAAGTCTTCTGGCGGTGGCATCTTAAGGATCGCCGTTATATCCTTAGGTTTGATTTCAATTCCCCGGTGGCGGACTACAAATCCTAAAAACACGCCAGATTGCACAGCAAATGCACATTTTAGGGGATTCATTTTAAGCTGATACTTGCGTAACCTCTTGAACACTACCCGAAGATCTTCCTGATGGTGCCTTCTATCTCGAGACTTAACAACTAAGTCATCGATATAAACCTCTATCGACTGGTGTATGAGGTCTCCAAAAATGAGTGTCATGGCTCGCTGGTATGTAGCACCTGCATTCTTTAAACCAAACGGCATCACAGTATAGTAGAAATTTCCTTTTGGTGTTCGGAAAGCTGTATCAATTGCATCATGTTCATCCATCTTAATTTGGTTATATCCTGAGAACCCATCCATAAAGGAGAGGATCTCATAACCAGTGGTAGCATCAACCACCAACTCTGTATTCGGAATGGGAAAGTCATCTTTGGGGCATGTACGGTTCAAGTCACGAAAATCTACACACACCCGAACTTGCCCGTTCTTCTTCATTACGGGCACAATATTAGCAAGCCATCGAGGATATTGCACCTCTTTTATGAATCCTGACTTGATAAGCTTTTCTACTTCCGCAATGATGTCATCCTGCAGCTCAGGACGAAAACGACGTGGGTGTTGTTTAACTGGACGATATTGTGGGTCTATTCCTAATTTATGTGTAGCTACATTAGGGTCGAGCCCTGGCATTTCTTTGTAAGACCATGCAAAACAATCTTTGTATTCCATTAAAAATTTTCTATAATCTTCACGCTCTTCAAGTGTGAGCGAGGCACTTACAAATGTTGGGCGAGGATCATCCTCGCTCCCTAAATTCATTTCTACAAGCTCGTCAAAGGTTTGCTGCCCACCGTCTTCTAGCTGAGGAGGTGCTGGGGCAGCATTGAGCACTTCACCATGGTGGACCGTCATTGCTTCATGTACTCTAGAGAGAAGATATTGATCATTTCTCAATCCTTCTCGTGCATTAGCAACAGCACGAACTGAGCGGGGCTGGTGAGGGATTTCATAAATACACACCAAGCCTTCTTCATCATCGGACATTAGTTCTTCATCATTTCCGAACCCCCAGCCATCACCTCGGATGAGATTGGTGTCCTTGCTGCACAAAGTGTTCTATCTGGTCCCACCATTCTTCGCATATACTAGGCGGGGCTGGTAGCCGTTGATTTCTTCTTAGCTTTATTCCAGCCTTCTCAAGCAAGGGAACCATGCTTGGTTCAACCTTCAAAGTCGACATGACTTCATCTTCATCTGTTTCTGCATCAGAAAAATTTAACGAGACATCACAAGGGTGAGTACGTGGCACTTTATAAAAAAGGGTCGGGCAATGACATCCCTGCGGATCAGGGATGGCCCAGACTTCTAAAGGCACAGCGACAGAGGTGTAAAGTGACGTGGGTTGGAAGAGAGGAGAAGTTGAGGTCACCTTCTCTATTTCGGCAACCATTTTCTTCACTTTTCCTTCTCCTAGGACTGGTCGCATAGAGTCAGCTTCTTTATTTATGGACTGATCTACTTGCGACGCAGTTGTTATTAGGGGGCCGGGATGGCCCTCATGCATCACTGTGAAGAGTTGATTGGTGTTAGCATCAGCGTTGAAAGGTGATGAATGTGTAACATCTACTATTTTAGTAGGTGGCACCTTTCTCAAAGACTCGATTTCTAACCTTTTGCTAGTCACGGATGGTGTATTAGGCTTGTCATTTGCCGATGTGCTTGGTTTTGTAGGTGCAGGAGGCGTAACGTTCTAGCTCCAAAGTGCTTCACTATAATTCTCTTTTGTCACCCATTGGGGCAATGATGGCTTGGTTTCTGACCTTATACCCATTGTGGATGGCGTATTAGGCTTGTCATTTGCCGATGTGCTTGGTTTTGTAGGTGCAGGAGGCGTAACATTCCAGCTCCAAAGTGCTTCACTATTATTCACTTTCGCCTCCTGTCGGGGCAAGGATGCATATGCCCGCGGCCGTCCCTTGTTTCTACCTCCGCGAAGTCGTGGGAATGATCCTTTCCTTCCAGAATAACTTGAGCATGGTTGAATTAAAAATTCCATCTCATCAGCAGGCGTTGTCAAACTTGGTGTGACCAGCGCGTCCATTGGAGGATTGGAGCGGCCCAATTGACTTTCTTCGCCAGTGCTAGAGAAGAAATACTTGGCATCGGCATGATGTACCTCTTGCATTGTGTATGGCGAGAGATTCCCAATGACTCATTGTTGTTCTCCTTTGCCATCGATGAACTTGAAGCACTGGTGGAGTGTGGAAGGAATCACTTGATACTTGTGGAGCCATGGCCTCCCTAATAATGCTGAATATGACGTGACAAACTCAATCACGAAGAATTTAACTTTGAATATGAAGGTAGACATTTGGAGCTTCAATGTAATCGAGCCCAATGCTTGGCTGCCATTGCTATCATAGCCACATATCACCACATTGGTCGGTTCAAGGTCATCCATTGTATAGCCGGCTCGTGTCAAGCTGCGAATGGGCAGAAGATTCACAGTTGAACCAGGGTCTATTAGGATTCTTCGTAGATGTGCACTTCCAATGTTCCCTTCAATGTAGAGCGGGCGATTATGATTATTTCTCTCCACCATCTTGTCTTCTTCTGAGAACGAGATCTCATTAACTTCGGAAAAACTAGTGAGTAGCCTATGCTTAGCCATTGCTGTTTCATATAGTTGTGGGCTATGCAAAGCTTTAATCAAGGCCTCCCGAAGTTCCAGCATTAACATCAATGCATCATAAACACTGAGTAGTGCAGGAATGCGCTTCAAATGAGCAATGACGTTGTACTCCACTTCTTCGTCCTTAGGCTGTTTATTTGATGATGGTACTTGTTGGAGATCCTGCTTAGGACCTTCAGTTCGTTGAACAGCCTTAGCCTTTTTAGCAGAGGGCAATCGAGGCTTTATTGGTTCGGGCAAGGCTTTTCCCCCTCGTAAATTCATATTAACTTCTTCTATTCCATCTTCCTCACCAATTGATGTTTCTACTTTCAATGCCTCAGCTTCTTCAAGTGAGACTACGACCTCCAATTCAGTGTCCTCCTCCTCTCCTTTCGTGACTATAGCATTGCACGTTGCAACATGTGATGGTGATGCTTCCTTATGCGCTGGTTTCTCATCTTTTTCTTCATATGGCTTTGGCCAAGTCTTAGGAAAAAACTGGCCTAGTGTTGGGCGAATGTGTGCAACTCGGGGAAAAGACTCATCTCCCTCAGACTTTGGAACAAATCGAGGAGGCATCCGTCTCTCACTCAGATTATATCTCTTACTAGTTTGTACCAGAGCTGGTAAGGTATGCAATTTATACTCATGATGACCCTTTGGAGGATGCCTTGGTTGCACATGCCCCCATGCCCCCGGTCTAATATCATGACCTACCAATGTAAGCTGAAGTCTTTCCAACTGTTGTGCCACTTGCAAAAATGGAACCCAACATTCTTCTTCCTCATCTGTATCAATTTGTTGTACAGACACTATGTTCGTGGTGTGATAGTTAGGATTCCTTGCCTCGGGCTTAAGAGCCAATCTCCCTTCATCAACAGCTCTCTGCAACCACTCCTTGAAAGCAATACAATCTTCAATAATATGGCCAACATATCTATGGTATGGGCAGTAGAGCGGATTATCAGTCATTGCAATTTGATCAGGTCTAGTTGGGTTGGGTAAATTCAACAACCCTTGTTCACTCATCTGTTCGAAAAGGCTCCTTATAAGATCTCGTCTAAATACATACTGCTTGTTTAGGAGCTCTTTAAGATTTGGGCGCCTAGCTGGCCTCGAGTGCTCATTCCTAGGTCCCAGAACTGGCACCGTGTTGGTTGTATTTGACTCTGCAGAAGCCTTGGCCTTGCCCCCAATATTATTGCTTGGTTTAGAGGAGGCATTAAATCTCCTTGTATTATCTTGAGAACTAGCATTTTTATACATTTCCATGATGTGTGGTACCTTCTCAAATTCTAGCTTTGTTGCTGCAACAGCATCGCCTAGCGAACTGAATGTTTTGGGATCACGTCTTGACACTCCCACTAGCCAATGTTGTTGCATACCATGAATGCACATTTGTATAGCATCTTCTACATGCATCTCCCTTGCTAGCCGCACATAATTATTTCTGAAACGGACGATGTAATCTTCTATTTTCTCATCACGTTTCTGATGGATTTGTGATAATTCTAGGATTGATATGTCTTTCCTCATCGTGATGAAGTGGGACTTAAAAAGTTCCTTCATGGCCGCCCAACTAGACACTGTCCCGGCCGGTATACGGCTGTACTAATGGAAGGCAGCTCCAGTCAAAGAAGCAGAGAATTGTCGCAGTAGTAAGGACGGGTTGTTTGCTGTGTCGCCACATATGGACTCAAAGTACACAAGGTGTTCTGTGGCATCACCAGTACCATCAAACTGGCGGAACTTTGGTGGGTGCCAACCAGCAGGGAATGGGACCCTATCATGCCGAGCTTCATATGGTTTTTCGAGCTCTCCATCTGGAGCTCCTGATGTCTGCCCAACATTAAGCTGCCTCATCTTCCTGTTAATAAATTCCTCGATATCTTGGTAATCTCTAAATGGTTCAACTCAAGGAGCAGTTGTGGATGATGATGCAGGAGCATTCATGACAGGATGTGGTGCAAAACTCATTACAGGGTTTGGCCCTGTCTTAACTTCAATCAGAGAAGGATTGTGCTGACGTGCTGCTGCTTCGATTTCAGCTATTTGCGGATCAATATTTTGTATCTGGCCAACTGCTCCTCCAGGCACAAAATTCATCATCATGGCAAAAAGTTGATCCATTCTCTCTGATAATTCATTCACTTGCCTAGCAAGCCTAGACTCAGATTCACTCTGACTACTAGACTGCTGAGGAGGCACATGTGTATTGTGGTTACTTGTACCAACTATTTCTGGAATTGACAGGATACTTGGCGCTTGAGGTGGCATGCTTGGAGCTTGAGGTGGCATGCCTAAACTTGTACTTGGTACTGCGCCCCCATGGATCCTTCCATCTTCATTTGCCACATGGACTGGAGCGACATTGTGTCCTGCTATCTCACCTTCATCTCTTGACATGAGAGAATGTGCAAGTGTTTCATACTTAGGGGAACACGAATGAGCCTCCAGGGAATTTGAGGACTCGGAACATGTTGAACAATGCCCATCTTCTGTTAAGTCATCAGCTCCCTCGTGCACTTGTTGGCGAGCACTCACTTTCAAACGAGTATCTGCCCCAGAGCGTGTAGCCATTGTTTGTAATTTGTCTTGATCACTAGGTAGTTGGGATGAAATGCTCCTATAAGTTTCTGGACGATCATATGGTGTGAATCTTGCAGGCCGATTCTTTCCACTCACAGGAAAACAAGGTACAACAATGACCTCACCCTGTTTATTTCCTTCTTGTTGCATAGTTGTCCGCGGGATAAAGCACGCCTTAGGATTTGGCACAATTTCATCTTCTGAGAAATAAGTTAATTCTTGGGTAACTAAAGGTGGTTCCCAATCGGAGTCTGACTCCCCATCCCCAAACATTTCTGTAGTTCCACACATTACGACATCTTTACTTGATGAGTTCATTTTTGCCTCTTCAGATGTGGTCTCACAATTTATTGATGAGCTCACATTTTGCTCTACTTGCACATTGGGGAGATCTGAAGCTGATGACGGACCAGCTGGTTTAGAGGCTGAACCCTTTTCCTCTGTTGTTGCAGCATTCTCTTTCCCTTCTGTTTGTTCAATGATAGCAGGAGATGCTTGTGGTACTCTTTGTCCATCAACAAACCCATTTGGTAGTGGGCTGGGGTTAGTAGGTTCTACTTGGCGCGGTCTTGGGGCCAAGCGTTCGACTAAGAAGTTGTATCTTGCATTTCGCTCAAGCGCAGGTGCCACACGAACTGTCACCCTCTCATTATCTGCGTAAATTCTACCATCTGCTCGGACACGTACCTGTACATATCTAAGCACGATGTCCTGCAACTCTTGGTACATCGCCTGATGGCTTCTCCTTCTCCGTTCACGCCTTCTTTGATTCTCATTGAATATATATGGGACCCTTGGCCTCATAATTGGGTTTGACAAGGGTGGCTGAGTTGGGTGTTGCAATAGTGGTGCCAGGGCCGGACGATGTTGCATCGGCGGCACTTGAGTTCGGTTCTGTGGTGCAGCTGATGGTGCACTATGGTTGAGTGGCACTACTTCGCGCGGAGGTTCTCGAACACGCCATTGGGGTGTCATTGGTTGTCTTCGTGGGTGTGGAAATTCCTGACGACGAGGCCAATGATTCCAACGAGCTGCAGGTGGTGGCACTAGTCTCGGCCTATATGAAGGCACAAAGGGCCTTTGTTGCTGAGGGGCCCAAGTTCGGCGGTCTTGCTGAGGACGATGACCTACCAGATGTGGCCTGAATCTTCCTTCAGAATATGAACTCCCGGTAGTGTTACGGCCTTGAAGTTGTCTCTCAAGGCCGCTCATCTGAGCTTGAAGCCTTTGCAATTGTTGTTGTAGTTCATCTGGACAAGGTGCTGGTACTTCATTTGGAAGAACAGCAAACTGATTCCTTGTATTGGTAGGACCAGTATTGGCACCAATGTGTAGACACGGTGCACGACGGTTCTCAGATAGAGCATTCAAGTTGGAGAAACAAGGCCTCTTCCCCAAACGATGACTCAGGAATTCTTGGACAATAGCATCCCGCACTTGGAGCTGATTTACAGCCAGATGATGAATCCACCTACTAGGTAGAACCTCACGAGTTTCCCTCTCTGGATTGTGCAGTACATTAACCATCTTGGCTTCCTCTGTAGCCATATGGGAAGCAATTCGAGAAGCAACTTGCTGCTGTAGCTTCTTTGCTTGTGCGTACTTCCTGCGACTGTTACGATGCGCGTGGCGGCTGCCCACCCGACGGGCGAGAACTACACTTTGGCGCATGTTTTCACAAGATGCCCTCAAAGCTGCCAGCAACTTCGGTCCAGTTATCTTGATGTGTGTATCAGGCTTCTCTAAAAGAGTAGTAGCGTCGACCAATAGATCACGACGTTCGCTATTAGCTTCAGCAAATGACCTTTTCTGGGTTTTCTTGGACTCATTAGCCTGAGCTAGCTCTTGTTTAGTCTGACGCACATAAACTTTGTCCTCATGTTTGCAAACAGCTATAGGTGCTTGTGTTCCAAATTGGAACACCCAGGTTGCAGCAGCGCTAGTGACGACGTTCTCACCTACAAAGAGGGACGCCTTTTATCAGTCACTTGTCAAATAAATTTCTTCAACATTGCATAGTATACTTGGAGAACTCAAAGACCACTGTGATGACCATCGGAGCGCAGCGAAGATGGGAGGAGAACCAAGTCCCACCGGGCGTGCCAATTTGTTTCGCCTAAAGGAAACAAACTCCCAACTAGGGAGGCGTCCTAAATGCATGGATGAATAAATAAATGCGCGGGCGTGCCAGTATACACAAGTATACAAAAGTGAACAACAAACATACGAACAAATAGGGAACTCTTCATTATATTAATCCTTTCATGGAATTACAGAGTACAAGTTCCCTTGGGATTTTACATCATATTGCGCCTGATCGATACATCTAACCAAATCAGTGATTGTGTTGTTATTGATTCCCGGGGTCTCGTAAGACAAACCGGTTAATTACATCCATAGATAAACTTCTATGGAAGACCTCCGATTAAGCTGCGATGATGGTCGTGCTTCCTGGGTCTTGATTGTTGTAGTCTCCAAGTATACATGAAGAATGACACAATATTAAATGACAATAAATTGCCACATCCTCGTCGGTCTGTGGCGTATGCTATCCGGCCTCATCGGTCACGGACTTTGGAGTAAAGTTTGTAAAAGAAATGCTCGGCCTCGTCGGTCGCGAAGTAAACTGGTAACTCATTTTTCCTAGCCTCGTTGGTCTAGAAATTTAATCATGACTTCACCAGAAACGCCACATGTCTGCCGAGCTTTGATTTGGCCGTGCATAGAGATGGAGACGACGGCAGCTCAGTCACTATGCTATACTTCTTAATCACACTGACAAGTTCAGTCAGGAACCACTAGTATGAATGTGCATAAACACCAATTTGCTACACCATATTCTGAAAGCTGATCGACTAATTGATTTATATATATATAGGCCACAACAGGGAGCACGTCACAAACACAGCCCATGACGTTTACAAAATTAGTGCATTGTCAGAACTACTCTTAAATCACAGGGCCAAATTCACAACAGGCCGCTAATAATCTGTCATGTCTGAATATAACATGCTGAATTACGCAATATATGCTACCTCTTTCTGTTAAACTCATGATGACTTTACATTTCAAAGCACATGCTAACTACCTCACTACTGCGTATACTACATCTTGCTTGCTTATTACACAGTACGCAAACTTCTGAAATTTGAGGCACACATCTACTGAAAGTCTTCACTGCAGCAGGGCCATCCTTATTCTTCAGAGAATGATCTCTGAATAAACTTCTCGGTTCTACAAATCTTCTACTGCAACATCACTACACTGCTACCGAACAGCTGAAAGCATACTTTGCAATGTTCAGAGCTCTGTTTTTGTTTCTTCAGAGCCGTGCACCAACATGCATCAGATGAACAGCTTGCACTAATTTATGTGCCTTCATTGATCTTGAACTTCTTTATGCGGCACTACTAAACTGAATGTGCAGTGCCTGCAAGCTAATTGCATTAGTCTTATGGAGTCTTCTCATACTTATCTTGCATCAAAACTTTGCTAATCAACCTTGGCATCTCTTCTGAATCTTATCACTGTAGTACTTTCTAGAGCATAACTCGGGCCCTCTTTACTTCAACAGCACCTCACTTCTTGCCAATACGGTATTACTGATGCTAAAACTAATCTACTGTTGTATTCTATCACATCTCCCGACCTATCACTCCATTGCCTTGCTGTATCTACTGCAGTCTATCACCCCTTCTTTCTAATTGCAGCACAACACCTCTCTCATGAATTTCAGGCTCTGTTTGCTTCTCCCAACATGCAAATTTATCAACAAATCAGACCCATACTACTCCATCACTACCTTGATGGTCTGCTGCATTCTTGAGGCTCTCTCTTATACTAATTTCTATTATTCTTCAGGCTTTCTCCTCTACTGAATCTCTATATCTCTCTTCTTTTTAACTGCAGCACAGCACTCTACTTGCCATCAAAACTCGAACTCCCTTTCTCCTTTACTGAATCTAATTTCACTTACAAATGAAATCTCCACTACTCCTGACACTTCTTTGAGATTGCAACCTCTCCACCCCTCAAGAAATTTCTCTCTAAACTGTGGCAGCAAACTACATCTACTACTCTCTCTGTAACAGGGCTTCTTCAATCAAACCCTCTGAGCATCAACATCACTTGCAATCTATATACTGCCTCGCCTTGATTGGCTACTTCCTAAACTGCTGCTTCTTCCTAATTCAACATGAATCATCAACAGCCACCTCTGAACTCACACTAATACCTCTACAAGATGGTTGATCTCCGGCAAGAACTACGCCATGGCAAGACCTCTAATTGCCTCTGACCCTCACTCTCTCTGCTCATCTCCACCTCGGATGCCCAACAAACACGCCTAGCAAAAGAAAAGAACCCACAGATGGGAAATCTCACCCTTCGATGCAGACATCATGGTTGATCTCCGGCAGTGTGCGACGTCGACCTACCTCAGTGCGGAGCTGTGTCTGGCGACGGCGGCGGCGTGGTGATGTAGTGAGCACGGTTTGTGAATAGCGATGTAGCGGCGAGATGCGAGTGCACGTATGTGAGCGGCAGCCTGGCGGCGGCGGTGTTCTGATCGATCCCCCCCTTTCGCTAGGAGAGAACTGCCCTGCTTATATAGACGAGCAGATGGGGGTCTCCTCGGAACGACGATCCGAGGAATCCAAGGCCAGCACCACTGCTCCACCTCAGGTCGTGGGGAGAGCTTCTCGCGTCGTGGCTCCGAAGATTAGGGATGACCGAGCAAGCTGATCCGTTTTCATATCTTCTAGGCTTATCTTCTTGAGATTCTTCTATACGTGCAACGGATCCGAGATGGCATTCACGTATGCTTGTGTACAGTAATGTACGTGCCCATGGAGGCAGCCAAGCCGCTATAGGTGAATATACTTGCCCAACAAATAAACAGAATTATGTTTATACTGCCGCCGGTCGCGTATTCCGTATACATAATAAAGGGCTGAATTGTATATGGGCTGAGTTGTAAATGGGCCATGACCATCTTAGCTCGTATATGTATATTAATCAGCCACGTATAATAATATTATCTTATCTAATTGTATCCGAATATTTAACCCTTTTTATATGCAAGCCTGCTCAACCAAGGATCAATTTTCCTTTGTTCTCATGTACGTGCTCACAAGCTCGAAATATACATGACATTTATACGGAACCCAATGCTACATTGACATTTGGCTATAATTATCAAAACACTCATATCCTCGTCCCACTTAGCCTAGCTGTGAACATATCAATCACTTAATATGCAAATATATCAGTCAAGGCAAATCTTATAAACGGGCATAAATATTGATGCCACGTAAAATGTTACAAAATCTCGTATTACAATACCATTTTTTACTAAAAAATATTTATTCATTGGTGCTCTATTTAGATTATTTCAATCTTATTTGTTCATGACTCTAATTAACCAGGCCATGCGCAATAAACAATAAGACCGGGTATAAATAAGTTCCAAATGACCGTAAATAGATAACCAAAAGTTAGATAGCAATTTTCAAAAAAATTGGAATTAGTTCCATATTTTTCTTATTTAAAATAGATTAGTCATGAATCTTTAGAGGTTAAATTAGATTTTTATTATTTTATAAAATAAAATTTTCACCTTTGAAACCAGCTGAAAGACTAAATTTGTCTAGTTTCGACAGTTACCCATTTACGTAGTTTAGGGTTGAAAATCTCACTCTCATGCAAGTTGAAGGTTGAAAATTGCAATTTACCATAAATCAATCCTGGGCATGACCGCTGTTGTTACTTCATGATTGCAAATCAGGTAGTTGCCTAGCATGATCATAAATAACAATTTGCTTGATATTGATACATCGGCACATCCGCTAATAAGCTGAAGTACCTCTAAAAGCTAAAATCCCTTTTTTTTGCGTAATACAAGGGGTTGTCCTCACTAAAGATAACAAAAAGGGTGACAAGGGAGTAAGAAATGTTGTTTTTACAACAACTAGTAAATATACCCGTGAATTGTAACATGACACAATTTGTTTTACAGTGATCGTATGCCAACGGTAATGTGCAAGCTATTTATTTAATTGGACTTGGCCCAACTTTAGATCAAATAATGATTCTTTTAGGAAGAACAGATGAAGAAATTGGGGAGGTAACACGAATGGGTAATCATGGTTCAGACGTCCAGTTACTGGCAGCTAGCCCAACAACTGAAGTACCCAATGGGCTGTCCAGCTCGGCCTCTCGTGACTTGGGTTTTCATCATGGGCCTTACAAGCTGGTGAGCCCATCGACAATGCCCAAATTCCCTTCCTCTCTCTGCGCGCACTGTTCGTTGTTTTCTTATAACCGGTCTGCTCGATCTCACCTGTTCGTAGCTGCAGGTCGGTGGAATAAAATCTCGCTGATCGTGAAGCGACTCGCATAATATGGGCAGGGCGTCGACGGAGCCGTTGTTTATCGTGGTCAAATGTAACTAAGATGTCCTTTGCAAAGAATCAAATCCAAAGAAAACCCTATTTTAACAGCCATGCACACCGTGCATGGGTGTGTGGTCTGTTCATGCGGTTCATGCCTGCTCTGCTTCAAATGATTTAATCTCCAGAGAGTCAAAGGAGAATAAAATAGCCTTTGTTTAGAGGTTTCATGATTGTATGTAGATAAGTTCTTCATCAGCCAGATAGACAGCAGCAATTAAGATCACCTAACTGTGCATAAAGAACTGCACAGTAGCGCCTAGTAGATAGATTCGTTGTTTGTTTCTGTCGTTTGCTAATTTGTTTGATGATTGTTAATATTGAAGGGGAGAAATAGTTTTGGTCATGTTGTTCAAGAAATGGCTCATCCTGATTTCAATTCCTCGGAATAATATAAATCAAAGCCATGCCATGACAGCATGGTTTCAGGTATCCATGGAATGATTTCTTGTCCCTAGGATGACTAGGATCCTTCTATACACATATCCTGTTTGTATGTAGCCTCTCTAATAATATATTATATGCTTTTTTTCGATTACGCAAAAGATTTGCGCGTCTTTGTATTAAGGTAGAGAAAAAATTTAATACAACACGTCTTAGCGACGCCCTAGGGGTCAGAAGAATTGTACATGGACGCTCAGACCCATCTATTATACTGAAATCTATGAAATCTATGGTGTTACATTGAGAATGGATCAACCCGAAAAGAGATGCCAGATAGGACACCTATGCCTGCGCAGCCGAGCGGCGGCGGCGTCGCTTGCGCGCGCACCCACGTCGCCGTCCGGCGGGAACAACTCACGAAGTGCCTCCATGTGACTGGGATCAGGGTCACCTCCGTAGATTTCTTCGTACGCCTTCATGGCCGACGTGGACGGAGTCGACATCCCGCTGGTTAATCCCAGGCGCTTCAAGACAAGGTGCTCGCCTCGCTTGGCCACCGAGATGTGGGACAAGCTCTACGCCGCTATCCGCCTGCTCCTCTTGGGGGGCGCGGGCGGTGGACGTCTGTCAAGGGTCGAATCATCTCCGGGCAGCTCCAGGGGCGGCGGCTGCCTCGCTGTCGTGACTTGGTTGATGAAGCTCTTGAGGCAACGGTCGGCGTAGTCCGTCTGAGGGGATGGAGCGCTGTTGACGACGTCTGTGGCAGCCACGACCAACGATGGGTAAAGGCACGTCATGGGATCCACGACGCCGGGTTGCTCCCCCCGACGACAGCGTGACCTGCGGTGGCCCCTGCACATGCGACGACGGAGGCGAGTCTGTCATCCCCTGTGCAGTCTTCACTGGAGAGCGGGTGTCCACCAGTGATGTGTCCGCTTCCTGAGAGGCGCCCTCCGGAGCAGACGAGGACGCTTCTGTTGGGGGGGGGGGGGGGTGCACGTGCGAGACGGCGAACTCCTCCAGCATTGGGTCGATCCACGCGGGAGGCCCCAAGCACGCCCGCAGCACCAACGCCAGCGAATCTCGCTCGGAAGTGGTGAAGCAGTGTGCAGCAGCGGCGTTGCCGTCGCAGTTGGCCGGCGCGCCCAAGGTGACGTCCCTGGAATTATTCAAAGATATCATACAGTTTGGTAGGGCACTCACATTAGACAAAAATATACTCCCTGATCATATTTGGCTTCTCTCCAGACTTGAGGAGTCTGGTGCTGGCCCATGCCAAAATCATGCATGTCTCGGTTACCAATTACCACCGAGCAAAGGTTCTGAAAACACAGCTTTCTCAGTTATCATGGCTAATCCAGTAACCCTTCTCTGAAGCAAACATGCATGACAGCATCCATGCATACGAACGGATCGGGCCTGATCTATTACTCTCTCTGAAACAACCACGTTCCTGCCTGCTCGCATCCCATGTGTCACTCCGAGCAGCAGCATCCAGGCCACTCCGAGCAGCGAGCAGGAGCCTGACTGTGACTGTGAGGTGGCGAAGGCTGGCCGTGCTCTGTTCAGACGCGGCTCCCCATCCCATGTGTCAGCTGTGGTTTTCGAAGATGGCCGTACGGCGACCCGCAAAAGAAATGGCAATAATACGCTTGCCTTGCTTGCTACAGTAGTGCCTAGTGGCCTTTCCATAGCCCGAAAACGCAGCTAGCTGAAGCATGGAATCCGCGCACGTGATGGCCACATGCCCCGATCGAGCAGACGGACTTGACTCGGTTGCGTCAGCATGCATTCGGGAATGCGTGCAGTCCCACTCCCAAGTCCCAAGGGCTCGTTCGTTCAGCTCCGGCCATGACCTGGCCGGGCTGGGCACCACTTAAACAAATTCCATGTTTCCAACAGGCCCCGTTTAGATGCGGAAATTTTTGGCTTTTGGCTACTGTAGCACTTTCGTTTGTATTTGGTAAAAATTATCCAATTATGGACTATTTAGGCTTAAAAGATTCGTCTCGTCAATTACAGGTAAACTGTGCAATTAGTTATTCTTTTTACCTACATTTAATGCTCCATGCATTTGCCGCAAGATTTGATGTGACGGGAAATCTTGAAAAATTTTAGATTTTGGCTTGCATCTAAACGGGGCCTTACAGTGGAAACCGTGAGTCATGAGAGAGAGAGAGAGAGAGAGAGAGAGAGAGAAGGAAATTAAGCTGTTCTAATGCAACGACTTGAAGTTTAATTTGGTCTGCACCAGATGTTCTGCATATACTTTTTACTCCGAAAGAACCAGTATGGAGGTTTTCCTATGGACCTGTCTTTTGTTTTGTCAGCGCACTCCACAGTCCACACTTCATTTGCACACAGGCATCAGAGAGCAAAGGTGGTCAGCACGGGAGAGTTCAGGCTATAACAAATCTTCCCTTCAGATGCATGCCTGTACGGTTCCATACCTCTGATAGCTCAGCCAGATCATCACTTCATCAACACCTTTCTTTAATTAATAATACAAAGATACGCGAACCCTTTGCGCGTTCTCAGAAAAAATAAAAGAAACAAAATGTTCAATGAAATAGAAAATTTCTCATTCTAATTTCTGATGGAATAATTGTTACTAATGTGAGTATGTGACATTACATTACATGCCACTATATCTCCCTTTAGAATAGCATATATATCGTCTTGTCCAAGTTGAGGCCGAGTGCACCATGTGCAGCCGACCAAGACAGTTCTGCAGACCAAGGCAGGCACCTACCTGCTAGGCATAGCCTACTGATGATCCTGCTGCCATCTTCCTAGAATCAAATTCTATTTCATGTCGAAATGGCCACTAGCATACATTATCTGTCGGTTAGGAATATCTAGCACTAGCAGGACATGAATCCGAGAGAGGAGCTACTAGCTACTAACTACTACTAAGCATCTGCAAATCCAAATTCCTAATTGCGGCATCGATTCGGTGTCAAGAGGAGGCACTGTCCCCTGGAGCGTCATCAGAGTTCGCGCCACTTGACGGGGCGGGATGCCGCATGTGCTGGTGGAGTGGCAGCGGCAGCGGCAGCCTCCCGCTTCCAAGAAGGGGTATATGCCCCTTCCAAGGTGACGTTATGATATGCACAAGTAGGCACCACGCCGGCGCTACTTGCAAGACGTGAGCCTTCGTCGCCCGTGGCCTCCTATATAACCCTACGGGATGCTCTCACTTGGCCACACGCCATTGCAGAAGCAGATCCAGCAGTAGTGGTGCTGCAGAGCCTTCACAGCTCCCACCTCCCAGTCCCAGCCTCGGCTCGTTCGGGCAGGATGAAGCCATGGAGCAGCCAGGGAAAGCGCAGGGGAGGAGGGCTCAGCAGGGTGCTGAGGGAGCAGAAGGCTAGGCTCTACATCATCCGGCGATGTGTCGTCATGCTCCTCTGCTACCATGATTGATCTCCTGCTGCTCTGCTCCTCTTCTTGGCCATTGACTCAGTCTAGGTGCTCCTGCTGCTTCCGATCTTCGGTTTCTAGCTTGTAGGGTTGACAATTCTTTCATGTACATAGGCTAGTTCTCAGGTAGCTACTAACATCTGAGTGTTGTGCTGTGTTGCTGGTTTTTTTCTCCTAAGTCCTATAATGGCAAGGATGTATGTACTGTGCTAGTTGTTGTCTTGTGTGTTTGCTAGCTCTCTATAAGAATTGGAAGATCAGGAAAAAAAGACTTGTCTTTTGGTATCTTACCTTTTGTCTTACATTCAGATTCACTTTAGTACAGCTGTTTGACCAATCTTGTACAAAAGGTCTTCAAATCGAGTATAAATCTGAAGAGGAATCGTTCTGCGCTTAACACTTTATGCGCGTAACCAGAAAGTGAAAATATATGCTATTAATTCGAAGATATAATACCCAATGCAAGTTTCTGCTCTTTGCAAGGATGACATTATGCAGTATCGATTGGCGTTGGCACCAAGGAATGAGGATCAGCAATCACACCAGTAGAGTAGTTTTCCTCGGTGTCCTTTCACAGTGGCATGCGTGGACAGGTCCACGACCTCCACAGTGGGGGTGTTTAGAGTTTGTGTTTTTTCTTCAGGTTTCAGTAGCTCTCTCTTTATTTTTCAGTAGTCAATCGTTAGTTTCAGTTGTCAGTTGTGCGGTGTTAGGGAGGGAGGCTCACCGGTGTCTGAGCTTCTGCTGCCCTGTTTTGTAAATTTTGTACAACTCTTTTTTCTTTTCCTATGGTATAATAAAACTTGGGGCAAAGCTTTTGCCGTCCTTTTCAAAAAAAAAAAGCCCCCAAAGATATAATCGAACAGAACCAATGAGGCATTGTTCGTTTGTTCTCAAAATCAAATGGATTGAAGAGGATTGGAGGAGGTTGAGGAGGATTTTGACCTGTAGGGGATTTAATCCCCCTCAATCCCCTTGTTTTGGGATCAAACGAACAGATCTGAAGGGGAGGGGAATATGCACTACTAACTGAAGAAAAATATAATCGGAATTATGGCTGCAATGCTGCACACTATCATCTGAAAAAAAACACATCGTTACAGTTTGCAAAGTTTTTTTTTTCGTTCATTTGAATACTGTTTGGAAATGGCATGCCATACTTCACAGTTTTCAGGTGTGTTCTCTATCTTTCAACTAGCAAACCTCTTTTATTGAAAGAATAGGTTCCTTACAAATTGGTAAATAAACCACCAAGTTGACAACTTGCCCGTGGTACTTTTAGTTTTCCAGCAGCAATAAAAAAACTTTAGTCCAAAAAATATACATAGTTTCAGACTTAAAACTGCCAAAAGATGATCATGAAAATATGTGCAACGATTAAGTAATGGCCTAATAGTACTACTGCGTACAGTGAGCAGCAAGCACTGGACCACAAAAATGAGAAGCTTCAAGGCACTTGCATATATGTCCTGTTCGGTTGGCTAGAAAAACGGCTGATGCTAATTTATTATGAGAGAAAAATACTATTATTTTTCTGGAACGGTACGGCTAATAAGTTCGGGCCTTAGAATGACCTGTCTCGTTCTTGAACTCTGAATTTTGAGCCGCACAGCTCATTGTGAGCAGAAGCCTGGCAGATCTCGTCAGGTAAAAATGAACTGTACTACATCCTTATTTTGAATAATGACAACTCACTGGTTGAATTGAAAGTCTTTCTAACATGAATGACCAGGCACTGATTATATATGTAAAAAAAGGCAAATTTTGCTGGAGGCCCTAACATACTGTGTTTATTATTTTATTTATTTCTCAGGTTTTAATAGAGAGAATGTGCAGGAAATAACTCCTTTGCCCTCGTCTTCAACTTTTCGTAACACACTGCCATCTTCGCAAGCTCCTGTGGCGAGCACCCCCTCCTCCGGCGAGCTCCTCTGGCGAGCTCCCCTGGCCAGCGTGGCTAGGGGCACGGCCTCCCTGGGCGCCACCTAGGCCGGCGCGGCTGGGGGCGTCGCAGCCACCCACGCCGCGGGACGCCAGCAGCCGCTGCCGCGCGCGCTTCAGGGCCGGTCGTAGTAGGCGTTGAAGTTGCCGAGGCCGACCACACTGTCGCCGCGCGCGCCCACAAAAATGACCCACCTGCCTCTCGTTCTTGAATTCTGAATTTTGAGAGGCACAGCTCATTGTGAACACAAGCCTGGCAGATCTCATTAGGTGCAAATGTATGTCCTTGTTTTCTATAATGACAACTGACTAGATGCTTGAATTGAAAGTGTTCTCTAACATGAATTTACTAGGCACAAATTATTTAGATAACAAAAAAATCTATCAACTGAACATGCTGGTTTTGGTTTGTGCATGGCGACTAAGGGCGTTCAGGTGTCTCAGCAAATATCTTTGCGACAACTTTTGGTTAAAATACTGTTCTCTCCATTTGCAGCCAAGAGAACGTTATAGCCAAGAGAAAAAGAAAATCTTGTTGCATTCAGACTTCAGGTAAGCATTTCTGCATTTGCAGCCACATTTGTATACCCTAATCCTGGCTCTGACGAAGTGGGCAGCAGCGTAGTCCAATCTCCAATATAATGCTGCTGTTGTGCTGTTGCATTGGATCGCTTAAACAATTCAACGTGAAGCCAGCGTGCAGGACGCTTTGCACAGAGATCAACTTAGGTTAGTGCCAATTGGGTTGGTTCCAATTCCAAACCGCTGCTCCTTTTACATAGGGTCGGCGAAACCAGCGGTTTAGCTGCCATGGGATGGGAGCTCGCGACAGACGCTCGTATCCTACGACCACTTGAATCAGAAACCATGTCCAAGTTCAGGCCACTGCTGTAAACAAGAGTTTGTAGCTAACAGCTCGCTTACTTGCTCTCCAGTGAAGCCGGACCACAGGCCATTACTTGTAGGCTTGTAGCACTAGTTGCTGTACTTGATCAGGAGCTCGCTCTGAAGTTTTGGCCGCTTCTGCCTGCAAATCAAAGACCAGAATTCAGAAAGGGAGAAAAGCACCACTCACCAGCGTTAGATTCTCCCACAATTCGCTTGCCTAATGCAATAGTTCAACACAGGGGAGCCAATAATTGATACCCGTGAGCCATAAGCCACTGTTTCCTACAATGAACTACATGCTCATCTGCATTCAGGTGTTCCTAACCTTTTTCTGTTTGCATTTGCATGAAAACTCACTGACGATCTAGTGTGTTAGTCTTCAAACCGTAGCAACTAGCATAGCATGATGAATTGATGATTTAGCTGATGAGGCTCAGACTTCATGGGTGCTGTTGAAATGTGATGCGATGTGGCATATATAACGTCATGTGCGATGTTATGATATGCACAAGTAGGCGCTGGGAAGACGTGAGCCTTCATTCGTCGTCTCTCCTATATAACCCCTACGGGATGCTGTCACTTGGCCACACGCCATTGCAGAAGCAGATCCAGAAGCAGCGGTGTGGTGCTGCAGAGCCAGCCGGCTTCTTTACAGCTCACACCCGCCTCTGTTTGTTCGTTCGGGCAGGATGAATAAGCCATGGAGCAGTAGCCAGGGGAAGCGCAGGGGAGGAGGGCTCAGCAGGGTGCTGAGGGAGCAGAAGGCCAGGCTCTACATCATCCGGCGATGCGTCGTCATGCTTCTCTGCTACCATGACTGATCTCATCTCACCTGCTGCTGCTCTGCTCTGCTCCTCTTCTTGGCCATTGACTCAGTCTAGGTGCTCTTCCTGCTGCTTTTGATCTTCAGTTTCTAGGTTGTAGCCTTGTAGGGTTGACGATTCTTTCATGTACATAGGCTAGTTCTCAGGTAGCTGCTAACATCTGAGTGTTGTGTTGCTGGTTTCTTCTCCTAAGTCCTACAATGGCAAGGATGTATGTGCTGCAAGTTGTTGTCTTGTGCATTTGCTCTCTATAAGAATTAGAAGATCACACACAAAAAAAAAGTGTCTTTTGGTATCTACCTTTTGTCTCACATTAAGATTCACTTTAATACAGCTGTTGGACCAATCTTGTACGAAAGGTCTTCGAATTTAATTCATGCTAAAATCAAGATAAATTTGAAGAGGAATCCTTCTGTGCTTAACATTTTAGAGCCTATTTGGAACACAAAAAGAATTATGTTCCTGCATTTTCCTACGAACTGATTCCGTATTCCAAACGGGCCCTTATGCATGTACCAAAAAATGCAAATATATGCCCGTAATCTGAAGATATAATCAAACATAACCAGTGTGTGTTTGGGGTGTTGGGTGGGGGGAGGGGGGGGGGGGGGGGGGGGGTTGAGGGAGGGCGCAAATATACGCTACTACTATCTCCAACAACCCATTTGATGTTTGGTTAGCGCTACAAATATTTGGGTCTAATACAAAAAATACGAGGCAAAGGGTTCAATACTCATTTTTGGTCTTCTCCAACAACAGGACCCAAAAGAGAACCCTTTCTGCAAAATGGGTTTCTAGAAGAGAGGAGGCTCATATTTGGGTCGTGTCTTTCTTGCCACCTAAAATAGATCTCTCGTATAGGTACTCTGTTGGAGATAGTTTGAAGATATAATGCCAATCATGGACTGCAATGCCACACGGTATCGTCTGAAAAAACACAGCATTACAATTTGCAAATTTTCCCCGTCATTTGAATAACTTTTTTTGAAAGGATGGCAAAAACGTCTATGTAATTTTTATTAGAAATAGAAAATAAAACAAAGTGTTGGTCCAGTTTTTGAGTGAAAACCAATAAAAAAAGGGTTAAGTCAAATTTACACCCTCCAACTTGCAGCAAAGTTCGGATTTCAACCTCGAACTTCAAAACCGGACAACTTTGGCCCTCCAACTCTCGAAAAAGTTCAACTTTCAACCTCCTGGGCGGTTTTGCGGGTGAACAGTAACTTTTGATATTTTCGAGAGCACCGAAATTTTATATTATTTTTTCGAGCATCTTCACGTCCTCAAATGAAAAAACTCAAAACTACAAAGTTGTAGATCTCATCGAGGTCTACAATTTACATATAAAAATTATCTTCATCCGACATCGTATTGAAGGGTTTTCTATTTTTTGAAATTTAAGTCTCATCACGCGATAAAATATAGTGCTGAAATTTTATATTATTTTTTCGAGCATCTTACTGTCCTCAAATGAAAAAAACTCAAAACCACAAAGTTGTAGATCTCATCGAGGTCTACAATTTATATATAAAAATTATCTTCATCCGACATCATATCGAAGGGTTTTCTATTTTTTTGAAATTTGAGTCTCATCACGCGACAAAATTGTTTCACGCGTGATGAGACTTAAATTTCAAAAAATAGAAAACCCTTCAATACGATGTCGGATGAAGACAATTTTTATATATAAATTGTATACCTCGATGAGATCTACAACTTTGTAGTTTTGAGTTTTTTCATTTGAGGACAGTAAGATGCTCGAAAAAATAATATAAAATTTCAGCACCATATTTTATCGCGTGATGAGACTCAAATTTCAAAAAATAGAAAACCCTTCAATACGATGTCGGATGAAGATAATTTTTATATGTAAATTGTATACCTCGATGAGATCTACAACTTTGTAGTTTTGAGTTTTTTCATTTGAGGACGTTAAGATGCTCGAAAAAATAATATAAAATTTCGGCGCTCCCGAAAATATCAAAAGTTACTGTTCACCCACAAAACCGCCCAGAAGGTTGAAAGTTGAACTTTTTCGAGAGTTGGAGGGCCAAAGTTGTCCGGTTTTGAAGTTCGAGGTTGAAATCCGAACTTTGCTGCAAGTTGGAGGGTGTAAATTGGACTTAACCCATAAAAAAAACCACACAAATTCCCCATACAAACTCAACACAAAGACCAACCGAACCCTAAGCCAACTCAAACGAAGCCTCAACTAAAACTAACAACTCACAGGTCATTTGAATAATACTGTTTGGCCTGAATGGCACCACTGGTACAGCATACCTTACTTCCCAGTTTTCAGGTCCACTCTCTCTCTTTCAACTAGCAAGGATCATCCAGTTTTTCTCAACAACCTCTTTATTGAAAGAATAGGTTCCTAACAAATTGGTAAATAAACCACCAAGATGACATCTTGTCCGTGGTGCTTTTAGTTTTCCAGCAGCAATCGAAAACTTTAGTCCAAAAAATATACATAGTTTCAGACTTAAACCGCCAAAAGATGAGCCATGAAAATCTGTGCAGCAATTAAGTAATAGCTTAATAGTACTACTACAGTGAGGAGCAAGAAGCTTCAAGGTACTTGCATATACATGCAGCGTTGAGTTGAAAATGACCCACCTGCCTCTCGTTCTTGAATTCTGAATTTTGAGAGGCACAGCTCATTGTGAACACAAGCCTGGCAGATCTCATTAGGTGCAAATGTATGTCCTTGTTTTCTATAATGACAACTGACTAGATGCTTGAATTGAAAGTGTTCTCTAACATGAATTTACTAGGCACAAATTATTTAGATAACAAAAAAATCTATCAACTGAACATGCTGGTTTTGGTTTGTGCATGGCGACTAAGGGCGTTCAGGTGTCTCAGCAAATATCTTAGCGACAACTTTTGGTTAAAATACTGTTCTCTCCATTTGCAGCCAAGAGAACGTTATAGCCAAGAGAAAAAGAAAATCTTGTTGCATTCAGACTTCAGGTAAGCATTTCTGCATTTGCAGCCACATTTGTATACCCTAATCCTGGCTCTGACGAAGTGGGCAGCAGCGTAGTCCAATCTCCAATATAATGCTGCTGTAGTGCTGTTGCATTGGATCGCTTAAACACTTCAACGTGAAGCCAGCGTGCAGGACGCTTTGCACAGAGATCAACTTAGGTTAGTGCAAATTGGGTTGGTTCCAATTCCAAACCGCTGCTCCTTTTACACAGGGTTGGCAAAACCAGCGGTTTAGCTGCCATGGGATGGGAGCTCGCGACAGACGCTCGTATCCTACAACCACTTGCTTCAGGAACCATGTCCAAGTTCAGGCCACTGCTGTAAACAAGAGCTTGTAACTAACAGCTCGCTTACTTGCTCTCCACAGGCCATTACTTGTAGCACTAGTTGCTGTACTTGATCAGGAGCTCTCAAGTTTGTTTTGGCCGCTTCTGCAGTTCTGCCTGCAAATCAAAGATCAGAATTCAGAAAAGGGAGAAAGTCACCACGCGTTAGATTCTCCCACAATTCGCTTGCCTAATGCAAAAGTTCAACAGTCAATGATTGGTACCCGTGACGTGAGCCATAAGCCATTGTTGCCTGCAATGAACTGTATTCTCATCTGTATTCAGGTTTTTCCTAACCCTTTTCTGTTTGCATTTGCACGAAAAGTTGAAAACTCACTGATCTAGCGCTTTAGTCTTCAAATCGGCAAATGTGATGCGATTAGCATAACATGATGATTTAGCTGATGAGGTTCAGAGGTTCTGTTGAAATGTGATGCGATGTGACTCATTTTTGAGATATCGTGAGGATTGGAAATAAGCAGAAAGATGAAGCATCGATGGTCTGCATTGTTCACGTTTCACAGTATAAAAAATGGTTGGCACCGCTGAGAATGTACGCCAGTGGTTTAGTGTATCTGTGTATGCGACGGATTCAAGTTAGTCAAATAGTTAACAAATGCCATCGCCATCACACAACTGAAGAAATTGAAAAGGAAAACACAGTAAGATCAGCGTCGGCCAGCCGGCAGCCATACCTGGGCATCGGGCCGGCCCGGCCCGGCACGGCACGGTCACGGGCCGGCACGGCACGATGGCTATCGGGCCAAGGAGGCACGCCGTGCCCTGCGGGCCGTGCCTCATCGGCCTACAGGCCTGGCCTTCGGCCCAGGCACGGGCCTGTGGGCCATCTTTCGTGTCGTGCTGGCCCGTGAGGCACGGCAAAAATAACAGGCCGTGCCAGCCCACAGCCCGTTAAATCTAAAACACCTCCAAATAAACATCTCAATCCATTTAAATATCAAAAAGAGTTGTTTTGTGCAATGCTGCCTCATTAAAAATCTACCTAGGTAAAACTCACCCTTGTGAGAAACCCTAGGCAGGAAAAAAGAGTGCAGCCAGCTCCAAATGTCTTAATCTTACATAGTTATTACAGACCATTGTTCAAATGTTCAAATGAAAACTAAGCAAGTGAGTCAGGGACACATCCACTCTCAACTCACACAAAAGTACTCCAACACTCCCAGCCAACCAATGCCACTGTCAGCCACCAGATGCATCATCTTCACCTTCTGGTTCATCCAGGAACAGATTCTCGAATGCATCTTCAATTTCCTTGGTATCAGCAGCTTCATGTTGTTCCCTCTTCTCTCCTAGCTCCCAGTCCCTGTCCCCGTTGCCCCTGCATCGACGGCATCGACGTCGATCGCCGGCTGTGTCCCGCGGGTGGCGTCATCAAACACCGCAAAGGGGTCACGACCGTCGTCGTCGTGCTCCGGGGACAGCCAGCCGCGACCAAGTCATCGTCGCCAGTCACAGGGAACATGGCACCGTTGCCCTGCGGGTCACACGCCATGGGGCCCTCGGCCGCGGACAGCTGAACTCCAGCACCGTTCCTCAACGGTGCGCGGCTACGGCTTGGCCGCGGTGCCATTGCCCGTCGTCCGTCTACGCCAAGGCTAGTTGACGACGAGGCATCGGCAGCAGACCTGCAAAGAAAAAGAACACGAAAAGAAGAAAATGATGAGGAAATGATCCCAAAAACAGAATCAAAACACTGAGAAACGTATAGATCTAGGGACTAGGGTTAGGTAAGGCTGGATAACGAGCTGACTCGGCTCATTACGGCTCGGCTCGTTACGGCTCGTTAAGATAACGAGCTAGCTCGGCTCGGCTCGTTATCCTAACGATCCAGAAAGCTAGCTCGGCTCGGCTCGTTAAAAGCTCGAGCTGGCTCGTTAAGCTCGCGAGTCAGGTATAAAAAATACACAAAATATAATATTTGCATTTATCTAAAGTTTGAGAATAATAATAATATAAAAGAAATACATCTAGACTAGTTACCAATCAATTTATAGGGTCTAGACCAGTTATTAGTCAATTGTAAAGTGCAAGATATGAAGTAATACAAAAACTAATATAAGTTTTGATACTTTTTTCCTGGAAGCTTAGCTCGTTTAGCTCGCGAGCGGCTCGCGAGCTGGCTCGAGTTGGCTCGTTATAGCTAACGAGCTAAAATCTTGGCTCGGCTCGGCTCGTTATGATAACAAGCCGAGCCGAGTCGAGTCGAGCCAGCCACGAGCCGAGCGAGCTAACAAGCTTCGAGTTTTTCGTCCAGTCTTAGGGTTAGGGTTACGAATGGGGATGGGCTTGCCTGCGCAACCGGAGCCGGATGAGAAAATGATCCCAAAAACAGAATCAAAACACTGAGAAACGTATAGATCTAGGGGCTAGGGTTAGGGTTACGAATGGGGATGGACTTGCCTGCGCAACCGGAGCCCGGCACCGGAGAAGACGAGGGCCACACAAGGGCAAGACGGGATTAAGAAGGATGGCGAGCGACGGTGGAAGAGAGACGGGGAGGCGGACTCACATGTTCATCGACACACAGAGGAGAAGGAGTAAAAAGGAAGACGGAGAGGGACTGAGGGAGCAGGGAACTCAGGGAGAGGTGATGGAGCGACGGCGATATCACCGGATCCAAGGACGACGGTCGCACCGGCGGCGAAGATGGATCGACGAGAGGAGGTGAAGATGGACCGAGCGGGTGTCGAGTGCGGCTGCGGTTGGGAGGCGAATGGGGTTAGGGTTAGGGTGTCGAGTGCGGCTGCGGGCTGCGGTTGGGAGGCGAATGGGGTTAGGGTTAGGGTGGGGGTGGGGGTGGGGGCCGGCCGGGGGGGGGTCACGGTTATATGGGGAGCCGGGGAGGAGCCGAGGAGGCCAGGAGGGGAGGGGGCCGTTCTTGGGCCACCGGCCTGCTTGCCTGCTTGCGGGCCGTGCCGTGCCGGCCTGTGGGCCTAGGGTTCAGCCCAAGCACGGCCTGCGCCCCGTGCCGTGCCAGCCCGGGCCCATTGACCTTCGGGCCAGGCTGGGCTCGGGCCGGGCCTAAATAGCGGGCTCCGTGCCGGGCTCACGGGCTCGGGCTTTGTGCCCAGATATACCGGCAGCCTAGTCCAATGCCAAAGAGCTGGACAGGTTTGTTTAGGTTTGCAAGTCAGAAGCTGTTGTTCGCACGAAGGGATATATATCATATCAAAGTGTTTGGTCGGTCGGAGCAGTGTAAACTAAGGGCAGTCCCAACCCTCAATATAGGATGGTTTCCCAACATCTCAAGCCTGTGAATATTTGTTACCTACATATCAACTTTATCTAACACAATGATCTTTGGTGTGTTTCCTCAAAAAAAAAAGATCTTTGGGAATGTTGTAGCTAAGAGAAAAGGAGAATTTTGTTGCATTCAGACTTCAGTTAAGCTTTTCCTTTTGCAGCCACAATCTGTAGCCTACCTCAAACCAGTGACTTCAATAGGGAGCGAAGTCCAGTGCTCCTGTTGCATTGGATCCCTTTCAACACTTCAACCTGAAAACCAGCGTGTACGACGCTCTGTCCAGTGCAGAGATCAGCTTAGATTAGTGCAAATTGGGTCGATTCCAAACCGCTGTTCCTTTCACCCAGCGTCAGCAAAACCCGCGGTTTAGCCGCCATGGGGTATTGGGGGAGCTCGCGACAGACAGTCGTATTCTACAGCCACTTGATGTACTTGCTTCAGAAACCATGTCCAAGTTCAGGCCATTGTTGTAAACAAGAATTTGTAACAGCTCGCTTAATCACTTGCTCTCCAGTGAAGCCGGGCCAGTGGCCATCACGTGTAGCACTAGCTAGTGTCGGCTAGTCGGCCGCTTCTGCCTGGAAATCTAATATCAGAATTCAGAAAGGGAGAAAGTCACGAGCACGCGTTAGATTTTTCCACAATTCTCTTACCTCTAACGCAAGAATTTCTAATACAAAGTGTGCCAGCTATTGATACCCGTGTGGCGTGTGCTATAAGCCACTCTTAACTGTTTCCTCTAATGAACTATTATATTCTAATCTGAATTTACGTTTTCCCTAACCTTTTTTACCTGCATCTGTATGAAAACTAGCTGATCTAGTGTGTTAGTCTTCAAACCGTAACCATTAGAAGAAAACGAACCTGATGGTTTAACTGACGAGGTTCAGAAGCGATAGCTGTAGAAATGTGATGCGATGGCATGTAAGAATCGATGTGACTCCTTTTGAGATGTCGTGACGCGTTGATTGGAATCAGCAGAAAGATGAAGCATCGATGATCTGCACTGTTCACGTTTCACGGCATAAAAATTGTTGACACTGCTGAGAACGCACGTCAATGGTTCAGTGTATGTTCAAGTTAAGTCAAATACTTTTTAGAAAAGACACAGTAAGATGGACGTTGCCCAGCCTACTACTTCAAAGACGAAAGGGCCGATAGGTTTATTTAGGTTTGCAAGTCAGAAGCTGTTGTTGGCACAAAGGGATATATATCATTTCAAAGTGTTTGGTCGATCGGAGCTGTGGTGCTATGCTAAACGGGGGCTCGGATGGGATATGACCGATCTATAGTTTTTGAGATAAGGTCATCCATGTTAGTGGCCTGTTCGTTTCGCTGATAAGCTATGACTGAAAGTACCGTTGGCTGATTTGTTGTGAGAGAAAAATATTGTTCGTTGGCTGAAAAAGTACGGCTTATAAGCCAAGCGAACAGAGCGTAGGTGTTTAGTTTTGTGGATGGGACGTAAATAGTTAACTCATGGTGCTTCTTAACTTGGGAACATTTAATGATATATTAATCAATGACAAATATTGGCATGATATTTTTTATTAATAATAAGATACGTTAATTATCATTAATCTCATTCTATTTAACACAAATTAACAACAAAATTGACTAGAACTGCTTCTAATCAATAATGATATTAACATAGTTATTAAATAACAACAGGATGATTAATTGGTTACTAAAGGTAAGGTTAGCAAAGGTGGATGGCTTCATCCGACCAATTTTCATTGGACAGGCTCTTTTAGTATCTAGCAGAATATTCCCTTGATATTATAAACAGCTTTATCCACTTTGCTCCAAATTAAACACCATCAAAACTTGGACCGTCATCTCCCATCCATTCTCATCTTAGAAACCAAACATACCCTAAAGGCATCGTTTTGGCTGGTTATACTCTCCAAACGGTACAAGAGAGCTACCGGGTGGAATAGATGGTGTTTGTAGACTTGTAGTTGCACAGATTCAAACTCCAGTCTCAGCGCTGCATTCAGATGTGGCTGCCATGTCTGGGGGTCACACCCACACCTGAACTTGGAACATACACATTCACTGATCACTGTATTAGCTCTTGACATTGTTGTGCCCTAAGGTCCCTCTTCTCCACAAAGCCTACCGTCACCGTATTTACAGAGGTCAGCTTAGATTAGTCCAAATTGGGTCGGCTCGAAACCGCTGTTCCTTTCACCTAGGGTCAGCAAAACCAGTGGTTTTGCCGCCATTGGAGGTCGCGACAGACAGTCGTATCCTACAGCCACTTGATGTACTTGCTTCAGAAACCATGTCCAAGTTCAGGCCTTTGTTGTAAACAAGAGCTTGTAACAGCTCGTTTACTTACTACTACTAGTATTTATTCTCAAGTGAAGCCGGGCCACTGGCCATTACTTGTAGCACTAGCTGCTGTACTTGATCAGGAGCTCTGAAGTTTGTTTTGGCCGCTTCTGCCTGCAAATCAAAGAACAGAATTCAGAAAGGGAGAAAGTCATCAGCACGCGTCAGATTCTCCCACAATTCTATTAGTACCTCTAATCTGAATTTATGTTTTCCCCAACCCTTTTGATCTGCGTCTGTATGAAAACTAGCTGATCTCGTTTCTCGTGCGTGTGTCAGCAGAAAGATGAAGCGTCGATGATCTGCACTATTCATGTTTCACGGTATAAAAATGGTCGACGCTGCTGAGAACACACGCCAGTGGTTCAGTGTATGCGGCTGTTCAAGTTAAGTCAAATACTTAACAAATGCCATCGGCAAGACATTAAAAATGAAAAACACAGTAAGATGGGCGTTGGCCAGCCGACTTTCAAAGTCAAAGAGCCGGATAGGTTTGTTTAAGTTTGCAAGTCAGCGGCTGTCGTTCGCACGAAGGGAGATATATCATTTCAAAAGGGTTTGGTCGGTCGGAGCCAACGCACGACCATCGACCCAACGGTTCAATACTCCCGAAATTAGCCTCTGAGTAATAATTGTGACCTCAAGCACCATATACATAGACAATTACCCTTCATAGGAGCACAAATTATAAGAGGGGGAATGGTTACTTTGCTCAATCAAATGTCAATATATCATCCAAAAACTTGTTGAAAACATTCACTTAGGTGGGTAAAATCTACTGAGATAATATGACGCATGGAATAGATGCGGTTAAGCTCGACAAAGTACAAGAACAACCATCTCCGGCAGTCATCGTGAAATCCATCTTATGGGGATAATCGATATTCCAACGCTCAGTGCTTGGGAGAGTAAAAGTCAATCAGTCGCTCATGATCTCACTTCCATCTGAATTTTCAGAGGCATCAGTAACATCACCTAGCTCTTCAGTCTCTTCTCTGTCGGTTTCCATAGCATCAACTTCAGACTCTTCATCATCAGTGTCCTTGTCTTCATAAATTATCGGTGGTGGCACCTCCTCATCAGCTTCATCATCAGCAATCTGGATCATAATAGTAGGATTAATTGTAATTTCGAAAATGGTCACCCGTTGCTGGGAAGGAAACTTACCTCGCTGAAAAGGTAATCTAGAGTGGTGGAGAGTTGCAATGCCGATTTGAATGTTGACGTTCTTGCATCTATAAGCTGGAAAAAATGTAGCCAGTAAAATCTGTGTCCAATAGTAAACATGACTTAAATTGCTATCATGCTATATGAACTGTACAAGAACCCAAAAACTGGTAGGATAGACTTTTTGAGGCTACATTGTCTTGTTGCAGACCAAACTCAGCATGTCCAGGGAGGAGTGATGAGTAGAATATCCTTAACAGCCCGTTTGGATGTTGGTATTCAGGCCCAGAATTTGGAATTGGCATTGGCACCCCCTAATTCTATTGTTTGGATGGTCTTGGTATTGGCCTTTGGAAATGGGCTCCAATACCATGCGGCATTCAGTCTACCTGCGCAACATATGAAGAAAATATCTACATGAAGAAGACTACGTCTAGCTATACAAATTAGGATCACACCAGCAAACATCATAGTACCACATGCTGGAGCATCACACCAACATATATACATCCAAGTACCACCAGACTAGTACCATCAATCACATCATAGTACCACATGTTGGAAAGGATGTGATTGATGGTACTAGTCTGGTGGTACTTTGATGTATATATGTTGGTGTGATGCTCCAGCATGTGGTAGTATGATGTGTGCTGGTGTGATCCTAATTTACATAGCTAGACGTAATGTTCTTCACGTAGATATTTTCTTCATATGTTGTAGATATTTTCTTCATCTGAATCGGCCGCTCCCCTTTCTTCCCCACGCGACATTCGTCTAGACTCGTGCCATGGCAGCCTCGCTCCCTCTCGCTCTTGCTCTCTCCCCCATGGCGACCCTTCCCTATCGCTCTCGCTCTCTCCCCCATTGCGACCCCTCCCTCTCGCTCGCTCCCCCATGTCGACCCCTCCCTCTCGCTCGCTCCCCCATGGCGACCCCTCCCTTTCGCTCGCCATGCCCGGGATCGAGCTTCCCCATGGCGGCCTCGCTCGCTCCCCCCTGCTGTTGGTGAGCCGCCGGGGTGGAGCGCCCCCCATGGCTGTGGCTGCCGAGGTTCACTTGCCATGCCCGGGGTCGAGCTCCCCTTGCCGTTGAGATTGCCCCTGCTTTCCATGGACGCCGCCGTCGAGCTCCCCCGCGATTGAGCTCTGCACGCCATGGATGCCGCTGTTGAGAGTTTCAATTCTATGGTTTTGCATCCAAACAGGTATTGGATTTAAGCTACTTGCTAGGATTCCAAAAAACAATTCGATGGTCGTCTGAACAATAATATTCAAATTGTGGCCATTTCAATACTATGGCTGCTTTGGTATTGAACCCAATTCAATTCCAACCCCCTCAATATCTACCATCCAAACGGACCCTAATACAGTGCAATTTCACTTTTAAATCAGGCAGTAAGATTACAAGCATGAATCATCAATAAATGATCACCAGGATGAGTGTTCCTTTCAAGCATAATTTAATGTTGGCACGCAGGGTTCTATTAGAGTTTTTTCATATAACTTCTTAGAGACAGATATTGCATTGAACATTCTTCACAGCAACGGGGTTACTTCGGTTTACTAACCTGGTAGAGCGAGTTGAGCAATGACAGAGAAAACTCCTGAGACACTATGCTGCTCATGTGTCGATTTAGTAAAGTTTGCAGCCATGGGAGTAAACAAACCAACACTGCGCCCCTGAGGAGGTAAAGGTCTAGAAATTAGTCAGTTGTACCAAATTGTGATAACCAATTAAAGAGTAACACTGAAACTTAGAAATGTACAGCGTTAGCATCCTTCGAAGTAGCCAGGATCCTCGATCCCAAAAGGTAAACAAATCATGATAATATACAAATCCGCACTATGTTTAAACATATCATGACAATATACACATCATTACAGCAGAATAAGGAACTCAACAAGCAGAAAAAGTCACTGGGATCAGGATGTCAACACTATGCTTATAAATTACAATGAACATACATATACAAATAAGATCTGGATACACACCATCTTACATGCTTATGCATTCCAATGGACACAAATATATGAATCAGATCAGATATGCATAAACATCATGTTGTCTCTCAGCAGCCATTCATGTGTAATTATATAACTAGTTTCCAAACCACAGTCCCCAACAGCAAGGCAAGGAGTGGAGAAAGCCACAAAAACCATGACAATAATAATAAATGATTAGGAAAGAATAACAAGAGACTAATTACTGTAAGAATTGGAAGGCCCTGGTTCAAGCATGAATACATAGTTGATGGCGCGCAAGCCCCACATGGGCCATCTCATACTCAATGAATTATCTCCAGTTACATGCACCACATAACCTTTATGTATTAAATCGACACAAAACACCTCCACAGAATATTACCTAGATTGTATTTGCAACACAAAGAACTTGAGAAGCTTCACAACATCTGCCGGTGTTAGGAGTGATATAGACTTTGTGATAACCTGTGTAACCCAGCAGTAAATTATGAGACATAGTGAACTCTCTGCAATTCGTCAAGAACAATCTGAATGTTACTGAACTTTAGTAAATATACGGATTACCAAATTTTGACTACGGTTTTCATACAACCTATTCTGTTTATTTCCAATTTTCTCAAGAAATAAAATCATTAACATGGGAGTAGCAAGAGAAAAGACGACTATATATGATCAACCTAAGACTAGAACACATTCAGTTAAACCATCCAATTCACCATTCAGCCAAGTACAATTGATCAAGAGCAGTTCTGTAGTTTTCCTTTTCTAGTTATGATATAATTCTATTGACCTGAAGAAAGGAAAACATGTGAGACTAGCATCACCTAAACTTGCATATGCCAAACAGAGTGTGCAGGCCTACTTACAGACACAAACATATGCTGCTTTGGACATCAACATTGTCTCCCAAAGAAAACTTTTGAGTGCTGAGTATGTTTTATTGAGACAAATGCATATATGGTTTTTTACTTGTCTAGTCTAAGAACTTTGAACGATATTGATAGTCCAGCTTCATAAGCTTGATAGCATGTAATGTCAAATCAACAAAGATTTTTTACTAGAGGCAGCAAAACTTTCATCAGTGATAACAGGGATGAAGTTGATTTCAGATTAGATGGGCAGTACAACCAACAAATGATATTTATCTTCTTAATGCAATGATGCGCAGCTCTCCTGCATCTTTGAGAAAAAAAAAAAAACTAACAAAGGATAAGAGCCAGAAGGAGAAGATGCTTTCACCAAACTTAGTACAGAAAACAATACCTTCTCATCTCTATTATACAAGCAAGTTAACAATGCTACGTTATCATCAGCACGAAGAGCTTGCTTCAGCAAGATATGGACTGAATCTGCACTTGGTGGTGCCATAGAGAGCGATTGCTTTTCACTATCACTCATTCCATTCTCTCTATTGATCAGATTCAGGGTTGCTAGTTTTTCCTCCATAGTAGGTTCATCAAGATTATACTCTGACATTTCCTCACTGATGACTGTGCCTGAAACTTCCCAAAGAAAAAAAAAATGCAAAAGCCAGTTAAGTAAAAAGAGCAAGAAAATAAAGGGTGCCCTTAACTCTGTTCATCCATAGTTAAATAGTTAGTGCACGAGATAATCAACTTTTCAACTCCAGCAGTGTTATATATTGAAAAAAGAACTGTGCCATTTGTATAGGAGATGTAAACGAAAGTCAGAATTTCAATTTTAAAGAGGTGCTAAACTTATCTAGGACATGTCTCACCATTAGTAGAATCCAAAACAGATGATGTTCTCTTCTTTCCTCTTTCTTTTTTCTTTGCACTTCCTTTTTTCTTTTCTTTTCCTTGATGAGTGGGGGTTGTCTTCTCTTGCAAATCCATAACTCCAAATTACTAGTTATTCACGGTTGCTGCAAAAGAATAGCAGCTTAGATCAATGACACACATCTAAACAGGGTTCCAAAAAAGCAACACTAAGAGCGCGCTGAAGCGCTAAGCGGACGGGTAACGCTTCGCTTTGGGGCATAAGCGTTCCCAAAGCGGCGCGACAGCCTTGGTGGAGCAGTGGCTGCTGGCTCCCGCCGCCCGCGTGCGGCTAGTAGCGCAGCCGCCGGGGGCGGGCGCCGTCGACGGTCCAGCGGAGGCGGGAGGGGAGAGGGAGGTGCGCACGCAGGGTCGCCGGCCGGTGTGCAGAGGACCGGAGGCGAGGGCGCGAGGCGACTGGCTAGAGGCGGGAGGGGGAGCCGCTGACACCGCCGCCGAGCCTGTGACTGCCCCGCCGTCACTGAGAGCCCGAGCCTGAGCGCCAACGCCGTCGCCTGCGTGCCGAGCGCGAGTGGGGGAGGGAGCAGAAGATGGAGCGCCGGAGCAAACCAAGCTGGGCTAGGGTTATCCTATTGGGCCATTACATCGTTTTGGGCTATGAATGCGAAGTAGAAATAAGTTCTGGGCCAAATTTCAGGGTAACCTCGACTATCCTTTGAGCCCGCCTACTAACCATCACACTCACAGACTCACAGTCATTAGTTTGCTAGGCGATTCTTAAAAATAATTACTAACCATCACACTCACAGACTCACAGTCATCAGTTTGCTAGGCGTTTCTTAAAAATAAAAACAGTTTGCTATGCGCAAAATCTGCTTATTTCAATAATACTAGTATAATGCTCGTGCTAACGCTACGGTAAAACACAAAACAAAATTCATTAAGATTCACATCTTATATATTGACCAAATATTTTTGTCATAGTAAAATATATGAGTCTACAATTATACCGTAATAGCAAATCATTGAGCGAAAGATAATTTTATCTCTAATTTGAAGAATAAATATTGTTCTTTCAACCAAACCATCCAAAATACATCACCCGAAAATGAGTTATTTGGATTCCTGCCATTATAATTTTTAAAGTTTGAACATACGCCGTCACAATTTACATATTTGGAAAACTACCATTACAATTCTATCTCTAGTCTATCCATGCCATTTTCTATGTTCCCCACGTACATGGGCCCACTTACAAGCACGTATGCCTACCAGAACGTGTATAGACGTTAAGTCCCTTACTCCTCCGTTAGAACGAGTCCGCCCACGGCAGAGGAGCGCTCGCCGCGGCGGCCGACGCGAGAGGCGGAGCGGGAGTGCTCGCCCGCAGTGGCCTGCGTGCTCGCGAAGCAGGCGGCGCTCGCCCGCGGCGACCTGCCGCGCCAGAGGTCATCGCTGAGCTCGGACACGGGAGGCCCAAGGCCACGCACACATTCGGGACACGCGCGAGCGAGATGAACATGCTGCAAGAGTCGCACGTGTTCGGGACACAAGCAACATTCGCTGGCATCTCAACAATCTGTAATTTGCATGATGCAGCACTACTCTATAACAATTCGTCGTCATCTCATCAGTACTGCATTCACTGAACATCTGAACGAGCACTCTGCACCAGAGGAAGAAGGGACGAGGACGAACGAGAACAGGGGCATGCATGGACCTTGATGAAGACGACGCCGGAGCCCATCAACCTAACCCCGATCTCGGTGTTCGCGTGCGGCCCCTGCCCCCGGGACGTCCGCGTCCGCCCCTTCGTCCCCTGTCTATGTCGCCCTGCCCCGGATCCGCGCCTGCGTGTCAGCAAATGGAGGAAGAAAAGAGGAATCGGAGCAAGGGCGAGGCAAGAGGAATCGGAGCAAGGGCGAGGCAGCAGAGCAGGAGGAACTGGAGCAGACGAAGCTTTAGTTGCAGTTTAGAATATTTGGTTTACAATGTTCATGCCTTTCTCTGTGGCCTAAGCCTTCTCATATACGCAACAGACTCACGCACGCATACATACCAGGCTCACTCATTCTCCCACTGAGGCCCAAACACCCGAACGTTCTTCTTCTTGGGCCGAGCAGGCCTTCCTCCTACCGAGCCCGGCACCGCAGCCTCCACTTGCTCATTCGGCACAGAGTGGATGCCATCAGTCCTGACATCCCCTCTCCCTTGCACGCCTGGATGTCCCCAAACAGCAGCGCGCGAAAACTGTTGACGAAGGTACTCTAGATCCTCCCATGTTGATAGAGATGAAGGCAACTGAGACCATTTGATGAACCCTTGACGCACAGGAACGGTACCTTTGAAGATGGAGCAACGTTGAAGAATCTTCTCAGGAATACTCCAACGAACGGAAGAAGGAGGCAGAGTCTTCTCCACAACATGATGACCGCCCACGGCTTTCTTAAGATGAGACACATGAAAAACAGGGTGAATAGAAGATGAAACAGGAAGCTCCAACCGGTAGGCGCCGGACCCAATACGCTCCAAGATCCGAAAGGGCCCGAAAAACTTGAATGCTAGCTTCTGGTTGGCGCGGTCGGCCAATGACGATTGCACATAGGGTTGTAGCTTAAGGAAAACCCACTCATCAACTTGAAACTCGTGCTCGGAACGGCGTTCATCCGCCTGCTTCTTCATGCGCTGCTTAGCTCGATGAAGATGTTGTTTGATCAACTGAGTCATCAGATCACGGTCCTGCAACCACTCAGACAGATCAGCGATAGGGTGATCATCAGCAGCCGGTAGCCCAAACTGGAGAGGAGCAAACCCATACAGCACCTCGAATGGAGAACGGCCGAGAGCCGAATGAAGCAAAGTATTATACCAGAATTCTGGCACATCCTACCAGGAACTCCAACGGCGTGGACAAGCATGAACATAACATCTGAGAAAAGCCTCCAAGCACTGATTGACCCTCTCTGTTTGGCCATCCGATTGCGGGTGATATGCCAAACTCATACACAGATCGACCCCAGCCAATTTGAACAGCTCATGCCATAAATGACTGGTAAAGATACGATCCCGATCGGAGACAATAGTGTTGGGCAACCCATGCAACTTGTAGACTTGGGACAAAAATAGCTTAGCTACCCCAGCAGCAGTGAAATGATGCTTAAGGCCCAGGAAATGTGCATACTTGGAAAAGGTGTCCACAACAACCAAAATACAGTCAAAGCCGCCAGATAAAGGAAGACCCTCAATAAAATCCATAGAGATTACCCACCAAGCATGATCCGGAACCGACAAAGGTTGCAGGAGGCCAGGTAACCGTGAACGGTCCGGCTTGGCTTGCTGACAAGTGAGACAGGAACGGACAAAGACTTGGACTGCTGCTTTCAACCCTATCCAGGCAAACAACTGCTTGATACGGCGGTAAGTGACTGGAATCCCGGAGTGACCTCCCACAGGGCTGGTGTGGAGAGCAGCAATGATACGAGTCTGGAGCTCCTCATTATGACCGATCCAGACATGCTGATTATAGCGTAGTAATTCATCCCGAAAAGTGAAACAGGGAACAGTCGCAGGATCAAGGATCAGTTTAGCAATCAGCTGCTGTGCATGGGCATCGGATTCATAAGAAGCAGCCACCTCTTGCAACCATTGTGGTTGAACTACAGAGACCGCAGAACATTACCGTGCTGGTACGCGAGACAAAGCATCAGCAGTGTGATTATCCACGCCTTTACGATACACAATCTGGTACTGCAATCCAAGGAGCTTGGTAAAAACTTTTTGCTGCTAAGGCGTATGCAGTCGCTGCTCTGACAGTTGCACCAAACTCTTCTGATCAGTCATAATGCGGAACTCAGCATACTGTAAATAGCTACGCCAATGATCCAGTGCCAAAAGGATGGCTAGGTATTCCTTCTCATATGTAGACAGACCTTGAGATCGGGGACATAGGGATTTGCTGAGGAAAGCTAGAGGATGACCATCTTGTGTAAGCACTGCACCAATGCCCGTCCCACTGGCATCTGTCTCCACAGAAAATGGTTTGGAAAAATCCGGTAAAGCCAACACTGGAGCAGATGTCAGGGCCTACTTCAGAGCATGAAAAGCAGCTTCATGGACTGTCGACCATAAGAACAAAGCTCCTTTCTTCAACAAGTCTGTTAGAGGCCAGGAAATTACCCCAAAATGCTTCACAAAATGCCTGTAGTAGCCCGCTAACCCTAAGAAACTGTGAAGCTCCTTAGCCGAAGATGGCACTGGCCAATTCAACACTGCCTGAACCTTGTCTGGGTGAGTCGCCACTCCCTGCTCCGAGATAACATGCCCCCAAATATTTCAACTGGCGTTGGGCGAAGACACATTTGGAGCGTTTAACTTGCCACTGATCACGGCGTAAGAGATCCAACACCTGCCGAAGGTGGACCAAATGTTCTTCAAGCGATTGGCTGTAAATAAGGATATCATCAAAGAAAACCAACACTCCCTTACGAAGCAACGATGCCAGGGTAGTATTCATTGCCTTCTGGAATGTGGCCGGGGCCCCCGTGAGTCCAAATGCCATAACCTGGAACTCGTACTGACCTGAATGAGTTTGAAAAGCTGTTTTGGGTTCTTCACCCGGCTGGAGGCGAATTTGATGATAGCCGGCTGTGAGATCCAAACAAGTAAACCACAAAGCATGAGTCAGCTCATCCAACAACTCCTCGATCACCGGTACCGGGTATTTGGCCTTAACAGTCACTGCATTCAAGTGCCAAAAATCCACACAGAATCTGAATGACCCATCCTTCTTCTTGACCAGCAATACCGGAGACAAAAATGGACTGTTACTAGGTTGAATGATGCCTGCCCTGAGCATATCGGTTACTTGCCTCTCAATTTCATCCTTGACAGCAGGCGGGTAGCGATAAGGACGCACTTGCACGGGCGGCGCTCCCGGAATCAGAGGTATAGCATGATCCAAAGGTCGTGCAGGAGGATAACCAGTGGGAGGAGCAAAAACTGAATCAAACTCTTGCAATAGTTCAGATACTGCTGGATGAACCAGGGTGTGTTGAGAAGTGTCCTCAGCTGACAAAGCCGTCACTTGAATAACTAAACCCTCTAGTAATGCCATCAACTTGCCTTGCAAGCGAACCATAGTCTGGCCATGAGGAATCAAGAGCCACTTGTGCTACCAATCAATCTGCATCGGGCTATGACGTGCCAACCAGTCCATGCCAAGAATCATATCATATGACGGCATAGGCAAAGCCAAGAAATCTGAACTAAACTGACACTGTTGCACTTCCCATGAGAGCTCACTGAACAACTATGGGCACTCGATGATGTTACCATTAGCAATGCGAACTCGAGGTGGAACTACCAGAGATTGGCCACCAGTCAGCTTACTAGCTAGATCAGTACTGACAAAAGAACAAGTACTGCCAGAATCCACCAAAATCTGAACTGGAATGCCTTGGACTAAACCCTCGAGATGAATGGATCGAACTGGAGAAGAAGCAGCCACTGACGCTAGCACCTAGGCAACAAAAACTTGTGCTGAAGTCTCCTCATCAGTGACTTGATCAACACCATCAGGTTCATTCGAATTACACATGTTCCAGAACTCCTGGAGAGCGTGCAACTGAAGGGCTTCAGGACATTTGTGGTCGCGAGACCATTTCTCTCCACGTCGAACACACAAGTCGCGGGCACGCCTGTAAGACCGCAGCGTGTTTAATTTGTCCTCCATGCCCTGGGGTCGACGGTCATTTGTCAGAGCCCCACCCGCAGCTGCCCAACCGCCACGATCAGGAGCGGTGGCCGTCGGTAGCATAGGCAAAGACTTGGACGCCGATCTCCTTCGCCCAGGATCCACCAGCTCTTCCTGCAACAAGGCGAGAACGCATGCAGCATCCACAGAAGATGGGAGTTGCATATGCACAGCAGAACGAATGTCATCCCTTAACCCATCCACAAAACGCATAGCATAGAACAGGGGATCAGTAGTTTTGCCATAAGCTATGAGTTGATCAACTAACCCAGTAAACCTATCAGCATACTCCTGAACATTTCCAGTTTGACGTATGTGAAACAACTGACGGATCAACAACTCATACCGATCTCGACCAAAATGATCTAGGACCAACTGACAAAACTCTTCCTAGCTAACCTTCTTCACCTTTGGGTCCAAAGATTGCAACCAGCGAGATGCAGCGCCTGTCATCCGCATCGTGGCTACACAAATCCATTGACTGGGCTCAACAAAATACATGTCAAAATAGTCATCACAACGACTGAGCCACAACTTTGGATCCTCTCCATCAAAAACTAGAAAATCCATCTTCGGTAACTTGCTACTAGAATACTGAGGTCCCCAATGCGCGCGATACTCGTGTGGCGCACCCTCAACACTAGAAAACTCCCGATCCCCCATGTCCAAAGCAGAACTAGAAAGAGACCGATGCAGGACAAACTGATGGGCGGGCTGGGGAAGGGGATGGATGGTTGGCTTACCCTTGACCGAGGGCTGAGCCATGGACTTGAACCCCCGGTGATGATGTGCAACGTCGTGCCCAACAGACAGGCTGATGGCCGGGTGCCCGGCAGATGATGTCGCCGCGGCCACCATGGGATGGGACTTCAGGACACCAGCGGAAGTCGCCAGCTCCAAGTCGATCACCACATGACTCACAGATTTGCGAAGGGCAGTCATCTCCTCGCGCAACTGCTCCACCACCGCATCGGACTTGCGGACTGCCCCCAACTCCGAGCGCAGCTCTACCACCGAAGCATCCACCTTGGGCTTCCATTCATCGAACACCTTAGAGGCATCCTCCAACCGGTTGAATCGATCCACGATGGAATACTCCACTGCCCCGATCCGCTTGCCCAGCGACACCTCCACCTCCCTGATACGTTCCCCGAGGGACGATTCGAGGTGGGTCTTCACGGACTTGAGCTCATCCATCAGGAGCTTGGTGTTGGAATCCATGGCACCGAAATGCTTATGGAATCTGGTAAAATGGTAGTGGATAATTTCGTGGGGTTCTAGGATGTGGATATGATAGATCGGCCAAGGAACGATAGGCTCTAGATACCAATTTGTCAGCAAATGGAGGAAGAAAAGAGGAATCGGAGCAAGGGCGAGGCAGCAGATGTAACACCTCGGTTTTACGATCCTTTTAGCGCCGCGATTTAGGCCTCAGTAAAGTTTTCGAAACGAGTTTCTCGGACTTTTGATTTAAAACGTATTCGACGCGATACGCGAATCCAGTGTGACTTAGTTCGCGGACTCAAGTAAACGCTCAAGTTGAATCACGCCGGGCGTAGAAATAATTAGGAATGTCGAACGACAATTCGAGCCAATTGATAGCAAACGGTTCGTTCTATTAAATTAAGCATGAAAAGCAATGTTTATAAATAAAATAAAACCCATTCATAAATAGAACAATATATATATAGCTTTTGAATAGAAATTTAAATTCGAGCTTGCAGAAATTTTCTGGTGCCTAGACGTTGCAAATTAACTAAAGTAGTGAACCGTTATATATATATACACACACACACACATATATATATATATATATATATATATATATATATATATATATATATATATATATATATATATATATACATGTTACGGCAGTAACATTAAATCAAAGTACGTGCATGCATGCTGTCGATTATCTCATTCAATTGTTTGTTCGTACACATGCACACACACACATATATATATATATATATATATATATATATATGAGGGGGGAATGGACTTACCGTGTGCTGCGCTGTGGGTTGCTTGCATGTCCGTTTCTGCGTCCTCTGAATCTGCTGCTGCCTCTGCCTGTTTGGTCCTTGTCTGTCTCCGATTGTTTTTCCACGCCGTGCCACGGAGGTGCCTGTACGTGCACATTGGTCTTTGTCGTTCAGTCACTACGCGTCAGGTCTGGCCGGGTCACCTCCATGTCGGCAGCAATGCTTCTCTCTTCCTTTCTTTTTAGCTGCCGAGCGCTCAACTTGTTCATAGAGAAGTAATTAACTATCCAGCACAAGGATACAAGCTACTCGCTTTGTCATTTTGCCATACCCCTGATGGCGTGATCCATCTTGTTTTGTTCGTTTCCCCTGATCGACAACGCGTCCATGTCAGGAAGGTCGCACACGCTACTGCCTCCTACCCTCTGCTCTTTCCACTTCTTAAGGACGCCAGGCCGCTGCTCGACGAGCCCACCCCACTCTCCACTACCAGTTCGCAGAAGCAGTCTCTCCTCTGCTCCCACTCCTTCTCTCGGTCGGGTCCGGCACACCACTCCTCTCGCTGCTGCTGCCTCGCGCGAGCACCCTGCCATGGCCGCGACCCGCACGCCACCACCGGGCGCGTCACGCCCGCCCGCCGTGCTACCCACTGCTCCATGCGCCGAACCACAGCAGCCGCGCTGCCCTTTCACGCCGGCCGTACCGCACCAGCCAAGCCCCCCGGAGCTCCTCGGCCGTAGCCATCCGCGCGCGCGGGTTTCGGTGTCCGTGTTCGCCGTTGCCACCCTCCCGTGCGCCATGCCGCTGGTGTCCCATGCCGTCCCAGAGCCAACCGCGGCTCCTCCGTGCCCGCGCGCTCGAGCCGTCGCGGCCACGCCACCGCCCCGGAGTCCGTGCTGCACCACCGCGGCGCCGCCCTCCTCTGCTTGCCTCACGCAGCTCTGCCTGCCAGGCCACCGTGCCGTGCTTCGCCGTGGTCCGTGCCGTGGTCAGGCCGCGCACGGTCGTGTCCGCGTGCCTCTTCCATGCCCGCGCGCCGGTGCTCTTGCTACTGCTCCGTGCCTCTCAACCGCAGCAGCGCCGCCGCTCGGTTCCTCTGTGCCGAGGCTCTGCTCTGGAGATTGAAGGAGGGTATGAATCCAAGCCGAATTTTTGTACAGGGTTCTTATCGCAAAATACGTGACACGAGTAAATAGTGCTTGTGTCCTGCGGGTTAGTTTCGAGAAAACGCAGGGACATTTTTGCGAAAGTCGCCTGACTGGTTTGGGGCAGGCCACGCTTGGGCCGGTCTGTTGGGCCGCGCGCGCCTTGCTGGGCCGGCTTGCCGGCGACCGCTGCTGGGCCACGCGCCGTTACCGCGCGTCTCACTGTGGCTGGACCGCTGCCCATGGCCTGCTCGCTGCCTCGCCCGGGCCGCTGGCCATGCGCCGCGCCTGGGCCGTCCACTGGTCAGATGCCTGCCTGGGCCTCGTGGTCGCCCGCGTGGGCCGCGCTGGCCGTGGTTGGCCCAGGTGTCTGTCTTTTTGTAGTTTTTGTTTAAAATGGCTGAAACTTGCAAGATCAATATAAAATTGTGTAGTTGTCCAAAAATGATGAAACCAATTGTGTTAAGTTTCTAAAATCATGATCTACTTGCTAGTATAATTTGTTCACATAGTTGGATAATAATCTTAGGAGCTATATAATTAATTTGGGATACTTAATAATGTAAAAAGACAACTTGTAGGAATTGTTCTGATAAATTGGCTATTAGTATTGAATATGAAATTGTATAGTAGGCTCCCAGCAATATTAGTACCCACCGTAAATTTTGTAGCTCCAGAATAACTAGTTGCTAATTAGCTAATGATGGCTTATTGCGAAAAAGGATTTAATCGATAGAATGAAATAAAAGAAACAACTTGGGTTTATATAACTAAGAATTGTTGAGAAATAATGCCTTGTTCGACAACACGGATATGTAGCCTAAGTATGGTCGTCGTTAGATCTGGCTTGTTAACGTGAGCGGCGTAAAGCGTATCTATACGAGTCACGATTGCAGTCAATTAATTATATCTTTGCATGGCATTACATTGCATATCATAATAGGGACATCGCTGGATCACGGAGTCATCGGGAGTTGCTGGAGAAATGGTGCTTTTGGAGATCATGTCACCATGATGAAAAGCTAACTTCTGATTATATTTTACCCAGGCAAGCCCCGGTGCATAACCCCTACCTTTCTGCAGCTTAAATTATATTTGTGCATTAAGTTTCAAGGAGTTGAATGAAACCCACTTGTATATATATCTTTATTCCTATGAGTCTTACTAGTATGACAGGATCGTGTAGAATGCTATGCTACAGGACTTCGGTAGAAGTCGAGTGATTGCCTGTCATTCGCGAAATATAGGAGATATGTTACTATATGATTATCACTTGGAATATATAAATGGTGGAAATGAAAATGGTGACCGGACAGGTAATGGTTTGGGTATTGGTGAGTGTAAGAAGTTGTGTCACCGCGGAGGCAGGTCATAGCTTGGTTACACCGTTTCTCCCTGTCTGGTCGATTAAGGACTGATCGTTGCATATGACTCTAGGCAGGTCACAGACTTATTATCCCGAGCACATACTTGTGTATGGACGCTTAGAAGACTTGTTGCTCTCTTGTCGCGGATCCGGTTCTTTCCGGACCGACTGTTAGGGTTTTATTTTGGTGGAGGAGGTCCTTGCGCCGCACTGAGTCCAGGACTCAGGGGCGGGGGCTTGGAGTCCCAGTTTGGACGGGGACCTGGACACCCGGGACATGAGAGTGATGGGTTGGTCCTACTTGTGCCTGGGGTACAAGCGGGGCGTGTGTTTTTAGGGGTACCCAGCTGGGGGCATTAATTCACAAATCGCCGGGCTATCCGGTACGGCTTGTCTACGGTTTAGCATCGTAGTAAGAACTAAAAGATGGAAGGTGGACAAAGGAAATCTGATTGCTTACCACCTGCTTGAAAGTAGCACAGGTGCTTACATAGAATGGTTAGCTAATGAACCAATGCGGCTTTTAATAAAAATCGAATATAAGGACGCACGTTTAGTAATGCTTCCTACAAATGCAATGAACCCACAAGCCAAATAGCTTTGCATATCCTTGGAGTCTTTTCTTTTCTCCTATCGGGTAAGTCTTGCTGAGTACAATTGAGTACTTAGGGTTGTATTCCCCCTGTTGTAGGTAACTAGTGGAGGCTTGAGCTGACCTTTGTGTGTGGATTCCTCCTGGTGGGCTCAGCGAGGATTTCCTTTACACTGCGATCATAGTTGTTATTTATAACTCTCGCCAAATGCTTTTATAAATGGAAGTTTAATAATCTGTTGTTGTAGTTTATATGTCGATACTTCATCATGTCATTAATAGAGGTTTATTTCCGCTGTAACTCTGTTCACATGTTTCTATTCCGCTGTTCAATTAAATTGTTTATAACTCTGATAATATGATTTCATTCCGCTGTTATATTAATAAATATTATACTCTGCTGTTGTGTTAAAAGTGATGTAAGAAATGGTTACGAATGATGTAAGCTTTATTCTCTCATTTGTGATCCTAATGGCAAAAATGTGGATTTTCGGGTTCTCCCCTGGGGTGTGTCCGACGGAACCGAGTAATCTAGTGTTCTCCCTCGAGTGCTTAGTGTCTAATGGAAGATGAGCACTCCTGTGAGGCATCACATTAGGCGGTTCTGCCACAAGTGGTATCAGAGCATAAATGAGGAAATAAAGCTTCGAAAACCTTTTCTAAACTAAAATTTGACAACCCATTTTTGCAAAAAGTTAGGCGTTTGTATGCGAAGTTATATAAGTAGCCCTATTACTATGGTTATGTATCCAGGATAGATGGCACTCTGCTGACTTAGATAGGCTTGATCAAGTTTCCTGCAGGTACACTGACTCGAGCATAGTTCGATAGTATCGACTAGTTACAGGGAGGAGAACGATGTGTCAAAATTCTGAGAACGATTGCCCTATATGTGGCAATAGTGAAAGGACGTATAGGACATGCATTCATGCATATCATGCCTATGCATTGTAGTACTCATATTACTTGCAGATACGCCACCCATAGGTGTCACGCGTGTCGTATTGTGCACGACTGACTCGTCCTGTTCTAGAGTTAGGTCTGAACGGTGGCTTCGTGTTTCGCGTTCGCCCGTGGTTCACACCGGTCGTGACCCACGTCTTCCCATACCTCTTTCTGCGCTCTTGTTGGACCCTTGCCCTGCAGTCATACTAGTCAGTAATGGCATCGCACGTCGCTCGCCTCGAACGTGCGGAATTTGGTCGATTCATCGTAGTGATCTCGTGCGGGAACCCTGGTGAACCGCGCTAGGACCACTGAGCGCTCCGCCTTTATAAATAGAGCCTGGCTTAGCCATTGGTACCACCACTCGTCGCACTTTAGCTCGCTTAGCTTTTCCTTTGAGCCAGCTTTTCGCTCAGCCTTCCTTGCAACCACTGCCAAAGATGGCAGGAGCCTGGGTTAGTACCTATTGCATGAACGTTGAGGGTTTTCCCAGAATCCTACATGCCACCTTGCAAAAGCTCAGAGTCAATGATTGCCCCGAGTATGAGGGACGTGAGTATGAGGAGCATGGCACCGAGCGGTGTGAGGTTACCGTCTACATCGGAAAGAGTGAGGAGTTCCCCGACCTCATGGAAGCCTGGAGTGTGACCGCAACCGGGTTTTGCTTCGTCGACACCTACCAGGTTGTGGCCCGCAAAGCCTTGCGGTACCTCTACCAGATCTATGAGGAGCCCATTGCCCGTACCCCCATGCGGTTCTTTCCTCCTTTGGACAAGAATCGGCGGGCATGGAGGGCTCGCATGGAGGCTTTGCAAGGACGAGATGTGCAAGAGGACAGTCCCACCGTGGTGTACTTGACCACGTACCTGCTCGCTCTGGATGAGCAGTACGACCGTCAAGCCTTGGTGCTGAGGGCGTGCCTTCGGCGCGCCAAGGAAGTCGAGATCTTCAACCGGATGCTCCAGGTGCAGCTCGCCGACGCGCATGCCAGCGCTGCAGCTGCTGAGAGCCGAGAGGCTACCATGGAGGAAGCTCTAAAGGGAGCCGAAGATCGGCATGTTCATCAGCTGCGGGTGGCCTATCTTGTCACCAGGGCCGAGCGGAGGACACTGGCTGCTGAAAGGCAGGATGCCCTGATCTTGGAAGGGATCCCTATCCACCTGCCCGAAAGAAGAAGAACAAGTGTTGCAGCACCGCCCGCACCTCCCCCCTCAGAAGTGTCCGAAGAAGAACCCTTGATTCCTCTCGCTCAGCCGTTGCCACGAGAGGATGTAGATTAGTTGCCTTGGGATGATGTACCCGTGTAGGACCATTGGAACCTGCCTTTTATCTAGTCAATGTGTTTATTGCGTTCATCTACCTTAAAGTTTCGTTAGATGTGCTTAAAGTTTTCAAGGGCGATATTGAGCGGGTTGCAAGAAAAGTTGCCATTCAGACGCCAGCAGATCAGTCGTGATTGGATGTTATTGGACACTGTATCGACTAATTATGGATGTCCCAGCAGAACACTTGAATCTTTTTAAAACAAATCCGTCGTTGGATTTGAATTCCTTGTCCCTTATTGTGGAGGGAAACCTTTGTTGTTTGAATTTTCCCTTGCGATACCCCTTACTCTATGGTCTATGACCCCACTACCTTCATGGCGTGTAAGTTGGTGATAGTTGCCTGGTTAAAAGCTTATGGTGCCACGACGAAACCGAGGGCTCCGTGTGGAACAGCTGCCACATGTGACGCTGCTCGGCATGCGCTGGTATCGAGGTTGTTAACCAAGTACCTTTACCAAGTTACACCACCGTACCGTTTTGTTTTAAAGTTTTCTCCTTGAAAATGTTCGGGTGTTCAAACGGGAAATCCATAATGGGGATGCAAAAGTGTCTTTCAAGGTAAAAAGGAGATGGTTTGGAGAAAGGAAGTATGACATGATCTGGGTTTACAGAAAAGACGAATGTGGTCAAGGAAGGTTAGCAGTGGATAGTCGGGAGTAGTTGCAAAAGTCAGAGTGGACGTCTTGTCCCAAGCCCTGTGCTTAGTCGACTGTGCTACGCATGCCGGGTTATTTCCCTGCGTGCCCTGCGAACACCGTCTATGTCGAGATCGGTAGCATCCCATTTTCACGTGGCTGCGGCATCATGCAGTGCTCGCCATCTTTGTGCACTATGCACTTCACCTTTCCCAGCATCCGGTCGGCTCTCTACCCTCCGCGCCGTTGTTCCTCGTACCGGACCCCCCCATTTCCCTCTCTTTTCCTTCTTCTTTTGGTGACACGACCGCCCGCACTGCCTGCCTCGTCGAGTGGACCTCCTCTCTTCTCCTTTATTTCCCCCTCCGTCGCTCACGCAGGGAGCGCAACATGTCCAATCTTATCTCCACTCCGGTGTGTTGCTCCCCACCTCCGCTCTCCACTATAAGTAACCCTTGGTCCTTGCTTTTCTCCTTCATCCCCATTTCCCCCCTCCTTTGGAGCAGAACTACGAAATCCAGTCGATGTTGTGAAGCTAGGTTCGTCTGTCTGAGGTGATGGTGTGATCGAAGAAGAAGAAAGGATCCGGTTCGTCGAAGAAGTTCAAGTTACCTTGGGTAGTTGGCTGTAGGATTCACGATGTTTTACTTCTCAGTCGACTGTTTCTGGATTTGTTGGTGCTACGCCATGTTTTGGATAATCATTATCTTGTTGTTTCTCCATTGTCCTCGTCTATCTCGACTTTGGGAGTAGGTCTTGGGTGTATCAAGTTGCTCTTAACCAGGTATCCCTAGCTCCCCGTGTGGTTTAGTATTCGAAGTCGTGTAATCTTTCGTGTAGTCCCTGATCTACGGAATGCAATCGCGTTTCCCCTTTTCTGCTTCTAGTTTCGAATCTCGGGACAAGATTCTTTTTATGGGGGGTTGGTTGTAACACCTCGGTTTTACGATCCTTTTAGCGCCGCGATTTAGGCCTCAGTAAAGTTTTCGAAACGAGTTTCTCGGACTTTTGATTTAAAACGTATTCGACGCGATACGCGAATCCAGTGTGACTTAGTTCGCGGACTCAAGTAAACGCTCAAGTTGAATCACGCCGGGCGTAGAAATAATTAGGAATGTCGAACGACAATTCGAACCAATCGATAGCAAACGGTTCGTTCTATTAAATTAAGCATGAAAAGCAACGTTTATAAATAAAATAAAACCCATTCATAAATAGAACAATATATATATATATATAGCTTTTGAATAGAAATTTAAATTCGAGCTTGCTGAAATTTTCTGGTGCCTAGACATTGCAAATTAACTAAAGTAGTGAACCGTTATATATATATATATATATATATATATATATATATATATATATATATATATATATATATATATATATATGTGCATGTGTACGAACAAACAATTGAATGAGATAATCGACAGCATGCATGCACGTACTTTGATTTAATGTTACTGCCGTAACATGTATAATATATATATATATATATATATATATATATATATATATATATATATATATATATATGAGGGGGGAATGGACTTACCGTGTGCTGCGCTGTGGGTTGCCTGCATGTCCGTTTCTGTATATGAGGGGGGAATGGACTTACCGTGTGCTGCGCTGTGGGTTGCCTGCATGTCCGTTTCTGCGTCCTCTGAATCTGCTGCTGCCTCTGCCTGTTTGGTCCTTGTCTGTCTCCGATTGTTTTTCCACGCCGTGCCACGGAGGTGCCTGTGCGTGCACATTGGTCTTTGTCGTTCAGTCACTACGCGTCAGGTCTGGTCGGGTCACCTCCGTGTCGGCAGCAATGCTTCTCTCTTCCTTTCTTTTTAGCTGCCGAGCGCTCAACTTGTTCATAGAGAAGTAATTAACTATCCAGCACAAGGATACAAGCTACTCGCTTTGTCATTTTGCCATACCCCTGATGGCGTGATCCATCTTGTTTTGTTCGTTTCCCCTGATCGACAACGCGTCCATGTCAGGAAGGTCGCACACGCTACTGCCTCCTACCCTCTGTTCTTTCCACTTCTTGAGGACGCCTAGGCCGCTGCTCGACTAGCCCACCCCACTCTCCACTACCAGTTCGCAGAAGCAGTCTCTCCTCTGCTCCCACTCCTTCTCTCGGCCGGGTCTGGCACACCACTCCTCTCGCTGCTGCTGCCTCGCGCGAGCGCCCTGCCATGGCCGCGACCCGCACACCTCCACCGGGCGCGTCACGCCCGCCCGCCGTGCTACCCACTGCTCCATGCGCCGAACCACAGCAGCCGCGCTGCCCTTTCGCGCCGGCCGTACCGCACCAGCCAAGCCCCCTGGAGCTCCTCGGCCGCTGCCGTCCGCGCGCGCGGGTTTCGGTGTCCGTGTTCGCCGTTGCCGCCCTCCCGTGCGCCATGCCGCCGGTGTCCCACGCCGTCCCAGAGCCAACCGCGGCTCCTCCGTGCCCGCGCGCCCGAGCCGTCGCAGCCACGCCACCGCCCCGGAGTCCATGCTGCACCACCGCGGCGCCGCCCTCCTCTGCTTGCCTCGCGCAGCTCTGCCTACCAGGCCACCGTGCCGTGCTTCGCCGTGGTCCGTGCCGCGGTCAGGCCGCGCACGGTCGTGTTCGCGCGCCGGTGCTCTTGCTGCTGCTCCGCGCCTCTCAACCGCAGCAGCGCCGCCGCTCGGTTCCTCTGTGCCGAGGCTCTACTCTGGAGATTGAAGGAGGGTATGAATCCAAGCCGAATTTTTATACAGGGTTCTTATCGCAAAATACGTGACACGAGTAAATAGTGCTTGTGTCCTGCGGGTTAGTTTCAAGAAAACGCAGGGACATTTTTGCGAAAGTCGCCTGACTGGTTTGGGGCAGGCCGCGCTTGGGCCGGTCTGTTGGGCCGCACGTGCCTCGCTGGGCCGGCTTGCTGGCGACCGCTGCTGGGCCGCGCGCCGTTACTGCGCGTCTCACTGTGGCTGGACCGCTGCCCATGGCCTGCTCGCTGCCCCGCCCGGGCTGCTGGTCATGCGCCGCGCCTGGGCCGTCCGCTGGTCAGATGCCTACCTGGGCCTCGTGGTCGCTCGCATGGGCCGCGCTGGCCGTGGTTGGCCCAGGTGTCTGTCTTTTTGTAGTTTTTGTTTAAAATGGCTGAAACTTGCAAGATCAATATAAAATTGTGTAGTTGTCCAAAAATGATGAAACCAATTGTGTTAAGTTTCTAAAATCATGATCTACTTGCTAGTATAATTTGTTCACATAGTTGGATAATAATCTTAGGAGCTATATAATTAATTTGGGATACTTAATAATGTAAAAAGACAACTTGTAGGAATTGTTCTGATAAATTGGCTATAGTATTGAATATGAAATTTGTATAGTAGGCTCCCAGCAATATTAGTACCCACCGTAAATTTTGTAGCTCCAGAATAACTAGTTGCTAATTAGCTAATGATGGCTTATTGCGAAAAAGGATTAAATCGATAGAATGAAATAAAGAAACAACTTGGGTTTATATAACTAAGAATTGTTGAGAAATAATGCCTTGTTCGACAACACGGATATGTAGCCTAAGTACGGTCGTCGTTAGATCTGGCTTGTTAACGTGAGCGGCGTAAAGCGTATTTATACGAGTCATGATTGCAGTCAATTAATTATATCTTTGCATGGCATTACATTGCATATCATAATAGGGACATCGCTGGATCACGGAGTTATCGGGAGTTGCTGGAGAAATGGTGCTTTTGGAGATCATGTCGCCATGATGAAAAGCTAACTTCTGATTATATTTTACCCAGGCAAGCCCCGGTGCATAACCCCTACCTTTCTGCAGCTTAAATTATATTTGTGCATTAAGTTTCAAGGAGTTGAATGAAACCCACTTGCATATATATCTTTATTCCTATGAGTCTTACTAGTATGACAGGATCGTGTAGAATGCTATGCTACAGGACTCCGGTAGAAGTCTAGTGATTGCCTGTCATTCGCGAGATATAGGGGATATGTTACTATATGATTATCACTTGGAATATATAAAATGGTGGAAAGGAAAATGGTGACCGGACAGGTACATGGTTTGGGTATTGGTGGGTGTAAGAAGTTGTGTCGCCGCGGAGGCGGGTCATAGCTTGGTTACACCGTTTCTCCCTGTCTGGTCGATTAAGGACTGATCGTTGCATATGACTCTAGGCAGGTCATAGACTTATTATCCCGAGCACATACTTGTGTATGGGCGCTTGGAAGACTTGTTGCTCTCTTGTCGCGGATCCGGCTCTTTCTGGACCGACTATTAGGGTTTTATTTTGGTGGAGGAGGTCCTTGCGCTGCACTGAGTCCGGGACTCAGGGGCGGGGGCTTGGAGTCCCAGTTTGGACGGGGACCTGGACACCCAGGAAAGGAGAGTGATGGGTTGGTCCTGCTTGTGCCCGGGGTACAAGCAGGGCGTGTGTTTTCGGGGTACCCAGCTGGGGACATTGATTCGTGAATCGCCGGGCTATCCGGTACGGCTTGTCTACGGTTTAGCATCGTAGTAAGAACTGAAAGATGGAAGGTGGACAAAGAAAATCTGATTGCTTACCACCTGCTTGAAAGTAGCACAGGTGCTTACATAGAATGGTTAGCTAATGAACCAATGTGGCTTTTAATAAAAATCGAATATAAGGACGCACGTTTAGTAATGCTTCCTGCAAATGCAATGAACCCACAAGCCAAATAGCTTTGCATATCCTTAGAGTCTTTTCTTTTCTCCTATCGGGTAAGTCTTGCTGAGTACAATTGAGTACTCAGGGTTGTATTCCCCCTGTTGTAGGTAACTGGTGGAGGCTTGAGCTGACCTTTGTGTGTGGATTCCTTCTGGTGGGCTCAGCGAGGATTTCCTTTACGCTGCGATCGTAGTTGTTATTTATAACTCTCGCCAAATGCTTTTATAAATGGAAGTTTAATAATCTGTTATCGTAGTTTATATGTCGATACTTCATCATGTCATTAATAGAGGTTTATTTCCGCTGTAACTCTGTTCACATGTTTCTATTCCGCTGTTCAATTAAATTGTTTATAACTCTGATAATATGATTTCATTCCGCTGTTATATTAATAAATATTATACTCTGCTGTTGTGTTAAAAGTGATGTAAGAAATGGTTACGAATGATGTAAGCTTTATTCTCTCATTTGTGATCCTGATGGCAAAAATGTGGATTTTCGGGTTCTCCCCTGGGGTGTGTCCGACGGAACCGAGTAATCTAGTGTTCTCCCTCGAGTGCTTAGTGTCTAATGAAAGACGAGCACTCCTGTGAGGCATCACATTAGGCGGTTCTGCCACAGCAGAGCAGGAGGAACCGGAGCAGACGAAGCTTTAGTTGCAGTTTAGAATATTTGGTTTACAATGTTCATGCCTTTCTCTGTGGCCTAAGCCTTCTCATATATGCAACAGACTCACGCACGCATACATACCGGGCTCACTCATTCTCCCACTAAGGCCCAAACACCCGAACGTTCTTCTTCTTGGGCCGAGCAGGTCTTCCTCCTGCCGAGCCCGGCACCGCAGCCTCCACTTGTTCATTTGGCACAGAGTGGATGCCATCGGTCCTGACACTGCACAGCCCGCCTGCGCTCCAATAGACCCGCCACATAGCCGGCGCAGGGGAAGCCGGTTGGGGACATCGGACGGACGCCAGGATGCTCCAGCGTGGCGCTAGCCAGGAGCCCGTCGGTCGCGGGTGTGCCGCTGTTGATGGAGAGGACACACACCTCTCCCATGGGGGCCGAAGGTGGAGCGGCGGCGCGCAGCCTGCGCGCGACCACGGCGAGGCGAGCGTCCACGGGCGGGCTTGGTCTAACGGAGGAGTCGCAGACTTGACGTCCGTAGGCGTTGTTGTACGCATACGGCCCTGACAGTGGACCTTTATGTGTGGTAGGCGTAGAAATGGTATGAATGGGGGAGAGATAAAATTATAATGGCAGATCTCCGAATAGGTGAATTGTAATGGCGTTTCTCCAAACTCGGAGAATTGTAATGGCTTGAATAAAAAAAACAAAGAAAATTGATCATCCTGTAAATTTTGTAAGCATCAATCAGTGACCGATACAAAAGGATCATGTCTAACATTGATGAATATTAGAATAAATTTACATACCACTACTTTGTAAATAAAATAGTTCTGATTGCCTCCACTGTCGGCATGTGCTAAAATCACCCGGCATGTGTTTACATGATCAACAAAGCAGTAAAGCACCTTAAGCCTTATCCTGGAGGCTTTCATATGCAATTTTGACAGCATCCAGCTTTGCCTGTTGAAAAGGAATCGGTTTTAGGCTGCAGTAGATGAACAAAAAGGAAATTTACCAGAATTTTGACAATGGTCAGACTAATGATGACAAGGAGCTGGACCAAAAACCAACATCACGTCGAGGATGAAAAAGTATTGTATTATCTCAAGATATAATTCCAGATTGGTAGTAAATCATTTCATATTTGGTCTATTATCAGATTCAAGCAGATAAAAAGTAACACCACAATTAAAAATACGGAGTATGCAGAACATACATTGACTATGTTCCAAGTATACTGCCTGTGCTAACGCTACGGTAACATTTAATAGTGCAAATCAAACAACCAAAAGACGACATATACAGTCCCAAAGAAGTAGATTTTAAGCCAACGTGTCACAACATGTATTAGTAATAAAGCATAGATGAAATATATTTAAAATTCACATAAAAACGAACAACTGAAAGAGTAAAACAGGTAGGTATCTTATTTCTAAGGTTGAATAAAAAAGTTTTCATCGAACTTGATTCTGTAATTGCTTATTAATTCAGTTGGACTTTGGATCAAACCTATCCTGCTGGAGATCAATCTTGATGTACCTAGGTGTCCTATGATTTTTTAACAGGAAGATTTGTTTCATTTGTTACATTGATCACCATAATGCACGATGAGGTACAGAGGTCAGAAACATACCATTTTAGCCCCGTTCGCTGGTCTGAAATTTGGCTGAAACTGGCTAAAAAACACTGTTCCGGCTGAATTGTTGTGAGAGAAAAACACTGTTCCGACAGAAAAAAGAAGCTGAACAAGCCGAATATGGGGTAAGCCGAACAGGGCCTTGTGCTTCCAGATAATTATCAGGGAGTGTCTTTCTTCAAGATTATTTTACCCATGAGGATTATTGAACAATAGGACAAAAAATAAATCTCTTCTCAAAAAATCATGAGCCAAAGTGAACACTCAGTATCAAACACCTTGTATCTCAGTAGGAGAGGATCCTTCTGCACTTAGCATGTACTGGAAATCAATACTGGGTTTCAATGCCCGTGCTAACGCTATGGTAAAAAACAAAACAAGATAAAATTTGTACAAACTACCGTCAGTCTCTCTCACTTACGAGCGGTCCCAGCAAAGAAGCGAGTCTATAGAGGTGGCGTCCGGGGACAAGGACCTACAATCGCTGCTCTAGAACTAGTGGTGCAATATTAACACCAATGCTTGCATGAGAAGGACCCGTGTGGTTTTAAAAATATTGAGAACATATTCTAGTAAATGAATCATCCAAAAACAGGGTCATTGAGCACCAAAATAAAAAGAGTTAATAGGTCCATCCATGTTCTAAAGGAGTATCTGAAAAGTTTATTTAAACAATATATCATGTAGGCAAAGGTAAAATAGCTAGCAACCTACAACAGATCATGTGCATAAATGCGCAAAAAAAACATATCATGTGCATATATGCAGAGAGCAAGCCATTTAATCAATTTTCAGTCTGTAAAAATTTTCAATCTCCTATAGGCCAAATTGAGAACAAATTCTTTTGTTGCATATATAAAAATCTAAACTTGCCAGCAATTGTAAGCTGCATAGTAAAATTTCTGAAAAAAAACAGTGTGAAAAAGAAGCTAGAGGTACCTGCAGATAGCCCTGGACCTCATCTACACCTTTGTTGCCACCATTTATTCAATTTTCAATCTGTACAATTTTTTATTCGCTTATAGCCCGATCTGTGGAAACTGAAAGGGGAGACGTCAGAGGTATTTAGGGAAATGGTTATCAAAGAGGGCTCTTGGAAGGAAGAAGACGACATAAACAATATGTGGGACAAGATGGCAACCAACATTCGAAAGGTAGCCTCAGAGGTGTGTGGAGTAACCAAAGGAAGGGGACGCGAGGCTAAAGATACTTGGTGGTGGAACGAGGAAATCCAAAGGGCTATTAAGGAGAAGAAAGAATGCTATAGATGCTTGTACCATGACAGGAGTGTGGACAACATAGAGAAGTATAAGGTGGCAAAGAAGACTGCAAAGCGAGCAGTAAGTGTGGCAAAGGGTAGAGCGTACGAGGATCTTTACCAACATTTGAGTACGAAGGAAGGAGAGAAGAACATTTATAGGATGGCTAGGGTTCGTGAGAGAAAGACACGGGACTTCAACCAAGTTAAGTGCATTAAGGATGAAAGGGAGCATCTCTTGGTAAAGGAGGATGAGATCCGACATCGATGGCAAGAGTATTTTGACAAATTGTTCAATGGTGAGAATATGGACACAACCTTTTCAGTTGGATGACTCTTTTGATGACACCAATAGGCACTTTGTGCGGAGAATCCAAGAATATGAGGTCAGAGAGGCGTTGAAAAGGATGAAAGGAGGTAAGGCGATGGGACCGGATGATATCCCAATCGAGGTGTGGAAATGCCTCGGGGACATAGCTGTAGTATGGTTAACCAAGCTGTTCAACCATATTTTTCGATCGAACAAGATGCCTGATCAGTAGAGGAGAAGTATATTGGTACCGATCTACAAGAATAAAGGGGATATTCAAAGTTGTACAAATTACCGGGGAATTAAGTTGATGAGCCATACTATGAAGCTATGGGAGAGAGTTATCGAGCATCGCTTGAGAGCAATAACGCGGGTCTCTATGAACCAATTTGGTTTCATGCCCGGAAGGTCAACCATGGAAGCCATTTTCTTAATAAGACAAGTTATGGAGCGGTATAGGGAGAAGAAGAAGGACCTACATATGGTTTTTATTGACTTGGAGAAGGCTTATGATAAAATACCAAGGAATGTTATGTGGTGGGCTTTGGACAAACATAAAGTCCCAATGAAGTACGTCGGGCTCATTAAGGACATGTACAGCAATGTTGTGACTAGAGTTCGAACAAGTGATGGAGACACGGATGACTTCCCGATTAGGATAGGACTACATCAAGGGTCAGCTTTGAGCCCTTATTTGTTTGCTTTAGTGATGGATGAGGTCACAAGGGACATACAAGGGGACATCCCTTGGTGTATGCTTTTCGCGGACGATGTAGTGCTAGTTGATGAAAGCCGGACAGGAGTGAATCAGAAACTGGAGTTATGGCGGGAGACTTTGGAGTCCAAAGGTTTTAGACTTAGTAGAACTAAAACTGAGTATATGAGATGTGACTTCGGCACTACTACTCGGGAGGAGGAAGATTTTAGTTTGGAAGGTCAAGTAGTGCCTAGGAAGGATACCTTTCGATATTTAGGATCAATGCTACAAAGGGACGGGGATATTGATGAAGATGTTAGCCATAGAATCAAAGCAGGGTGGATGAAGTGGCGGCAAGCGTCTGGTGTCCTATGTGACAAAAGGGTACCACAGAAGCTAAAAGGCAAGTTTTATAGGACGGCGATTAGACCTGCTATGTTGTATGGTGCAGAATGTTGGCCTACGAAAAGACGACATATTCAACAGCTAAGTGTCGCGGAAATGCGTATGTTGCGTTGGATTTGCGGTCATACAAGAAGGGATCGAGTTCGGAATGATGATATACGTGAGAGATTAGGGGTAGCGCCAATTGAAGAAAAGCTTGTCCAACACCGGTTGAGATGGTTTGGACATGTGCAACGGAGACCTCCAGATACACCGGTGCGTAGTGGAATCCTAAGTCAGGATAGTAACGTGAAGAGAGGCAGAGGAAGACCGAAGTTGACTTGGGTAGAGGCAATAAAAGGAGACTTGAAAGGATGGAATATACCCAAAGACTTAGCCTTAGATAGGAGTGCTTGGAAGACAGCTATTCACGTGCCTGAACCTTAATTGCTTCTGTTGGGTTTCAACTCTAGCCTACCCCAACTTGTTTAGGACTTAAAGGCTTTGTTGTTGTTGTTATTGTTGTTGTTGTTATAGCCCGATCTGAGAACAAAGTATTTTGTTGCAGAAATAAATCTGAACTTAAGAACAAATGTAGGCTGCATATAAAAATTTTGGAATAAAACAGAGTGAGTGAAAAGGAAGCTAGAGAATGAAGCATGTACGTTGTAGACTAAATCGTGAACACCTGGTGTGCTTGTAAAACACTGCGGTTTTAAAATCTTAGTGCCATTCATAAATAGATTTTTGAAGTCACAGCTCTATTGCTGGTTTAGCAACATCTCCATTCTATTTCAATTTCATAGATGAAAAAATGGTCATGGGAGTGATATACAAGTTAAACAGACTTTCGAATTCAATTGTTTTTCATGGTGTGGTACAAATCTCCATAGACAACAACTCGAAATGAAATTTCACCCGCTTCGCAAAGATCCAGCCATCCTACTGAATCTTCCAAAGAGCCCCGTTGAAGCAGATGGCTTCTCAATTCTCACATATGGAGCCAGTAGCCCCACAAGTGCAATATCAACTGCTACACTAACAAGAAGGTCAGCAGCATATAGTTCAAACTCTGCCCAAAAATCCTTTCTCCTCTTCTGCACCTCCGCAAATGTCATGCAGCAAGAGTCGATCACAATCTGCATTCAACCCATAACGCAATTGTTAGCAACAGCAGAACTACTTTCTTTTGACCACTTGAGAAAATAACTGACCAACCGCACCCACCTCCGTGCCAACTTTGAATTGTATCTCATGCCTCAAAATTTAATAAACAAATTTAATAAGCAAGCAATAACCAGACCTCTCTGTCCAAGCATTTAATAAACAAATTTCATACTGAAACCTATGCAACCATGCAAAGAGCAAAAGCCTTGTATGCGCTGGCATACAAGAAGGTACCGGAAGCATAGCATTTAATTAATATAAATAACTTGAGATACTTAATATGTCACACAAGCAAGGATCTAATCTTTAGTTAGTCTGGAAAGCTAATCCACTATTGCAAGCTGTAGTGACATTTGACAAATGTGAATACATGCTACACCTGCATCATGAGAATGAATTGCACAAGGATTGCCTCCACGCTCAGCTACCCAAACTCCATGAAACCACATGACCTGTTACAACAGCTAGTTAGCAATTAAACAAGGATTAAAATATATGTGAGAGCAATCAATAATAAACCCAATAACACACCAATAAGACACCCAGCAAACTGCTGCTGGTAAACTGAAAATTGCAGAACAGAAACTTTACCTAGCATCAGGCCATGAATCAAGCTCCGCGAGGGCAACGCTAGCTCGTCGACGGAGGCGAGCCGGTGGCCCAGGAGGTGAAGGACGCGTGGCGGGTCGAGGAGGGATCACAACTCAAACAGTAAGAGCATAACATGATCAGACAGTTAAGCATAACATGATACTATGATACGGATTTCTGAAATTAAAAAACACAACCAACAATCTATCAAACACTAATACGCGGAAGTATAGTTTATTATGACTACAATCCACACTGCAATCCGACCTTCAAATGAATACGCGGAAGTAACGCATTTGATTTGATCAAGTCTAACCTGTTTTAATAAATTAAGCTACAATTGAATCAAATGACAGTAGTGGGACGGAATATTGAACTTGATAAGTGTTGCCACAAAAGTTAGGGAGATAGAAGATGTGTATTCATTCCATTGGGCACATACATATACCTTTGTAGCTGAGTCTTGAAAGGATGCCAGTTAGGGTCCTTATATCGGAAAAAGACAGAAAATTTTTGTGTGTCAGCTTCTAGCTGTTATCAGAAAAAGACTGAAATCAGGTTCGAACTTGATCATACCTGTCTTGCATGTTTACTGGACCAAAGCCTGCAAAAGAAAAGCAGCTGCTAGTACCAACAAAAGAATCGACACCATACTTCAAGATTGAAGACTAAATAATGGACCCAAAAAAATGCAAGAACAAATCATACAAGAAAAGGATGAACCTCCTGTAACAGGAGCGACTGCTCCTGCAACCACGAAATTAGGACCAAATCGTGGGGGGCGCACTGAAGAATCCTGAAGTTAGAGAACTTCCTCATCAAATCAAGAAAATCAGAGGAAATTAGAGAGGGAGAGAGAGAGATGGGGGTACCTGCACTGAAGAATCATGGTCCTGGCTGCTTGTCCGCCGCCACCGAGCACACATCGGAGCCAGGGCAGCGCTCGAGCCCACGGCCGAGCACGCGATCACGTCGGCACTCGCGCCCACGGTCGGCCTAGGTAGCCGCGGCGTGCGCGGAGGGAGGAGGCGGCCGGGTCCACGGCGGCAGCGGCGGGATCAACGGTTGCTCGGGCCCTGATGGTGCGTTTCCTTTTTTTGTTCCGTGCTTTTATTCCGTGCCCGCTCGCAGCCTTCGATCCTGTGCTGGCCACGGTGTGCGCGTGGGGCGTGTCTGAAGCCGCGCGTGCGTGGGGGCGGAGGGGTGCGTTTGAAGCCTGCCATCAAACTTCTTTCGTCGGCCATCCAATTTGGTTCGATGTTTTATTAGCTCTGATTTTAATAGACACATTTTTTTTGCGTATATTTTTTTGATACACAATGGTTGAATGTTTTTAGCAAGAAACGTTTTTCTGAAGAGACCTAGTATAATTTTGATTGATCTATTATAGTAGAGATAATCAAACATATTGAAGTCATTTTTAACATGGAGTTTACATATTAGGAAGAGTTGAATGCAATTAGGAAGAATCTCATCCCTACCGACACACCGACAAGAATGAATAGTTCATATCTCCTATGTTCGGAGTCTGTTTTGGCCATTTTTTTTCGAGGACTGTTTTGGCCATTTGAGTACTCTATGGAAACCTTGTTTGATCGGTAACGCTCCATCCGTCCGAAGGAGACAGACCCACCTCGTGCCGCACGCGCCCCATGCCTTGTGCCGCGCTTGTGCCGCGCGCTACATGCCACCCGAGCCACACGCTGCGCTTCCCACACCGCGTCAACCAACTTCCATTGAGCGGCAGCAAGTACAAGAGCCCATGTTGCAACCGTATGTTTCATGCATTTTAGATGTATGTTGCATATGTTTTATCTGGATGTTGCAAAACTAGATCTAGTGTTATATATGTTGCAATGGCTATACACGTATGTTTCAAGTGTATATGTTTCAAATATTTCAGCTATTTCAAATGTTTATTACAAGTGTTCTATATGGATGTTACATATGTCGCAGAGGCTATAGATGTATGTTGCAAGTATGTGTTTCAAATGTTTTATCTATTTCAGATATATGTTGCAAGTGTTTCATCTGAATGTTGTAATGTTGCATATGTTTCATATATATGTTGCTAGCGTCTATTCAAAATATTTCATCTATTTCAGACGTATGTTGTAAGTGTGGTTATTTAGATATTGTAGTTGTTATACACATATGTTGCAAACGTATGTTTTATAAATATTTCACCTGTTTTATACGTATGTTGCAGAAGTGCTTCATGTTGTAACATTAGCATGCGTAGGAAGTGAGCGCATGCCGAGGCGATCCGTGCGTGCGTAGTGGTCCCCACATGCAAGGGAAGCGAAGCGGGCGTGGGTGGTCCCCACCTGCATGCGCATCAACAGGCATATGGCGCACAACTGCATAAGTATGTGCACGGCGTGTAGGCGCAATAATTGCATGCGGCATGCAGGGGCGGGTGTGTAGGCGCAATAGTTGTATGCGGTGCAGATGGGACATGTGTCGTTCCATTTCTTCATGAGTGGAGTGCATTAATTTTCGCGTGGAAACTATACATGCGTGGGAAAAAATTGTTGCCACTCCTGCAGCTGCATGCAGTAGAGAGAGGGCACCCCTAGCGCATGCGAGACTGAGGGAGCAGGACGTGCATGTGGGTGCTTGGCGCTGAGGCGGGCACGTAGGAGGAGGTGAGGCGTAGCAGTCAGGGCAGATAGCGCGGCGGGATAGGCGCGGGTGTCCGAACGAGGGCTAGCATCCGGACGCCCCGGTGCTAGCCGTACCCTTATTTGATGAGATATTTACCTATATTGCCTTAGAAAAAATGCCTCTTTCTTGTATGGCTCGATTTTTTTTGAACTTACCTGTACAAACAACAACAACAAAGCCTTTAAGTTTCAAACAAGTTGGGGTAGGCTAGAGTTGAAACCCAGTAGAAGTAATCAATGTTCAGGCACGTGAATAGCTGTCTTCCAAGCACTCCTATCTAAGGCTAAGTCTTTGGGTATATTCCATCCTTTCAAGTCTCCTTTTATTGCCTCTACCCAAGTCAACTTCGGTCTTCCTCTGCCTCTCTTCACGTTACTATCCTGGCTTAGGATTCCACTACGTACCGGTGCCTCTGGAAGTCTCCGTTGGACATATCCAAACCATCTCAACCGGTGCTGGATAAGCTTTTCTTCAATTGGTGCTACCCCTAATCTATCACGTATATCATCGTTCTGAACTCGATCCCTTCTTGTATGACCGCAAATCCAACGCAATATATGCATTTCCGTGACACTTATCTGTTGAACATGTCGTCTTTTCGTAGGCCAACATTCTGCACCATACAACATAGCAGGTCTAATCGCCGTCCTATAAAACTTTCCTTTTAGCTTCTGTGATACCCTTTTGTCACATAGGACACCAGATGCTTGCCGCCACTTCATCCACCCTACTTTGATTCTATGGCTAACGTCTTCATCAATATCCCCGTCTCTCTGTAGCATTAATCCTAAATATCGAAATGTGTCCTTTCTTGGCACTACTTGACCTTATAAACTAATATCTTCCTCCTCCCGAGTTGTGGTGCCGAAGTCATATATCATATACTCAGTTTTAGTTCTACTGAGTCTAAAACCTTTGGACTCCAAAGTCTTCCGCCATAACTCTAGTTTCTGATTCACTCATGTCTAGCTTTCATCAACTAGCACTACATCATCCGCGAAAAGCATACACCAAGGGATGTCCTCTTGTAAGTCCCTTGTGACCTCATCTATCACTAAGGCAAACAAATAAGGGCTCAAATCTGATCCTTAATGTAGTACTATCCTAATCGAGAAGTCATCTATGTCTCCATCACTTGTTCGAACTCTAGTCACAACATTGTTGTACATGTCCTTAATGAGCCCGACGTACTTCGTTTGGACTTTATATTTGTCCAAAGCCCACCACATAACATTCCTTGGTATTTTATCATAAGCCTTCTCTAAGTCAATAAAAACCCATATATAGGTCCTTCTTCTTCTTCCTATACTGCTCCATAACTTGTCTTATTAAGAAAATAGCTTCTATGGTTGACCTTCCGGGTATGAAACCAAATTGATTCATAGAGACCCGCGTTATTGCTCTCAAGCGATGCTCGATAACTCTCTTCCATAGCATCATAGTATGGATCATCAACTTAATTCTCCGGTAATTAGTACAACTTTGAATATCCCTTTTATTCTTGAAGATCGGTACCAATATACTTCTCCTCCACTCATCAGGCATCTTGTTTGATCAAAAAATATGGTTGAACAACTTGGTTAGCCATACTATAGCTATGTCCCCGATGCATCTCTATACCTCGATTGGGATATCAACCGGTCCCATCGCCTTACCTCCTTTCATCCTTTTCAACGCCTCTCTAACATCAGATTCTTGGATTCTTCGCACAAAGCGTTTATTGATGTCATCAAAAGAGTCATCCAACTGAAAGGTTGTGTCTGTATTCTCACCATTGAACAATTTGTCAAAATACTCTTGCCATTGATGTCGGATCTCATCCTCCTTCACCAAGAGATGCTCCCTTTCATCCTTAATACACTTAATTTGGTTGAAGTCTCTTATCTTTCTCTTCGAACCCTAGCCATCCTATAAATGTCCTTCTCTCCTTCCTTATGTCCCAAAAATAAAATTATCTTCCTTCTATGGTCTTTCGTCCGTTTTTTGCATTTGACAGTGTTAAGTCAAGAGTAAAACGACCATTTTATCCCTGGCAAAAAAATACAGAGTTTTCTTTTTCTGTTGTATATGTGGAGTAATATTACGCAAATAAGTTCACACATAACAGTACATAATATGTGTGTACTGTTATGTAATAATATTACACAAATATTAAGTTATTTGTGTAATATTACTCCAAATATACAATAGACAAACAAAATTCTGTATTTTATTTTTTTTTGTCAGGGGTGAAATGGTCATTTTACCCTTAACTTAACACCATCAATGTAACATCCTAAAAATTGCTCTTTTCAAAAAAGATATAAATTGATTTAATTTTGTATTTTGTGCTCATGAAATGTAGGAAAAAGAATGTTTTTCATTATATTAAAATACATCATAAGGAGTAGCAACTTGGTTGTGCATACATGCCGGCACATTTGATTTATAGCTTGAGTGGTTTGAATCAAGATTCAAAATGGTTTAAATTACTTTTGAAAATGAATTTGAAAATAGTTTTGAAATAAAAGAAAAAAATTTGAAAATAAAATAATTTTAAAAAATTATAAAATTTATTTTTGAAAAACTTATCAAAATTGCTCATTTTTATTTGAATTGAAAAGTGTATTTTAAACCATATTCAAACTAGATTTAGTTCATATTTAAAATTGGTTTTTGAAATAAGAAGAGGAAAACTCTCCCTCTCCCTCTCTTGCCCACGACCCATCTCTCCCTTTCTCCACTGTGTCGGCCCACTCAGCTCCTCAAGGCCCAAAGGCCGCAGCCCAGCCGAGCCAAAGCCACAGCCAATGGCAGCGCCCGCCCCTCTTTCCTCCCTCTCTCCCTAACTGTTGGCCCCACCTTCTCTCTCCCTGATGCATGGGTCCCCATCTATTAGGCGTCATCTCCTAGCTCAGGATGACTCCTCCCTCCCCTTTCCTTTCTTCCATCGCTGAGAGTCCGTCTCCGCCCCGTTAATGTGTCGTAGCGTGCGCCCATGGCCGCTAGCCTCTTAAATATCAAGCCAGCACTGCTCCGCTCCCACCTAACCTTTAACCAAGCCGCAGCGCCACCCTATGCCCTAACGCCGCCATCCAGATCTCGCCGTGAAGGAGCTCGCCGCCGCTGTGCTCACCTAGCCGCTCCGCTGCCACCGTAAGCCAATCTCGAGATTCACGTCAAGCTTGCGAAGCCATCGAGCCCCTTCTCTCTCTTTTTCTCACTTTAGCTCGCTCACGCCGTATCGCCGAATCTTCACCGGAGCTCGCCGCCCGCCACGCCACGCCACACTGCCCGACGTCATGGTCCCGTCTTCGACTTTGAAAAAGCCCTTGGTGAGTTTGTTGTTTCTTCCTCTTTCTCCCCGTGCTTCCTTTTTGATCGATAATATCTAGGATGTCGAGAACGACGAACGCCGGCGAGGTCCTCTGCTCTCCGGCCATGGCGCGCCACCGTGCTAGAGCGCCGCCCCGGCGACCATCTCTCCTCGTAAGCCCGCAGCCGTCCATCTCTCCACCGATGGCTCGGATTAGATCGTTGCGTACCAGTTCGTCTCCGGTGCATAGCACAGTATAGACCAAGCGCACCATCTGCGTTAGCAGGCCACATCAGCGGTTCATCGTAGACCAGCCATTCAGAGACCACCACCTATCACCACGTGTGCGCCATGCCAGTGACCGCGCTGACTGCGCGGACATTTTGCTAAAGAGACCGCATATTTTCTAGAAATCAACCCACCGTCCTGAGTAGTTCAAAAGTAATTAAAAATGTGCCCCTAGTTTTTATGTTTTGACCCATGTGTTTTCCTAAAAATGACGCCCGGTCCACAGGACTGTTCTAATTCGGTTTTTAATTATTTTTAATACGGAATTGATTTTAAAATATTTACAGAATTGTCATTGATCTTATTTTATGCGTAGTTTCTCCGTTTTAACTCCGATTTGACCCGTTCAAGTTGCATTAGGTTCGTAACGATGTAATCTACGTGTTAGTAACATTGTTTAGCATGTTTAAAGCTTTTGAATAAAATAGTAATTTGATTAATCTATTTGAAGCTACTTTTTTCAATTAAAAGCAACTTAGACTTTTTTCCTCTGTCTTTTATAAATAAAATAAGATTAAATCTTATATTAGTTTTCTAATACAAATATAATTTGGCTTAAAACAATTTAAATATATCTCTGAAGTATCTTATATATGTTTTATAATTAAAATAAATAAAGCCTATATTTTCTTTTCGAAATAAATCTATCGATATATGTATCTTTTTCACCGTAGCTCCGATTAGAGTGATTTTCGCGTCTGTGTGTTTATAGTAACGTGTAGAACATCTTTAAAACCTTTTTACTTACTATTTCATATGTTTAGTGTACTGTTCTAATTTAGTTCTATTGGTTACTTCGTGTATGATTGCATGGATGCTTGTGTGGTGTTCTATGATCATGTCCAGTCGGTGAGCTATACGTGGTGAATCAAGAAGCAGATCTTTGAAGATTTAGATTGGAAGAAGGATTTAAGTTTAAGGCAAGTATAGCATGAGATCATCCTTGTTGTCCTATTCACCTTAATATCATTTTAATTATATGCATGTGTCTGCCTTGGCAACCATAGCAAATTTTCTTAGCTGTTTGATATCCTGGATTCCTTGTCACCTATGTGGTATTGCATTGGGTAGTATAATACTAGTGCTCAACCGGAACCATGATTTTGTAACTTGACTAATGGTATATGCAATAAACACTAAAAGATGTTTTTAGCAACATGGAATCAAGGGGGCTAGAGCATTGGGCTATTTTTGTGGTGCTCTAGATTTCTCTGCCTAAGGACTTATCTGTAAGCAAACATCCGGGACTTATAATACAACTGTGAGGGTTGCATGGCTCTGGCTTTAGTTCAGTATGAGGATATTTTCTAGTTTGTTAGTGGTTATCTTTATGGCGCAAGAGGGGCTCCGACAGGTATGATCTCGGCCTACCAAAAGGGTGTACTTTGGTTTTTTGGTATTTTGTTAGTCACTCCTTGGAGGGGGGTTCATGCTTATTGATGAGGAAACCTTAGTGGCCCTAACTTGTTAGGCGAACTTTTGAAAGAGTTTATAGTGAACCCTGCCGACCTTCCTTGGTAGTGGATTAAGAGGTTCGTGACCTCAGGCGAAAGGGTAAATCACGACTTATAGTGAAAGTGTACAACCTCTGTAGAGTGTAAAACTGGTATATCAGCCGTGCTCACGTTCACGAGCGGCCTTAGACCCTTACGAAATAGATGATGGACACTGATTATACGGATGATAAAGATGCTCATTAATGGTTAATTGTTTATGCTATTCATTATTTATGTTTACCTAATCATGTGTTTATATGGGCTTGTGAATAAACTTGTTGCCACCCAATTACTAAAAGATGACTCATTAAAAGCTAATTGCAGTTAAATGCATTTGTTGAGTACGACATGTACTTACGCTTATTTTATTTTTCACATATTTGAAAAAAAAATCCTGGATGGGTACTAGATTGCTAGAGTTTGGAGGAATTAGGCTTGTGATCAACGAGTCAGTTGTCCCTGTGGAATTGGATTCTTCACCCAAAGATCAGAGTTGTCTTTCCGTTGTTTACTGTTTAAGGTTATATCCCTTATACTAAATACGTTATATATTGAGCATAGCCTTTCGATATTACCCTTATTTGTAGCTATATGTGAGATTTGACTTCCTGAGCTCACATATGGTGTGTATCTGATTTTGTTCTTAAAACCGGATGCTACAGTCAAGTTCCAAAAAAGGATGGAAGGACATATAAGGAAGATAATTTCATTTAAGGGCCATACAAGTAAGTTCAAAAAAATCGAACATACAAGGAAGAGGTATTTTTTTAGGGTCATACAGGTAAATATCTGTTATTTGATTGTCTTAAACATGGATGTGGTCCAAGCTTCAGATTTAACACAGTTGCTCTGTAATATTACCCATGAGAAATAGACAACAATGAGAGTCCAAATTTGTAAAGAGTCTAGTTTCTAGTTTAGACCCCCTTTGGAATGTTCTTTTTTCTGTCTGTGTTTTTCATGTAAAAAATGAATGGATTCCTGTCGAATTACTTTATAATTTCTATGAAATTCCTGCGTTTCAAAGGGAGGCCCTAAAATGTCCTAGGTGCTATATAAGTTAAGGTGTGGATCCTTATAAGGTGAGAATTGAATTACCTATTTTCTTCTACATGACCCCCACGTAGTTACGTGATCCTAAGGCGAGAAGATCGCCTCCACTCCCCGCATCAATGTCTTTTATACTTCACCTTGTAGTATGATATATTTTGAGTTATCCTAAGTCAAATTATTAGAAACATGATCAAGTTTGTAGAAAAAAGTATTAAAATCCACAACATCAGTTAAATTATAAAAATGCATTTGATCATGTATCTAAAGAAGCTCATTTGGTATTGTAAAGATTATTAATTTTTTCTACAAACTTGGTTAATTTTAGGATGGTTTGACTTAGAACAACTAAGAATCTATTATGTTTTATGACAGAGGGAGTAGTCACACTGCAATCCAATTTAACTAACAGTAGCCAACTTCCGTAGCTTCAGAGTGGATTATTACAGTATAGTTGCTATGTCACAGGCCTAGTGGCAATCGGTAGTTAGTACACATTATCTGACAAGTCAGTATAGACTTCAGCCAAATTTACAATCTAGGCCTTGTTTAGATCCCATCAAAATTTGAAGTTTTTTCACTCTATCTCCATCACATCAATTTTTGGACGCATGCATGGAGCATTAAATGTAGGTAAAAAAAATAACTAATTGCACAGTTTGGTTGTAAATCACGAGACGAATCTTTTGGGCCTAGTTAGTCCATGATCGGACAAAGTTTGTCAAATACAAACGAAACGTGCTACAGTGTCCGGATTGCAAAAATTTGCAATCTAAACAAGGCCCTAGACGGCACCCCTCCAGCAACAACAATGGTTTCAGCTGTAATGAATGATGCATCGTCAGATGCCAGGAATGCAGCAGCCGCCGCCATATCTTCCACAGAACCCAATCTCTTAAGCATATATGAAGACAAACTATGCAAGCAGAGATAGAGAAATCACTTACAATGGTCTCATTATCTATGAAGAAACTAGCAAACCGTGTAGGAACAAAACCAGGGGCTATACAGTTAACACGAGTATCGGGTCCCATCTCACCAGCAAGAGCCTAAAAGGTGAAGATCAATAGCTCAGTTGCGTCCAGAAAAAAGAAGATCAATAGCTCAGCAATAAAGTATCTAAAAAATCAGTTTGCCAGTTTATCTTAAAATTTTATGCCAAACTGTTATTTTTTTTGAAAAAAAAGTCTATATAACCTCATGATGTATAACAGGTCATCTACTTCAGCCCTCAACCTAAAAAAAGTATAGTGAACCTTAAATTATGCAACACCGTTCAAATAACCAGGTGGTTTTGCCACTGTGGCATTTGGGTCTGCTTGTTAGAGATGACACATGGCGTTTGGCCATCTTAGCTGGCATCTGATGACACTATGTCATGCCACTATGGCGTCAAGGATATACTCTAACATCCCTCTGCAGTCATAGCCGAGAAGCGTCTAGACGATGAGATTGCAGGGTGCAAACCAACTATGTAGCATCCCCCATATTTTGAAGGGTCGACGCATCGCATATGGTATGTCTAGAGAAGAAAACTGGCAAGTAGCTCATGCAAGATGATAGTAGTTTGTGCTGATGTCGAGGTATCCGAGCATAAAGGAAAAGTAGCCGTGGTCGAAGATGGCATGTTGAAGATAGTTGTGGTCGACATAGTCGTGGTTAGGTTGTCAAGGTTGAGGCTGTCACACATGAAGCCACAAGTGCAAAAGAGGTGCCATGGTGATGACAGAGACACGTCAAGGTAATCGTCATGGAAGGAGGTGATCCTAGGGTCATTGAGGACGTAGACAAAAGACGGAGAAGTAGTCGAAGTAGACAAACACAGGAACAGAAGGGTCGATAAAGTCAAGCTGCCATGGACGAAGCATGCATCGGGGTTGCCGGACCCGAGAATGCATCGAAGACACACACTACTGTTGCTAATAAAGGATGTACTAGGTAGAAAGCCAACTATATGTCAGTGTCTAAGGAACTTGACAATAGTTGCGGTGCGCGGAACGATGGGGATAGAAGGTATGTAGAGAAGAGACAGTGATGCTGGCAATGAGGATGTGCTAGATGATGAAGAAGAAGTGTGGGAGCGGACACTCCTACCCGAAAGCGAGCAATCCATGAGGCGCACGATGTCAACAATGAAGAACTCGAATAGCTTGATAAACATGAGGTGCAGACAAGTGGTGCACAAGAGGTGCAACACGATTGTCAATGCACAGGGGACGATAATGTAGATGTAGCTGCGAGTGCCACTGTGGACAGAGGTGCGCTTGTGAAAGCATGTATATGGCAGTGGCAACCATGGGCCATAAATCCATTATGATGTGATCCAAGGAGACGACACAAAAGTAGACCCATGTAACATCCAAACATTCAAACAAATAAATCATGCGAGTTCAAAAAAAAATATCAAAACCATTTTGAAAACTAGTCCTCAAATTGAGCTCTAATTTATTCCTTGTCCAAATAGTTTCTAGTCCAACTCAACTCATTTAATCTTAATTAAGCCTGATCAAACTCCATCTCCTATCTCCTTGTCTTCTTCCTAAGCTTCCTGTGCACGCACACAGCATGCATACAAAGCATACACGCAAAGCATCCTAGCAAAGCACCTCGCCGGCAGGCCTTGTCATTTCGTTAGCGCATTGCACGAGTACATCAGAGACAGCAAACAAAGAAAAATGCCCCCGCCAAAAAAAAACAAAACAAAAACAGATAAGCATATACCTTTGTCAGACCAAAGAGAGCAGTCTTTGTAACACCATACATTGTCAATCCCTGCTCTGGATTGTAACCAGCAATCGAAGAAATAAGAATCACAGATGACCCCTTCCGTAGGTGGGGAGCAGCATCCTGAAAAACATTCGATAGAGGAAGAGAATGATGTCACCTTTATTTGTAGAGAATGTCAAGTAGGTGGAAGAATTTGCTCACCTGAAGAAGAAGAATAGAAGCCTTGACGTTAATGTCCCACAGCTAATTGAGAACAGCCTCTTTCATTTGAAGTATGCCAATTACAGTAGGATTTGCAGCAGCATTGGAGACAAGAATACCAATGTGCCCAAAGTTCTGCAACAATATAACCAGTTGATTACTACTATAAGAATCTGTCACATCCTCAGATGCCTGATGCACTATCTAAGACATGAACAGAAACTAAAACATTATACAACATGCTCAATGAAAATTCCTCAAAAAACATGCATGCTCAACGAAACAAGTGATTTGAAAAAGGTACACTTTAGATGCAAACAAATAAGACAAGCAGGTATGACTCCTGTGTGTCGAAGTATCAATGAAATAAATGTAAGTTCAGGTGGCCATCAACCTCGATCATTGTTTCCAGATGAACATGAACAGATAAAAAGAGAAATAACACATGATCTTTTGGCCTGAGACTTTCACATGGTAAATATATGCTACAGTACTCGTTGTGTTGGAAAGCTATTGTCTCAACTAATAAAAAGTGTTATACTCATCAGTGAATCTCCAGTAGATGATATTTGTATAACTGAGGTTGTCTTAGTTCTTCATTTCATAAAAAAACAATTCTAGCTCTAGTGCCATTATTTGCACTTCTGCGCAAATAGATTTCACTGTTATTACCTAATTTAAAGCTGCATCTATCAGTGCCTGCGTTTTACCATCCATTAATCCATGTTTCCTAGTTCAGACAATGCCACTGCACCCAGAAATGGATTAAGCAAGCAGCTAGAAATACCAGGTGGCAAACCAATCCCAATTTCGCCCCAAAAAGAGAAACCAACGGGGGCAGGCAGTTAATGTCGGGTGAGCAACAGAGACAGTTCCTTGTAGGGGGGAAAAAACAGAGAGTTGACAGGAGTTCCTGATGCACATCTACTCCAAACTTAATTCTAGGCTCCTCCAGCAAAACGTTGAATGCAGGGAGGCCTGATGGGATCGCTCAGCAACAAGAGGAAACTGTGTTCGAGAAAAAAAAAACAAGAGGAAACTGACAATGTAATGTAATGTAACCCATCTGAGATCTCGTTTGGTTGTTCCTGATGGATAAGTCTAATGTGTGGCTGGTCTTTGTGGGGCTGTGATGCTCACATGGTAATGGTCCTTGTGGCTGTTTTTCTGTTTTTAGACAGCATCTTAGACTAGAGGACAGCATCTTAGACTAGATGACATCATCTTAGCTAGGACAGCATATTAGCATCTTAGACTAGCATCTTGGCATATGCTTGGCTGGCTAGCAGCCTATAAATATGTAACCCCAACCCCTCAGGTTGGTATGGCATTTATGTGAGCTTGTGTGAGAAATAGACAAGAAAATTGCCCCAACTCCTAGTGTCATCCTCTCTCGATGAGAGTAAGAATTCTCCTACTACCAAGAGTGAGAATTCAACGACTAACAACTGGTATCAGAGCCGTATTATCCTGTAGCCTAAGCATCTCTTGCTCATCTTCTCTCCCAGCCCCACAACAGCCCCAGCTGTTGGCAGCAGCAGCTCCTCCGGCCGCTCCTATTCACTCCTCTCCTAGCTCGTCTGAAGCAGCCCTCTCCCCACGCAGCAGCCCCCCCGGTAGCGCGTCATGTCCGCAGGGCAGTCTCAGTGCTCGGTCGCCTCGAGCACGCGGCGTCGGCAGGAGGCCGAACTTGTCGCGGCAGAGGAACGCGAGCGAGCGGCGGTAGAGACCGCTGCGGCGGCGGCAAGGGCGTCGAGGCTGGCAGCGGCGGAGCTGGCAGCAGCCAGAGCGGAGGCGGAGGCGGCGGCGGCGGCGAATGCAGCGCGTGCGGCGGCGGCGGAGGTCGAGGCTCTGCGCGGCAGCATCGGCAGCTCCATTTCCGCTGACGACACCGCCGACGCAGACCTCGAGCTGCTAGAGAGGGAGGCAGCGCGAGCGCGGGCGGCGCAGTGGGCAGCCGCGCACGTCCACGAGCGTGGCGGCAGCCCAGACAGGCGCGGACGCGCTGGCGGTGCTCCTGGAGGAGGCGCGCACGGCGGTGGCGCTCCTGGGGCAGCCGCGCACGCCCACGAGCGCGGCGGTAGCCCAGACAGGCGCGGACGTGCTGATGGCGCTCCTGAAGGAGGCGCGCACGGCGGCGGCGCTCCTGGAGGAGGCGCGCACGGCGGCGGCGCTCCTGGAGGAGGCGCGCACGGCAACGGTGGCGGACGGGTCGATGGAGAGCGCGGCCTTCACAGGCAGCGTGGCTCTCTCTCCTCGGATCGGTACCGACGGGTCGATGGAGAGCGCGGCCTTCACAGGCAGCATGGCTCTCTCTCCCCGGATCGGTACCGTGGTTACCACGGGCTCTAGGCTGTTGTCAGGGACGTCGGTCCTGGCGGTGGGTGGCCTACCCTCACCAAGACCAACTACGTCGAGTGGGCTGCGGTGATGAGGGTAAAGCTCCAGGTGCGGCACATGTGGGAGGCAGTCCGGTATGGCGACATCGACTACGACCTAGATCGACGGGCGCTGGATGCTCTCATCGCTGCAGTCCCGCCCGAGATGCAGTTCTTGCTTACCAGCAAGCGGACTGCCAAGGAGGCTTGGGACACCATTGCTGCGGCACGCATCGGCAGCGACCGCGCCCGCAAGTCCACACTGCAGGCACTTCGCAAGGAGTGGGAGAACCTGGCCTTCAAGCCAGGTGAGGACGTTGATGACTTTGCTCTCCGTCTCAATACTCTGTTGCAGAAGATGGTGCAGTTCGGCGACGACACTTACGGCGAGGAGAGAGCTGTCGAAAAGCTCTTCCGCTGCGTCCCCAAGAAGTACAAGCAGATGGCTCGCTCGATCGAGTCTCTGCTGGATCTCTCTACGATGTCGATCGAGGAGGCGATAGGTCGCCTCAAGGTCATCGACAACGATGAGCCACAGTCCCTCTCGGGGCCCATCACCACTGGTGGGAAGCTCCTCCTCACTCGGGAGCAGTGGCTTGCCAGCCAAGGTGACCGGAGGAAGGGGGAGCCTTCTTCCACGATAGGCGGCCGCAAGCGTGGCAAGCCACGCAAGGCGCGCAGAGACGCCCAGGCCGGGGCGCGAGGACGTGACGAGGGTGATGCCCACGGAGGCGCCTAGGGCGGCGCCGCCGGCAGGCACAAGCCGGCACGAGACGACGCCTGCCGCAACTGCGGCCAGCTTGGCCATTGGGCCAAGGACTGTCGACAGCCACGACGCGGCCAGGCCCACGTCGCACAGGCGGAGGAGGAGGAGCCAGCTCTGTTCATGGCACATGCCAGCATCGAGCTACCTCCAGCGGCACCGGCCGCAGCGGCTCTCCTCCACCTTGACGAGCCAAAAGCACACGCCCTCCTCGGCGACAGCTCCGGCAACGACAAGACTGATGGGTGGTGCCTCGACACCGGCGCCACCCATCACATGACCGGTCGACGGGAGTTCTTCACCGAGCTTGACTCTAGCGTCCGAGGCTCCGTCAAGTTTGGGGATGCCTCCGGCGTGGAGATCAAGGGTGTTGGCTCCATCATCTTCACCGCCGTGTCTGGTGAGCACAGGCTGCTCACCGAAGTCTACTACATCCCCACGTTGAGGAACTCCATCATCAGCTTGGGACAGCTGGATGAGAACGGTTCGCGCGTGGTGGTTGAGGACGGAGTCATGAGGATTTGGGATCGTCGTCGTCGCCTTCTTGCCAAGGTATCCAGAAGCGCAAATCGACTCTACGTCCTTAACGTGCAGGTGGCACAACCCCTCTGTCTCGCTGCTTGTCGGGACGACGAGGCGTGGCAGTGGCACGAGCGTTTCGGGCACCTTCACTTTGAGGCCCTGAAGCGGCTTAGTGCCACGAAGATGGTGCGAGGCCTGCCATGCCTCAACCATGTGGAGCAGCTCTGCGACGTCTGTGTGTTGACGAAGTAGAGGTGACTCCCTTTTCCCCAGCGGGCGAGCTTTTGAGCCAAGGAGAGGCTCGAGCTCGTGCACGGGGACTTGTGTGGCCCGGTGACACCGGCCACACCGGGAGGATGACGCTACTTCCTGCTGCTCATCGACGACCTCTCCCGCTACATGTGGGTGATGGTCCTCGGCAGCAAGGGAGAGGCTGCGGACGCCATCAGACGTGCGCAGGCTGCTGCGGAGGCGGAGTGCGGCCGCAAGCTGCACGTGTTGCGCACCGATAATGGCGGCGAATTCATGGCGGCTGAATTCGCGTCGTACTGCACTGACGAGGGCATTCAGTGCCACTACTCCATGCCGTACATCCCACAGCAGAACGGCGTCGTCGAGCGGCGCAACCAGACGGTTGTGGGGATGGCTCGGGCCCTCCTCAAGCAGAGGGGGATGCTGGCTGTCTTCTGGGGAGAGGCAGTGGTGACGGCCGTCTACATCCTCAACCGCTCGCCTACCAAGGCGCTCGACGACAGGACGCCGTACGAGGCTTGGCATGGGCGCAAGCCGGCGGTCTCCTACTTGCGGGTCTTCGGCTGCCTTGCATTCGCCAAGGAGCTTGGCCACATCAACAAGCTCGATGACAGGAGCACTCTGGGAGTGTTCATCGGCTACGCGGAGGGCTCGAAGGCCTACCGCATCCTCGACCCGAAGACACAGCGTGTGCGCACGGCGCGTGACGTTGTGTTCGACGAAGGGCGAGGATGGGCGTGGGACAAGGCGGTGGACGATGGCTCGGCTCCGACGTACGACGACTTCACTATCGAGTACGTCCACTTCGAGGGAGCTAGGGGAGTAGGCAGCTCTTCTTCGGCGAGCGCGTCTACCACAGTCCCTGAGCCTCCACCGACCCCGGCGCCTGCTACTCCGATAGCTCCACGCTCTCCAGCCAGGACCTCGGGTGCGATGAGTTCTTCGCCGGCTTCACCACAGCCGGCAACGCCACGCACTCCAGCACCGACAGGCACCTCTCCGGGCACGTCTACTCCAACACCAGCTCATGTCGAGCATAGCCCGGTTGAGCTCGCTACTCCGCTCTCTCACGACGAGGAGCGCATCGACGCGTACCATGACGGCGAGCCGTTGCGGTACCGTACGATGGAGAACCTTCTCGGCAACCAGTTGGTGCCGGGACTGGTGCCTCACGACCTGGAGGACCTGGAGGCGCAGTTGCACCTTGCGTGTGACGACGGTGAGCCTCGATCGTTCGCAGAGGCCGAGAGACACGCGGCATGGCGCGCCGCGATGCAGTTGGAGATGGATGCGGTTGAGAAGAACCGCACCTAGGAGCTTGCTGACCTTCCTCGTGGTCATCGCGCAATCACCCTTAAGTGGGTGTACAAGCTGAAGAGGGATGAAGCCGGTGCCATCGTCAAGCACAAGGCTCGCTTGGTGGCACGAGGTTTCGTGCAGCAGGAGGGGGTCGACTTCGATGACGCCTTTGCTCCCGTGGCACGGATGGAGTCCGTGCGACTCCTCCTTGCGCTAGCTGCCTAGGAGGGCTGGCGTGTTCATCACATGGATGTCAAGTCGGCGTTCCTTAATGGTGACTTGAAGGAGGAGGTCTACGTGCACCAGCCGCCGGGATTTGCGATCCCCGGCAAGGAGGGCAAGGTGCTCCGCCTACGCAAGGCCCTCTATGGCTTGCGGCAGGCACCGAGGGCGTGGAATGCCAAGCTGGATTCCATGCTAAAGGGGATGGGCTTCGAGCAAAGCCCGCACGAGGCGGCCATCTACCGACGAGGCAATGGAGAAAATGCCCTGCTGGTGGGTGTCTACGTCGACGACTTGGTGATCACCGGCACCAAGGATGCGGAGGTGGCATCATTCAAGGAAAAGATGAAGGCCACCTTCCAGATGAGTGACCTAGGGCCTCTCTCCTTCTACCTGGGAATCGAGGTGCACCAAGATGACTCTGGGATCACGCTTCGATAGACCGCCTACGCCAAGCGTGTCGTTGAGCTAGCTGGGCTCACCGACTGCAACCCAGCTCTCACTCCGATGGAGGAGAGGCTGAAGCTGAGCCGCGACAGCACAACGGAGGAGGTGGACGCTACGCAGTACCGGCGTCTTGTGGGGAGCCTTCGCTACCTCGCCCACACACGGCCGGACTTGGCATTCTCCGTCGGCTACGTTAGTCGGTTCATGCAGCGACCGACGACGGAGCACCAACAGGCTATGAAGAGGATCATCCGCTACGTTGCGGGGACTCTCGACCACGGCCTCTACTACCCAAGGTGCCCTGGGGCGGCACACTTCGTCGGGTACAGCGACAGCGACCACGCCGGCGACATCGACACCAGCAAGAGCACGAGTGGGATCCTCTTCTTTCTCGGCAAGTGCCTCGTTAGCTGGCAGTCGGTCAAGCAGCAGGTGGTGGCTCTGTCCAGCTGCGAGGCCGAGTACATAGCGGCCTCCACCGCTTCGACTTAGGCGCTCTGGCTCGCTCGACTGCTTGGTGATCTCCTCGGCAGAGACACTAGAGCGGTGGAGCTCAGGGTGGACAGCAAGTCCGCTCTGGCCCTGGCAAAGAACCCCTTGTTCTACAAACGCAGCAAGCACATCCGGGTGAGGTACCACTTCATCCGAGGCTGTTTGGAGGAAGGGAGCATCAAGGCGAGCTACATCAACACCAAGGACCAGCTTGCGGACCTGCTCACCAAGCCCCTTGGGAGGATCAAGTTCCTTGAGCTCTGCTCCAGGACCGGGATGGTTCAACTCTCCCACAAGACGACGCATAAGACTTAGGGGGAGAATGATGGATAAGTCTCATGTGTGGCTGGTCTTTGTGGGGCTGTGATGCTCACATGGTAATGGTCCTTGTGGCTGTTTTTCTATTTTTAGGACAGCATCTTAGACTAGAGGACAGCATCTTAGAGGACAACATCTTAGACTAGAGGACAACATCTTAGCTAGGACAGCATATTAGCATCTTAGACTAGCATCTTGGCATATGCTTGGCTGGCTAGCAGCCTATAAATATGTAACCCCAACCCCTCAGGTTGGTATGGCATTTGTGTGAGCTTGTGTGAGAAATAGACAAGAAAATTGCCCCAACTCCTAATATCATCCTCTCTCGATGAGAATAAGAATTATCCTACTACCAAGAGTGAGAATTCAGCGACTAACAGTTCCTATTTGTCCGAGGACAGCCAAACAAGTCCAGTTCCAACCTTGACGGCCGTCTCGAAGAGGCTCTTGCGCTGCTGTGCGTCAGACACGTGGCAGACGGCGCCCACCACGGTGATCCTGTTGGCCTGAAGCCCCTCCACCGCCTCGTCCACGTTCTTCTGCAACGCCGCCAATCGATCCATAGAAAAGCCCCCCAATCAGAAAGAGCAGTAAGGAAAATCCCAAGAGAGGACAGCAAGCAACCAAGAAGGGTGATCAAAGAAACGACAGCTGGACCTGCTTGCGGGAGGAGATGACGACGGCGGCGCCCTCCAGACCGAGGCGCTCGGCGATGGCGAGGCCGATCCCCTGCGTGGACGCCATCACCACGGCCACCTTCCCCTCCAGACGCCAGCATTTGACATCCATCACCATTCACCACCACCGCGCAGGCCAAGCAAGCTTCAAGGTCGCTCTCCTCTCTCGAGTCTCAATCTCAACTCTAAAGCACGCCGGCCCTTTGCTGCTGGTGGCCGAATGGCTGCTGGTGGTATAGCCTGGTACAGCAGTGCCCGCACAGTATTACTCCTTGGCCGTGCACGGGAGTGGAAGTTTGTTGCGAGTAGCTCCTAGGCCGCCGTGCGTGGGCTGCGTACGTTGCCCAAAGCGGCAAAGCCATCATACTAGTTCACAACGGCAAGACCGAGAGTGGAGGCGAGAGGACGCGGCCTAGGGCGATGGAGGAAAGGCGGTGCGGCCGTGCGTGGTGCTGCGTTGCCCAAAGCGGCAAAGCCATCATAGTTCACAACAAGAAGCTAGACCGAGAGTGGGGGCGAGAGGACGCGGCCTAGGGCGATGGAGGAAAGGCGGTGCGGGGTCTGCAGCCACATGTCAACGAAGGATAAGCTAAGAGGAGGAGAAGCGGTGCGAGACGCCGAGACCTCCATTTATCGGCGTGATAAGAGCAAGGCTAATAATACAGCCGGCTTGCTGGCTATAAGATTCTTTGCAGCCTTCTCTCAACCCATTCATACAGTAGTTAGTTTTTTACAGTTAATACATGGCCCACTTGTCTCTCTCACAGACTTTCTTGGTTCTTGTGCTCAAGCCAGCTGTAACCTTACAGGCCGCTTCTCCTCTCTCTCCTCCCCTCTCTCCTCCACCTCAGCATTTAGTCGGCTTACAGCCTGCTATTATACTTGCTCTAAAAGAGAGTAGCCAGAGAATCACCAACAGATTACTTACCTCGGTCTTTTAAAAATATATATAGGTGATCTTCTATTTATTACTAGTAGTTTAGCTTTTTTCTTTTTTTACTTAGGGCAGTCCCAATGAAGAATTTTTATAACAGTTTCCTAGAAAAATATATTTAATTTTAGACTCAACACCTCCAATGCATAGTTTTCTATACCAGTTTCTATGGACAATGATATTTAATGAACGTCAACCTGCATTAAAAACTGAGAACAATTAGGGCAGTCCCAATGGTGTATTGATGATGGTTTCTATCCTCATTAAATGACTTGCCACGTAGGTAAAACGCTGACATGGCAACATAATTAATGAAGAAAGAGAGCAAAAATTCTAGAAATGATTTCCTCGTGAAGAAATCAGGTCTTCTCTTGACCCAATGCACCAAGAAACCATGAAATCACTATTGGGGAGAAACCACCAGTTTCTAGGGGGCTCATGCTGCACTCCCATTAGAGGAAGAAGATAGAGTTAGGAGAGAGAAAAAGAAAATAATTATTACTTATAGAAATCATGGGTTAAAAAGCAGTACTTTTTTGATGCAGTATCCTATGTTATAAAAACTACTAGTTTTTTTATTTGGGACTGCCCTTATATGTGGTAAGCAATCATGCAGGAGATCACCACATCTCTATTACGTTGATATCTTGTGTGGTTCTCCTCCTCCCTCTGTAGCATGCTAATCCAGTTGAATGACGTGTGGAGAGGCACATGGATCCAAGCCTCCCGCAGAGGCACCATGCATCGCGAGCGGCTCCAGCGGCCTGTGTGGTGGCTCCGGGCTCCAGCGACTTGAACGGTGAGGCAAGCTACGGTGGCTGGCGTGTCAAGGAGACATGCGCGCGAGACAGGTTGCCGTGCGAGCTGGGGAACGGACTCTCCCGGTCTGGGCTGACGTGTGAATCAGGGGCGGAGCTCGCCCGCGCTCGTCTCTGCGGCCCGAGACGGAACTCGCGCGCACAAGACAGGGGCGGCGGTCGCCCACGGCCGTGGGAGGATGCGAGGTAGGAGGTGCCATAGAAATCCTCATGTAACACTGTGTAGAAATCTTCTAAAGCTCTGTCGTCCCGCCGAGGTGAAAACCACTACTCAAACTCCACAAATCGAAGCTGCCGAACCTATCGAGCTGTGGCTGCCCCCAAGTCCAAGTGAGTCACTTGCGACGAACCTCGTGGTCTGGGAGGTGGACAAGAAGCACGCCTCTGCCCCTCCTAGGTGTCACCTGAGCACGAACCCGACCTGAACGTCGTAGTGACTGCTCTTGCGGCTGCTCTGCCTCCTCCTGGGGCTGCTCTGTCTCCTCTGTCTCCTCCACACGAGTGTCCTCTGGTGCATTTTCTGACCTCCTAGCATGATAGTGCCACGAGGACTACCATGCTGTATCTCTGCCTCCTCCACTGTTGCCCTCTGAGCTGGTGTCAACTGATCACCAATATGAACACCACTAGCTCTGCCACCTCTCTCGGCACACTCGGCTACTGCTGCCACTGATGCGGCAATCTCTGAGTCTCGATCAGCGAGCTCGCGCTTCTTCTTAGTCATCACCTTTATTTTGCCCTTCGCCTTTTCCTTTTCTGTAAGACAGGGCGACCGTCTATCGTCATCGCCGGGATCACCTCCGACGTTCTTGCAACGAGCCATACTGCCAGTGCAAGAGATCAACTGCCACTGATCAAGCAATCAAGCGAGCATTCCCCCTGACTCAGAGAACCACTGACAAGATCAACTACCCATCATCTAGAGATCAACTGAAAAACAACTGCCACTGACTCCCCCTAGCACTGAAAACCACTGACGCTGACACTCGCTGAGGCTGGCCTCAATCCATACTCGCGGGCTTGGCTCGAGTTTCTCTGCCACTGACAAACTGACCAAAACTGCCCCACAATCCGACTCGCTGAACACATAGAGATAGATGATATACTCATAAGCAACATATTACTAGGGAAGCGAGATTCCTATTTGAAGCAAGCATATAGAGATAAGAGAGTGAAAGCGATGGCTTGTTACCTTAGATCATGGAGAATTCCTGTGAAGGGATAAGACACTGACGCAGGGGCACCACAAGGGATCAGCAAAGTTGCTGCAAGGAAAATGGGCCGGAAAAACAATTAATCAAAGTGCTAGTTCTGTTAGGGAATTTAGGCGAACACCTTGATGACCTTAAAAGTACTTACCTTGGAAGCGAGAGCAGCGGCCAAGGAAAAGCCATGGAAGAGCCGCTGGACGCCGAGGAAGGGAGCTCGGAGTCGCTGGGGTCGAGGACGGAGACCGCCTTGACAGAGGGAGTGCGGGCAGTGGCGGCGTGCGTGAGCATGGCCAGGGGAGGTGCAGACGCGGCGCGGGTGAGGCAAAGCACGGGCGCTGCGCGAGGGAGTGCGTGGTGGTGCAGTGGCACGATAGCCGGAGGAGCACAATCACGGCGGTTAGGGTTAGCGGGCGCTGTTGCGGCATACGAAACGGGACACAAGCACGGTGGTTCCAATTTAGGAAGGAAAGGAGGCGGCTGCGGTCCGATCCCACTTGATAGAGGAGAGTGGGCACAGGGGTTGGTTGTCGTAATAGGAAGGAGTAGTGTGGGCCCCAGGAGTCAGTTGGAAATTTGAAGGTCACTGTGCCTTTACTGTGACGATCGGACGCACCTGGAGAAATGATCGGACGTGGATGCCACAAAGTCCGATTTGAGTATAGAGAGCTCCAGAAAGCCCCTCGCAGCGATTGTACGCGTCCATTTTCTCATAACTAGATGCAGGGCAGAGTCCAGTCAGTTCCTGAGTTCCACCTCGAGACGATCGGACGTGGCTTCAACTTCACACCGGACACCAAGGGAACACTATTCATGTGTCAGTTCCCTAGTGTACTGACCGTACGCTACCATCGGTGAGTCCGGTCCTGCGTCTAGTCGCCTTCCAGCAGTTGTTTCTCCTTCTTTCTTCGTGGCGTTTTCTCCCAATCGAGTCCTAACTTCAACAAGAGCCAAATAAACACCAATTGAGACTGATACGAGATACCTCTCTCAAACCCTCAATATTTTCAAGGTGTTTTGCCTTCGGCTATAATTATTTTTATGAAAATAAGCAACAAAAAGTGCGAGGAGACATCATGTGGCCACACAATAGGGATTTCAACCATTAGGTGCTTCAAATGCTCTCCCTATTTGTGGATGAACACAGCGGATGCTCAAAACTTAACTGAAAAGAAATGACAAAGCAACACATGCATATGCAATGCAATACAAGAAAGTAAATCTAGTTGCTTGTCAAGTTTGATCCAAGATTAAGCTTCTTCACACGCTTTTCGACGGTTATCTTAACCATGTTAGACAAGCCCTAAGTGCATTAATAAAAATTAAACATGTTTTATATTACAATGCAATGCAAGGGTCAATACAAGCTCATCTTTTAGTGAAGTTACTTAGGTCAAGCACATTGAGCTCATTCCTCAACCCTCAAATCGTAGCCTCTTCCAACGGTTTTGTGAAGATATTCGCCGATTGATCTTCGGTCCTCACACCTTCTAGTGAAATATCATTCTTACCAACATGATCTCTAACAAAGTGATGACGGATATCTATGTGCTTGGTGCGAGAGTGTTGAACCGGGTTATTAGCAAGTTTTACCACGCTCTCATTGTCACACAAAGGGGTACCTTTTCTAGAACTACACCATAGTCTAGAAGAGTTTGCTTCATATAAAGGATTTGTGCACAGTAAGCACCCGTGGCAATGTACTCTGCCTCGACGGTGGGCAAGGCAACACTATTTTGCTTGTTAGAGGTCCAAGACACTAGTGATCTACTGTAACACCCTCGGTGTTACGCTGTACAACCTTTTGCTAAAACACTGCATGAGCATCATATTTGTGTGTAAATATGTGTAATATAGGTTGTAAAGCAATGTACGTAACTTGAAACATTCATCGGAAACACAAAACGAATATTATATTTCATGTCGCGTTATATCACTTCGGGTTCTAGATAAATTTTTATTAAACGAAAATGCTATAGAACGCATATACGAAACTTTAATAAAATTTGTAGTACGAACTTTGTAGGTGGCGGTGAAATACTTGCGGTCGAGAACGGAATTCCCTAGCTAGCATATCGAATAGCTTGGAAATCAAATTCGACTTGAATCCGATCGTGACTTGGTCGAATTTCCTAAGTCAGAAAACGCTTTGATGAAGCTAAGTTCGGCAATTTTTGTAGGAGATTTGGGTTAAGTAATGGTGTGGTATTAGGGCTTGTTTCAGTAGTTTAACATACTCTCTTGAGTATAGAAAAACTGGTTTGGCATTTGAATCATCAAGTTTGATTTTTGGAACACTTTAAGAGTTGTGCGCATGACGTTTCTAGCTAGTTTCATTGCGTGGACGCGGTCACCACTGCCCTGTGCTGTTGTCGGCGCGCCGGTTGCGCACCCGTGTGCCTGGCCGTGCCCGGCTGGCCACGGTGGCTGGCTGCCCAGGGCGTGTTATAACAGAACCGACCAATTATATGAGATTAAGTGAGAAAATCTTCCGCCGAAGCAGATAATTTAGCGAACTTAAGCCCGTATAACCCGGTAGTCCGTGAAACCATGAAGGATTTCAATCCAATCGACATACAAACCAAGATCGTACAAGTTTAGCAAGGACCGTCACACGTTACATAAAGTTCACAACGATAGTAGATATATCAGAGTGTAGAATATAAAGTTATTACAAACCAAGTTCAACAGAAATAGCGGAAGTAAATAGTTTTAAAGCCACACACACACTTTTAGTTCAGATACCGTGCCAGTAGGTAGTCATCTCTAACAAAAGTATCAGATGAGAGATACAGAGTGACCAATTGCCCTTGGTCCTAGTTGTCACCCATCGCCGGGTACAGGCAGTTAATGCAATAGCCGTAGTACATTTGACCATCTGCAACAACAATGGGAACAACGCCCTGAGTACGAGAAGGTACTCAGCTAGACTTACCCGTCTTAAACCAAAATAAAGCGACACCAAGGATTATACAAGGCTTTCTTTAGTGGACTAGCTGACTTGTTTGCGAAAAGCATGAGCTATCCTGAAAACATCATTTTAAATACTTTGTATCCTCTTTTATTATAACCTATTCATCTAGGTAAGCACCTGTACTATAGCAATCACATGATTAACCGTTAACATCCAGTTACCAATTTAGCTTTAGCATGTCCATACCATCCAGATAACCATCATTGTTCCATAATAATTACTACGATGCCGTAGCTCGAGTCAAGTGCTCACTATCCAGGAGCGATGGCGATTCGAATCGATTCCTAACCAGCTGGTGATTTATTCCTCACACAAACCACACCCACCGATCAAGTGAGCTACAGATCACCAATGACACTTTTTAGGTAGCCGCAGGACAATCTGGAGCCGCAGTACCCAGGGACCGCCCGACTGCTAGGAATCAGGTCACACCTGCCCTTGGGCTCACTCTTTGCACCCCTGTCATACCCCCATCAGCACCAATACACGCACCCGTGTAGATCCTGGCCCGAATAGTGCCACTAGCTTCGCGGTCGAAAAGTACTTTATTCGGCCAGCTAAATGTGAGGCATGCGTTCAACATGACAAGAGGGACGAGCAATGATCGGTCCTTAATCGACACAGACGGAAACTAACAGCACCCCAGAACCCTGTCTGGTTGCCTCCAACTTTTCCATCCGGTCTCCAATTTTCCATCACATATGGTTAATTCCAGAATATCATTCAGTCCATAGCTAATTTCTTCCAGTAACCACCTATAATGTAGGTGACCGGGTATCACCGATCGCTATCGGTTTAAGTAAGGCTAAGCAGTTATTCGATCCTGACCTAACAGGGTAAAAGGTAATAAGGTAGGTAAGGATAGTAATAAATGCATCAACGGTTTCAATCAACTCCTACAACTTAATGCAACAATATATCAACTCATATATATAGAAAGAATTGCTTTTATAAAGTAGGAGACTTAAAATGCTCCGGGGCTTGCCTCGTTCGAACGAACTAGGTTGGTGATCCACGCACTCCGGCAAGTCCTCTCCTTGCTCCTCTTCCTTGGGCACCTCCTGTGCCTGGACTTCTTGTGGATCGGTCCCGGTCTGCTCTTCCTAAACTGCTACTAGCAACTCCTCCTGCGATCCTGTATGATGCAGATGTATAAGTGCTAATGCAGAGGTGCATCGGAGAGATGACCTGTAATGATTATGATGCATAAAATGTGGATGAGCATGTTTAACTTCATTGGACATAGTCGTAGCGAAGTTCTTCTACAAGGTAGTCAACATCATCCAAGAACATGTACTACTATCTACTACGACAACACTGTACTAACATGCCAAATCACCACAGCAACTAAGATGCTTCAAAGATACACCAAGGTGAACATTATTAATTAACTCGCATTAAAGAAGATTGTTTTATTTCATGTTAAATCAGGGCTACCACAACAATCTATATTTCTGGTGCTTATAAAAATCTGAGAAAATTACAGTAGCATAGTACTACTCTAAGTAGACTACCATCAAATTTTCATGGCATTTAGATAAGTAAAATAGCTTACACAAAAATGACAAGCTATGGCACAAATATGAGCATGAAAATACTTTGCACTATGAAAAGTGTCAAACAACAGGTTTAGTATTTTTCCTATGATCTTCATAGCATACAATCACTGTACAAAAATTATCACATGCATGTTTTATGCAACTTTGGCTCTCTAGTAAAAATAATAAAAATCAGCCATTAAAGGTACTTGAACTACACCTCAAAATTTTCCTACAGGACATGCATGACTTCTATTTTTACTGCAAAGTACATCACTCAAGAAGACTAACAAAATTGGAACCATATTTTTCTGAGGTATTCTTTATTTACTAGACATTTTCTAAGAAATCAGCATTTATTCAATTTAATTAAAGCTACACAGAAAAGTATCACAAATTGGACATGCAATATTTTTAACAGATAGATCTGGTGATAAGAAACACGACCAAAATTTGTTTCATTAGATTTGGACCAAAAATGACCAAGATATGGTTTTTTCCAAGCTTTAAACTAAATCTGAAAAATCCTTTTTCTTATAAACGAAAATCGGTTGGATCCTAAACTGCTATGTGCACCCAGATCTGCACCCAAGACTACACCAGAGAGACAGACAGGCGGGTCCCAGCGGGTCAACCGGCCCCACTGGTCAGCCGACCGGAGGCAGGGGAGATCGGTTGACCGGCCACCGCTCGACGACGGCGAGGAGTCCGGCGAAGGGGGTGGCACCAACGTGCACAGCATGTTGCCCCGCACCGATGGAAGTAGAAAACAGACCCCCTAGCTATAGTAGAGGAGGTCGCCGGCGGCAATGGCGGTCGCGGCGGCGCTGCGCGAGGTACGCCGGCCAACTCTGGCCATGGCGGCCCAATCTGAGCTTGGCGTGAGCATCAAGGTTACACAGGGAAACTAAGGGAAGGGAGAGGAAGGAGGGAGAGGGCTCCGGTGGTGGTTGGCCACGGCGAGCACAACTCCGATGCCGGCGGAAATGGTGCTCCGCTGCGGAGAAGAAGAAAAACAGCGTCTACCTTGACTCTCCGACTCGGTGGCGAGGTGGAAGAGCTCCAAACGACAACGATGGAGTCGTAGACTAGCTGGAGTGAGAAGCGAGGCAATGGCGAGGGTGCATGGGCTCGGTGGAGCAATGGCATGGCGGCGGCTTTTCTCGGTGGCTCCAGCGCGCGTGAGAGAAAGAAATAGAGGGTGAGGATGAGTGGGATGGCAAGCGGGCGCGGCCTTCAAGCGTTCGCCAGCGAGCAATGGCGTCAGGTCGGCCACGGCGCATGGTGGCCACGCGGCGGCCAGGAGCTGTCACCGGTCGGCACTGTGCCGAGTTCAAAATTTCAGCATTCAGTTGAAACAACGAGTTGACTGACAACGTTACTTGATGGCGCTAGATCTCTCAAATCGTGGCGAATCGGTGCAAATCGTATACATGAAAGTTGTAAAGCTATGTTAGGGCTACAACAATGCTTTAGACTTTATCAGCTAATTCTCAAAGAATAACGAGTTGTATCAAGCCAAAGTCGAGTAGATGAAACTGGACTTTGATTTCTGACTTAGAAAATTCTAAGTGTTGAGTCAGCACCACAATCCGACTTGTGGGCCCAAATTGAACATGGTGTGCTCATTTTCATGAGTTGGTCATAAAACAACTTTTGTTCCTTATAAAATTTGCTACTACTTTGCTTTAGATTGCTCAGACATGCAAACATTCTTAGCTGTACTTTTTAAACAGTCAAACCAAAAAGTCCTAGGGTCAAAACAAGTCAAACCATGATTTGGAACCTTAATTAGGCAAAATGATCAACATGAACATTGTTCCTAATGACTTTCTAAGCATAGCTAAGATGTTTAACAATATATTTAGCCATACCACACATTGGTCATACAAAAATCAAGCATAGAATGCACTGAAACGATGAAAAACAATTGAATTGTTACATTTGTTTCATGGTCATGTTTCACATGTTGCACTTGGGTGTTGCACACTAAGCATTTTATAAGAGCAACACTTCATGACATATAGAGTATGTTGCAATGTTTTGATAACATGTTTCATGTGATATATGCTCATGAATGGATGAATGATGCTCATGTTCATGGAATGCAAGTGCAATTATGCAAGCATAACACCAGGGGGTGTTACACGTGTGGCTGCTCCTCCCACTGCCATGGCGTGCGCTCCTATCAACATCGCTACTGGTGTCCTCCCCCCTTATAAGAATCCCGTCCCGAGATTTTGAGTTACGAACCATTTGTTATAAAAATCCTTATAAACATTTTGTAGATATTCTCCTGTTTCCCACGTTGCATCACCATCATCGTGATGACTCCACTGTATCTTATAGGTTCTCACCACTTTATTCCGAGTGACTCGGTCCTTAGTGTCCAAAACTCAAACCGGTTGCTCTTGGTATTCCAAGTCTAATTTGAGCTGAATGCTCTGAGGTTCTATTCTCTCTTCTGGAATACGCAAGCACTTCTTCAATTGTGATACATGGAAGACTGGGAAGATCGAACCCATCGCTTCTGGTAACTGCAACTTATAAGCCACGGGACCCTTCTTCTCTACAATCTTGTACGGTCCTACAAACCTAGGAGCAAGTTTTCTCTTTACTCCAAACCTTTGTACTTTCTTCATTGGAGTGACCTTCAGATAAACGTAGTCACCTACCTCAAACTCAAGCGGTCTCCTTCTCTTATCGGCATAACTCTTCTGGCGTGACTGTGCCGCTTTCATATTTTGTTGGATAATATGGACCTTTTTCTCAGCATCGTTAAGAAAATTGACTCCGTAAAACCTTCTTTCTCCTGGCTCGACCCAATTCAATGGTGTCCTACATTTCCTGCCATACAATGCTTCAAATGGAGCCATCTTTATACTCTCTTGGTAGCTGTTGTTGTAAGCGAACTCTGCCAAAGGTAACCATGATTCCCATGAACCCTTAGACGACAACACACAAGCTCTAAGCATATCTTCAAGAACAACATTAACTCGCTCTGTCTAACCATCTGTCTGTGGGTGGTAAGCTATACTCCGGATCAAGCTAGTACCCAAACCTTTATGAAGATGCTCCCAAAAATGAGCGGTAAACTGTGACCCACGGTTAGACACAATAGTCTTTGGTATACCATGTAAGCGGACAATTTCTGCAATGTACTTCTCAGCATACTGAGGTGGTCGAAATGTTGTTTTGACTGGTAAAAAGTGAGCTGATTTGGTAAGGCGATCTACAATTACCCAAATCGAATCATTCCCTTTTGGTGTGGTAGGGAATCCGGTGATAAAATCCATACGTATATCATCCCATTTCCAATCTGGTATTGACAAAGGTTGCAACATTCCTGCGGGTCTCATGTGAAGAGCTTTCACTCTACAACACATGTCGCAACGAGCAACATAAGCTGCAATTTCCTTCTTCATTTTCGTCCACCAATAACGAGGTCTCAAATCTTGGTAAATTTTGTTACTTCTAGGATGGATAGACAATTTAGAGTGATGAGCTTCATCCATCAATTTGTTCTTGAGCTCTCGATCTTTAGGTACAACTAGACGGTCCTT